>NC_139635.1:37457129-37502129 GCF_964638095.1 Poromitra crassiceps
AAAAGCCTCAACTATTCACTGTTCATCATGCAGTGGCGTCATTTCAGCAAAAGCCAAGGTATGGCAAGGGACGCACAGGGGGATGAATGGGGGGTTTCCCTCCCACTTTGTGGAAAATATTTGTGAAATCAGTTGTGCAAGAGTCAATTTTGGTGAGTTGTTTCTATGCAATTCACTTGACATGTAAGTAGTAAACATATTTTTTTAATTCCAGTGAATCATAATCATATAGTGTTACTTTTTGTGATAAGTGCTACAGCAGGACCTCACAGGCTGTGCATAAAAACTAATGCTGTAAATTGTACAAGGAACCTCTAACCATACCTGTCCACAAGGGGCTGTGAAAAAGAGGGAGCCTTTCTGGGGTATCAGTGAATGGCTTATCCTCAATGTACCCAACCCCCCCGCACCCATATACAGTAGCACTACACCACAAATTAATAGAATAAATACAAGGATGTACAGTAAATTACTTTTCTAGTCTTAAATTCATAACTCACAGTAAAATAAGTACAGGTAATGATAAAATAAAATAAGATAAACATACAACATGTAAAAAAAGATGTGATCAAAAGTGAGCATCTAAAATGTACATCACAAACATCAAGTGCAAACATTGAGAGTTTCAGTCAATATGGTAGAAGTCCCTCTCTGTGCTTCCACAGCTTGTTTGTGTTTGGCATCAATGTTTGTTGTCTGAGGTTCCAGTCTTTGTCATACCATATGCCAGATGAAGGTCGCTTGACCGAAATTTTGCATTTATTTAATAAAAGTCCTCTTTAAGTGAAGTCAGTGTGCGGGAGTCTTCCTCTTCAACCAGTACTATTCAGCGTAATGACAGGGACTACCCCGTAGCTGTCCATTTTAATGATATGAAGCATGATATTTCTTCCCTACACTTCTGTGGCATTGAAAGGGTTGCCTCGCCACCTAGGGGCGGGGATCATGAACTTCTACTGAAAAGAAGAGAAGCCTTTTGGATTTTTCATTTACAAACCTTATCGCCAAAAGGCCTAAATGATGAACTCCTTTTCAATGTCATGCTCTGATTTGTAGAATCATTATTGTTTTCATATAGCCTCCTTTTTCTATTTATTCCAGGGCCTCTTTTAGACCATCCCTCTTGTCTTGAGTGCTATTTGGGTGCATTGTCGTGTCTCACCACACCCCCTTATAATTACCGTATGCAAGCAACCTATAAAGCCCTTCTGACATGACATAGGTTATGATTACTTATATATTTTCTGTATTTCAGAGCCATTTACAGCTCTTACAGAACTCTTGTACCTATGCTGTATACCTTTGTTCTTTTTACCATTTTTTCACTGGGAATTGTTTGAATATATATATTCTTGTCATTTTACTCTAATTGTAATTGTGTGACACCTGCAGTGTAGTGATTTGCTCCATGGGTCTACTACATAATTGCCTTGCTCCCATTGGATGATTGTTCTTTTCCTGGTTCCTATTTAAACAGGTTCCAGTCTTTGTCATACCATATGCCAGATGAAGGTCGCTTGACCGAAACGTTGCATTTATTTAATAAAAGTCCTCTTTAAGTGAAGTCAGTGTGCGGGAGTCTTCCTCTTCAACTGGCATCAATGTTTAACATGTTTGTTAACATCAGTTCCCCACCGTGTTCTACGGTGGGGAAATGATGAAACATACATAGCTTGCAAAACGACATTGCCCGACATAGCTTGCAAAACGCATAGCTTGCAAAACATAGCTTGCAAAACGCATAGCTTGCAAAACATAGCTTGCAAAACGCATGGTATTTGCTAATATAGCGGTTAGAAATGGGAAGGTCTCGCACTGAAATTTGGCAGAGCATCTCTTCTTCTTAGGATGTGTTTGACTGCGGTGACGGTCGTCCACCGAGAGCTTGAGCGAGTGCAGTGACACAGTTACCCACCCTGCGTCACTGCCTCTGGGTTGGGTTGCCAGGTATCATGACACATATCCTACAGGAGATTAACGGGAGAAATTTCCAATCTGGAGCACAGCAGGAGAAAAGGTTAAACATCTGGAGACTCCCGCGTAAATCGGGAGTGTTGGCAGGTATGCCCCTAACCTGTATAACAACGAAAAAATCGATTTATTTTCCCGTTGTTATTTTTTGTTCTCGCTTAAACCGAATGTTTTATGGTCACTCACGATTCAGTAGGTCACGGGTTGGCTTGGTTTGAGCCTTAAAACTTGTTTTATAAGGATTTATGGAAATGTCCATGGAGAAAATGAATGCGGAACTTACTTCCATGGGCAAATTATGTCACGAAAAGTCACATACCTGTTGAGCTCTATTCAGTCCTCCTTTGTAGTTCAGGGCGAACTTGAATGTCAGTACAGTAAAAACAACAGCAGCAACTCCAGTATCCATGAGAGTTCCCCCATATTCTGTGCCTTCTATTTGGTGTCTTGTTTCATGCATCTTTTAAGTCTGGCATTTTATACCATTTTTACTGCCAAACTGAAATTAATATTTAAAATTAATCATTGCACATTTTACCGGTCCAAAAGTGGAAGTTGGAAATGTATCCATAGGCTAATTAATCCACATTGAAGTGCTGTACTTAACTTAAAAAAAAAAAAAAAAAAAAAAAAGGACGGCACGGTGGCTCAGTGGTTAACACTGTTGCCTCACAGCAAGAAGGTCCCGGGTTCGAACCCCGGTCCGTCCCAGGTCCTTTCTGTGTGGAGTTTGCATGTTCTCCCCGTGTCCGTGTGGGTTTTCTCCGGGTGCTCCGGTTTCCTCCCACCATCAAAGACATGTACTGTATATTAGGGTTAATACTCCTGTCAGTGCCCCTGACCAAGGTACTGGCAAAATAACTGGAGTTGGTCCCTGGGCGCTGCACAGTGGCTGCCCACTGCTCCTAGTTCTAGGAAGGTTCCTAGTAGAGGATGGGTCAAATGCAGAGGATGAATTTCCCCAAGGGGATAAATAAAGGATAAATAAAGGATAACTTAACTTAGTTTTTCCAGTGCGAGCAGGAATAAAGAAATAAACGTAGCTGTTGTTGTTTCAGGGCGATGTTTACCGGAGAGCTGGCGGAGAGCAGGCAGACGGAGGTGGTTATCCGCGACATAGACGAGAGGGCCATGGAGCTGCTCATCGACTTTGCCTACACCTCACAGGTAACCTGTCATACTGTAGCTCTGACTTTCCATCAGGTTTCAGCATTAGATCTTTTTAGATGAATGGCTCTCCTGCAACTGGTTTTCATGGGCCTTCGTCTCGGGATGACAGATTCAACTCTTCACTTCATCTAAGTCTGAACAGTTATGGCCCTCATATCACCATGCTCTGCTTTTGTTATTTTTGACAGTATAACAGCATTTGATGCTATTTAGCACCTCCAATGCAAACTGATACACATGGCTGCAGGAGACCAACCAATGAGCTCACACAACAGGCTGATTTAATCAGGTTATCTAAACCCAAGGCCTTAGAAGTTCTTGAATATACTTTTGGAGATCTTGAGCAGCAGACATTTTGAGTAGCAAAATTGCTCTCTGTCATTCCAAATGGCATTACAAAGTTTGAATAAATCATAAACATAACTTGCTTAAACTTGTAGAAAGAAACCCTGCACAGGTATCTTCTCCATGTATATTAACTAGAGTAGTATGCATGTTTTTGTGGCTTTGTATAACTTGAATACCTTAAAAACTTAAAAAGCCCCCTGGTGCTGCTCCTAGGTGACCGTAGAGGAGGGGAACGTCCAGACGCTGCTGCCTGCCGCCTGCCTCCTGCAGCTGGCTGAGATCCAGGAGGCGTGCTGCGAGTTCCTCAAGAGGCAGCTGGATCCCTCCAACTGCCTGGGCATCAGGGCCTTCGCCGACACGCACTCCTGCCGCGAGCTGCTCCGCATCGCCGACAAGTTCACTCAGCACAACTTCCAGGAGGTAAAGGAACAGAACAGGCTTTCTACGGCTCCTGAAAACCTATCCAAATTTAAGGCCTTAAAAATATATTCACTTGCACTGCTTATTGCAGCTTAAATCTGTTAAGTAATCCAGAACGGGGTTAGCGGTACAGTATGCATCCTATCTGCTTAACGAAACACAATTCATGTCCCTTAAATTCTTCTTAAATTCAAATTCTAGGTAGCATTATCGTAAAGTCTCAAATTTTGGCTTTCTGAACCGTGCAGATACCCTGGAGAAATGTTGTTTCTCTTGTGGTCTCTGTTTCACTCTATAACATTCCAGTTGCCAATGAAAAACCGTTACTGTTATTGTCACAGTTAACCAGATCTATGATTGTCCCACGCACAGACGAGTTTTAGTTTCAGTTGATGAACATAAAATACACAATAAATAAATCACATTTGTGGGTAATGATGGAGGGTAAAGAGCCAGACCTTGCATGCAGCTGGACTACAAAGAGATTAGCAGAGGTTTATCTGTTTCTCTCAACTCTTCTTCACTCTTCGTCCTCCTCTCAGCGAGGAAGTAACTCGCAGCAGGAAATGATGTCACAAGCTCACAGAGCTTGGTTCTTCTTTCTGCAGCAGCACTGTTGGCGTTCAGTTTGTCCCAGGCCTATGGATGTATGCACAAGGTAACGAGCACAGCCGTCTGCCTGCTTCTGTGTTTGACCTAAGAGCTTCACGGGTCACGCACGGTAAACGGGTCAAAGAGTCCAGGGCGTTTGAGAACAGCCATGTTGACACAAGTGATTAGACACATCGGTCTGAGATGTGTTGACGTTTGAGACTGGACATTCGTAAAACTCACCTGCAGGGCTAACGACGCTGTAGTGGGTAACACCCTGTAGACCAATTTGCCAGTGGACGTTACAGGGTTACGTCGCTGCAGTTGCGCACGCAGCGCAGTAGCAATTAATCTGAGGAAACAAGTGAAACAAAAACTAGAGAGATCCCCGGAATACGGGAAAAATACTTATTGTGCCGTAGAGACGCTGGGCCTTCCCACTAGGAATATGATGACGATGTCCGGCACTGCAACTTTGGCGATGGAGTTGGATCCTAGACCCATCCTGACAGTGAGTACGGGTCAGGAAACCTCACCCCGTTGAAAGAGTTATAGCTTATTTGTCTTAACCTTTAAAATACGTGGAGGAGGCGTCCGGATCTTCCATATTTCTATGACAGCTGAACCGCTAGCTGTCACTTCCTGCAACCAGTTCAGCTCCGCCCACAAAATACGTAATCACTGTTTGCATGAATGTCCCATAAGAGATTCACAACAGTAATGAGTTGGCTATAAAAATAAATCAATACATAACACCACATGCTAACAGGTGTTCCTCTCGTCAGACATTGAGTACGGAGGTATCCTTCTGTAAAAACCATGGCTAGAGCAGCCTGAAGTAATAAGAATAAAGGGTATTTGAAGAGCTCCAGATTCCTTGATCAACACTATAGACCCTTTTCACGGGGGCCATTTTGTGTCGAAAAGGCAGAATAAACACAGGTGCAAGCAACACACTAATGAGGGTTTCCAAATTCCAA
Source organism: Poromitra crassiceps (assembly GCF_964638095.1). Classification (NCBI taxonomy): domain Eukaryota; kingdom Metazoa; phylum Chordata; class Actinopteri; order Beryciformes; family Melamphaidae; genus Poromitra; species Poromitra crassiceps. Next base: position 37,462,610 of record NC_139635.1, read on the forward strand.
TCATGGAAGTTGGAAACCCTCATTAGTGTTTTGCTTGCACCTGTGTTTCCCCTGCCTTTTCGACACAAAATGGCCCCCGTGAGAAGGGTCCATTGGAGTTCATCCAGGGGCCTCATTGATCAATGTGTGCCTATAATCCCTCCTAAAACTATGATCTAGCTTGTCCAGTGACTGTCTACTACGTGATCCAATCTGTGTATCACAATCTAGTCTCACAACAGTTATAAAGTAAACAAGACAAGCTACTCCGATCATTTAAGTCAATCCTGAGCCTTGCTTGGGCACATTTTGGGAGCCACACCTGCTGCAGGCAATTACCCCGCTATCAATCACAGTCCAACTGGGACATTCAGCATGTGGATCCGCCTCAATCCACCCATATATGGTCAATGCCAGTGGTCACATGTCGCATATAAATGAGCCTGAATATCAATTGAACAGGGAAATAGCATGCAGCTGTGCGTGCAGTCACTGGATAGGTTAGTTGTTCTTTTTAGTGCATCAGAACCTTTTGATTTAGGTGGCAGAAAGAAAGTGTTGCTCTGCTGACTGAGTCAATAGAAAGAGGAAACCGTGCTTCAGGCTGTTCTGGTGTGTGGGCTGTAATCAGCTGACAAACAGCCTGACTCCTGTCTTTGCTGCCCCAGGTGATAAGAGATGAGTGTCTGTGATGAGAGACTGATAGACAGACAGACAGACTTCCTGTCCCTCTACTGTTGTGTCCTCAGGTGACAGTCTGAATTCCTTGCTGTTGACCCACTGGGACAGTCTATTCATTATTCACCAATAGAGATTGAACAAGTACAAATTTTGTCCACATAAAGAATTCTAGGTGATGATGTATCGTTCTTTCAGTATTTGAGCATTGTGAGGGATTTCACAGATAAAACACAAAAGAAAATTCATAGTAATAAAACTTATTTTGGCCGAGCACTGCACTGTGCGATGAAGTTTGATGGCCCACTGATATTTGGCCCCAAAACGTTTCCCTTGGACAATTTTTTTAAAATCCTTTTGGGGGGGGGGGTCCGAGTGAAATGTTATACGGTCTCTCCTGATCCTAAATATAGCTGAATCTTGAAACTATTTTTATGATCATTTTACGAAATGTCTATGGAAAAATGAATGGCGGGGGGTAATCCCTTGGTGCGTTTGCTGAACCCGGGAGAGGACGTGATTTTGGGCCCCCTATTACAGCGCCGTAGCGGTGGTGAAAATAGGGCGAACACTGATTGAAGTGGTGAAAGCTCGTAGCTGATTTCTGACTGTTGTGCGTTGTTGTCTTGCAGGTGATGGAGAGCGAGCAGTTTAGCTGACTGTTGTGCGTTGTCTTGCAGGTGATGGAGAGAGAAGAGTTTAGCTGACTGTTGTGTGTTGTTGTCTTACAGGTGATGGAGAGGGAGGAGTTTAGCTGACTGTTGTGTGTTGTTGTCTTACAGGTGATGGAGAGGGAGGAGTTTAGCTGACTGTTGTGTGTTGTTGTCTTACAGGTGATGGAGAGGGAGGAGTTTAGCTGACTGTTGTGTGTTGTTGTCTTAAGCCCATGGCACACCAAACGAACATTCTCAAACAAACACAAACAAACACGAACAAAGACAAATGTTCGTTTGGTGTGCCATAGCTGTCTGTCCTTGTCTGTTCGTGTTTGGCGATGTTCGGCGATGTTCTGTCATGTTTGCCAGGATTCGACTTGTTCAATCCGCCGTTGTTCGCTGTTCGCTGTTGTCTGGTAACTTCCCATGTTTTCAGTCGCGTATCCATGGAAACGGAGCTCACGCATGCGCGCCTAATGCATGCGGTTGTCTGGTCAGTTTGGTCAGAGGCAGAGCCTCCTAACGTTACACGCGACGCAGCAAACATACGTTTCTCTGCCAACCATGTGCCATCACACTGGGCATCAACAACACTAGCGGGAGACTTCTCCCATGCACTCCCGCAAATAAGTAATGTTTTGCGCAGCAAGGTTACATAATGAGGGAGAGAGAGAACATCCATGACGGCTAACAACAAGCTATGCTAATAACTAGCTAGCCGTTCAGAAACACATGTAAACAGCCGTGTGATCACTGAGAACCTCAGTAAAATAAGGAGAGAGCTGCAGGTGCTTATGCAGAACTAGTGCACGATTAAGTGCACAGTGGGTAATGACCCGCTGTGATGAAGAATATAGCGAGATTAACCAGGTTGATAGCAGAGAAAACACTGTTGCAGCTGCCATCAGCAGGACCTCCAAGCTTCAACTAGCGTTGCCTGCGGTTGCCTGTCACATGACGCCTTCATGGTCCCTCGATAAAGTCTGCAGAAATATGCACGTTCCCTCACCTCTCTCTCAAGAAGCGTCACGTGAGTGTGGCGTTTAAGGCCATCTGTCGCTACAAAAGAAATAAACTGGGTGTATCATTGTATTACTCGACAGATGTATAACTAACTTTGTCAGTCTGAGCCATCTTCTATGTGCTGTAACACAGTGCAGTTTCTATTTTTCTGGTGTTTCTTTTTTACATGTTTGGGACTGTTGTGCTGAATATGTTTGGTCGGTGTGCCATGCTTTCAAACAATCTCCAACATCTGCCAACATTCACAGACAATTGTCTGTTGGTGTTTGTTGGTGTTTGTTTGAGAATGTTTGATTGGTGTGCCATGGCCTTTACAGGTGATGGAGAGGGAGGAGTTTAGCTGACTGTTGTGCGTTGTTGTCTTACAGGTGGTGGAGAGGGAGGAGTTTAGCTGACTGTTGTGCGTTGTTGTCTTACAGGTGATGGAGAGGGAGGAGTTTAGCTGACTGTTGTGCGTTGTTGTCTTGCAGGTGATGGAGAGGGAGGAGTTTAGCTGACTGTTGTGCGTTGTTGTCTTACAGATGATGGAGAGGGAGGAGTTTAGCTGACTGTTGTGTGTTGTTGTCTTGCAGGTGATGGAGAGCGAGGAGTTTAGCTGACTGTTGTGCGTTGTTGTCTTGCAGGTGATGGAGAGCGAGGAGTTTATGCTGCTGCCGGCCAACCAGTTGATTGACATCATCTCCAGCGACGAGCTCAACGTGCGCAGTGAGGAGCAGGTCTTCAACGCTGTGATGGCCTGGGTGAAATACAGCATCCAGGAACGCAGGCCTCAGCTACCACAGGTAACCAGCCGGGCGAGTCAACCGTCACCCCTAACCTCAGTCACTTGTCATTCTTCACCTCGTCAAAGTAGGCCAAAAATGGGTCCCAGATAGTTGAGAATCTTTTAAGCGAGTTGGTTCTCAGGAATCTGAGTCTCTCCATCTGTATAACGGAGATCATGTCCATCAGCCACACCTGAAACGAAGGTGAAGAGGAGGACTTCCATTCCAACAGAATGAGGCTTTTGGTGACAGTTGTCCCCTGCGTCAGAGATTGTTGCACAGCTGTAGGGAAGTTCAGAGAGGACTCCGAGCAGCCAAAGATGGCGAGTTCTGCCTCCGGCTGAAGGGTTATTTTGTGGACCTTAAGAGTACCAATGAAATATTTTGGCCCAGAATCCTGTTAGTGAAGAAGGGCAGAACCAGAAGGCATGAGATTGTGTGCCACTGCCTGCCGAGAGAGCCTGTGAAATGACGTGGATCTCATGTGTACTGTAGGTCCTGCAGCATGTCCGTCTGCCGCTCCTCAGCCCCAAGTTCCTGGTGGGCACGGTGGGCTCAGACCCTCTCATCAAGAGTGACGAGGAATGCAGGTGGGTGCAGAGTGTGTGTGTTGTTTCTGCCAACAAGTGCTCCTACCTCTGAGTTCAGAAGTGGTCAATTGGAAAATGAAAACATTGAAATTGGATCTAGAACCCATGAAGTGAATTGAACTGCTTGTAATGTACTTTTAATGAGATGATACAAGCCAAAATACTGCAAAACATTATGCCTACATGACATTTGCACTCAACAACACACTCAGAAATATAAGTTCACTTCATATTCTTAGCAAGTTCAAGGTGCGTCCCTGGGGCTCATTTCCTAGGTAATGTGTCGTGACAGTTTATAACCATGAATTATGACTTGTATATTGAAAGTGTGTTTTTTGTGATGGTTAACAGAGACCTGGTGGATGAGGCTAAGAACTACCTGCTGCTGCCACAGGAGAGGCCCTTGATGCAGGGCCCCAGGACCCGGCCCAGGAAACCCATCCGCTGTGGAGAGGTGCTTTTCGCAGGTCGGTGTCTCAAGCCACTAAAATGAAACCTGATGATCCTGTCTAGGTCCACATCTTCCATGGCTTTAAATGAACGCCAACCACCTGCCAAGTTGTGGGTCCAGGGTGGCAACTTGTTCTGTTCTGTGGGCCGCTTTGGCCGCCTGTCTCCATTGGACCTTTTCTATTGTACTATTTTGGCTACTAAGAAATCCAGTTGGCTGGTGAAATTGTGGATGCCTTTGCTATAGAGATACTGCGGAGCGCGTCATCATTCAGAAACCACGCCCAAAACGGGGGAAAACACAAACTCCCGTCCAATCCTGGCGTTCTCCTATGTCGCTTGCATGGCCGTGTGTTGCACAAAAAGATCGTATATACGGAAGATGAACACAACAAATTACTTCATTGACAGCAACATCCACATTTTTCTTCTCGCCAATTCTCAATAGCTTCCTTGTTTTCCTCGGGAGTACAAAAAAACTTTAACTGGCGATTTTTTACATTTGTTGTCTGCGCAGCCCACCACACAACAGCTTTTAGCTATCTTTAATTCAAGGAAAATGACGCTGGTGTGTGGAAATGAATGGAGCTTTTCCCCCGTGATGGGCGTGGCCTATTTCATGCAGTGTCTCTATGGTTTTATTTATTTACCATTTTTACTGTTATGAATACTCCTGCTCATGCGTCTTCCCCTCCCTTGCTTCCTCCTCCGGTAGTTGGCGGCTGGTGCAGCGGCGATGCCATTTCCAGCGTGGAGCGCTACGACCCGCAGACCAACGAGTGGCGGATGGTGGCGTCCATGAGCAAGCGGCGATGCGGCGTGGGCGTCAGCGTTCTGGACGACTTGCTGTACGCGGTGGGAGGTCACGACGGCTCGTCCTACCTCAACTCTGTGGAGAGGTCCGATCGCTCGAGCTTTCTCTGCAGATTTTTCATTCTCCGCCTTTTCTAACTTTTCTAAGATCAATTTAAAAATCAACTGTATTCTATGCCTTCTCTCCCGTCCAGATACGACCCCAAGACCAACCAGTGGAGCAGCGATGTGGCCCCCACCAGCACCTGTCGTACCAGCGTGGGCGTGGCCGTCCTGGGGGGTTATCTGTATGCCGTGGGGGGACAGGACGGGGTCTCCTGTCTCAACATCGTTGAAAGGTGACTGCCAACATGGTTATTTTAATGGGAAAGTACTAGGTGCTTATTGCAGCCACAACACTTCCCCAAAAAAGTTCTTCACGTGTTATTCTGGCATGCCTCTTCTTTATTTTGCCTAACGGGATGCCAAACCATGCTGTGTTCAAGGTACGACCCCAAGGAGAACAAGTGGACACGCGTGGCCTCCATGAGCACCAGGAGACTCGGGGTAGCTGTGGCCGTCCTGGGGGGCTTCCTGTACGCAGTGGGGGGGTCCGACGGGACGTCGCCACTAAATACCGGTACGCTACTGATTCCTGCCACTGTGCACACAGAGCTATAACAAGTATCAACTAAGTAGAAGTTAATTAGATAGCACAGATAGATAGAATGCACTCAGAAATAGATCAGGCAGATTATGGACAAAAGGAGTAATTTACTGTTATTTTGTACTGTTCTACAGTACTGAGTTGGTTGCATTTGCTTAGCAATCATGTTGGCAATTAGGCCAGAGATTCACAGTTTGGTCTCCATCACACTTCAGAGGGGTTCACACAAACATTTTCATGGAGCATCGTCTTCTCTCGTCGAAATAGCTGCATGGCTTTTGAAAAGATTCATTCAGCATCGTTGTTGTGGAGTCACGGTACAACAACTCTGCTGCTGCTCCCCATATTTCATGCTGGGTTTTTGTGTAGCTTTGATCATGATGACAACAACAACATTGCTAGAGAAAGCAGCTAGTGGACATGAGTCCACAATGCCAGAGTATGTGGAGGGTTTCTTAAATGAGACCAGAAGCCCTCTAGTGGCTGATCTGCACCATAGCTGTTACTCAGCAGTTTGAGCTCTACTGTACATATCTCTTTACTTTAAGCATGCATTTTTGACTATTAACAGCCCAAATGTCAACATTTTCCGCTGTGAATGCATACTTAAGTTTTCATGTTTTATTTCCCTAGTTGATTGTTTGGCTGATTGAAGGACTAAATCACTTGTTCATTCATACTCTTTCTTTCCACTTTGATCTCCTTCACCAACAGAGACTTAAAACCCCTTCAAGAATCAGTAGCACATGGTCTCCCCCGATGCTCAATTGAAATGGGTTCATGTAATCACTCATTCATGTTCGTTCTTTCTTTCTTTCTTTCTTTCTTTCTTTCTTTCTTTCTTTCTTTCTTTCTTTCTTTCTTTCTTTCTTTCTTTCTTTCTTTCTGTCTGTCTCTCTCAGTGGAGCGCTACAACCCCCAGGAGAACCGCTGGCACACAGTGTCTCCCATGGGCACCAGGAGGAAGCACCTAGGCTGCGCCGTCTACCAGGACATGATCTACTCTGTGGGAGGAAGAGACGACACCACAGAGCTGAGCAGCGCAGAGAGATACAACCCCAGGACCAACCAGTGGTCTCCTGTAGTGGCCATGACGTCCAGACGGAGCGGGGTGGGTGGTCTGTGTGTGTGTGGAGATGTTAGCTAAAGATGTCCAGTAGTATTTCCGTGACTGTAGCCATTTAGATTGCACAGGTTTGTCTTACATAGATGCTGCCAGAAAGTTGTAAATCAACAAATATCGGATCATTTAAATTGGCAAGGGAATTTCCTCCATTGTATCCTGATGTATTTTCCAGACTGATGTATGTGTTCACATGTGTATGTTGTCACCCAACCTAAAATGTGTACACAAGGCGGTGTCAACTTGGGAATTGCCATCTGTGAATGTTTGCTCACTGCTTACCAAGTTGAATGCTTAAAGGATAACTTCACCAAAAAAACAACTAAAACTGTTTTGCAGTCATTAATTTAGTTTGACAGTTATTGAGAGTTGATTAGAGTTAAGTTGTGGACCAGTGATGTCATTCATGCATGAATGACATCACTGGTCCACAACCAAACTCAAATTAACTCTAAAACTAAATTAATGACTGCAACTGTTTACAGTTTTCGGATATGTGTGAGATGATGTGCAAAATAATCAGCATTTCCCCCCCGCAAAGTTTTCCGTTAATGCTGTTAAAATGCCGCAGTCTGTTTTCATTTATTTGTTTATTTGCACACAGTAAAATCAAAAACAAAAGAAAGATACATACAAGTGTATGAAAATATTGTGCAGGAAAGAGACAAGAAACCCTAATGGGCTTATGCAAGGTCTCTTACCTCGGAAATTAAACCAATATTAACAACAGTTACAGCAAAAACATACAATATAAACGAAAAGATTAATTCCATATTTGATAACACAAGTGCCCCAGATTACATTGATCTCTTGAGACAAGATAGATTTTATTTTATTTTCTAATGTATTGAGAGAGGTTAACGACAACCATTCACTTCACAAGTGTATAAATGCCATGCGCTCTGTCCCCATCTCTCTGTGTAGGTGGGCCTGGCTGTGGTCAATGGTCAGCTAATGGCAGTAGGAGGCTTTGACGGGACGACATATCTCAAAACCATAGAAGTGTACGACCCTGATGCCAACACATGGAGGTAACTGACCCTATCCTAAAGGACCCGGCTAGAAAACAAAACAAGCCAACCAAATCCAGTATAACAATGACGGTAGCTACTCATTAGACATATTTACAGCTTAACACGATATTAACAGTGCCATTACAAAACAAGTGAATGTGTTCAACTGTGATCTGAAAGATTATTTTGCTCAGATGTCAGTGAGTGAGGATACCCTCATTATAATATCTTATCTGTTGCGAGACCACCAGACACCTTCACTTGGCACCGTCCAGTCCACTCACAGTCTACAGTCTCTGTCTAGTGACACTTAGTAGGATTCATCGTGATACCGTATCATCCTTCACAAGAGCTGCATTTTGATCAACTCATTTGGACCGTGGGGAATTTAATTTGGCACCAGTCTCTGGATATTATCGTCCATTATTCCGTTCCAGTAAAAGTAAATTACTACTCTAGACAAATTACTACTGTAGTAGACAATTTAATGGATAGCATTTTCCCATCGAAATACTTGGAGAGAAGTTCAATCCCACACCAAAAGTAATCTTTTAGTTTTCATAATATTGATTGATGTTGTACCCAGTCAAGAATGGGCCGGCAGAAGATATAATTTATTATGCCTATATTCATGAACCGCTTTATTACTAGTTTCACAATAGCCCCAATAAGGTAACCTGCACCAATGTGCTTATCAAAAATGTTGCTTGTTTTTGTTCTTCTTCTTCTTCTTCTTCGAGTGTCACAATCACATGTCTTCTATATCACATGACTGTGTCTCCTCTTTCCAGGTTATACGGAGGAATGAACTACCGCCGGCTAGGGGGAGGGGTGGGTGTCATTAAAATGACTCACTGTGAATCACACATATGGTAACCCCCAGCCCCGCCCCCACCCGTCCCTCCACCCACCTCTTGGCTCCACCTCTTCACCTCATCATGCCTCCAAAAGAGACGCTGTTTCACCATGCAAGGATGACCGGAGAAAACGAGTGGGAAGACGGAAAGAGGAGAGAGAGACTATTGACTCTATAGCTCATCCCCACTCACACCCCACCCGCCCCACAAGCCACTGACTGGGAAGTCCCACCCACGGCCGACTTTTCTCCACGAAGTGCACCGAGAGCAGAAGGCGACCAAGTACCATCGCGCTTCCAGTTTGGAGGCCGTTTAAAGTCCCTCTGCCGTGACCTCACGAAAAGCGTTCTCCATGATACTCTTAAGGGTCAGAACGGGACGTTTTGAATCAGACAGGTGCGTGTGCGTCACACAGGTAAACCTCAGTTTGATCGGGGGCGGGGCTTGGGGAGATAAGCCTATTATAATTTTAGGGGGCGGGGGGCGAAGAATTGATTAGAGGAGCTTAGAAGTTGATGAAAACGTGCGATGAGGTCACCGGAAGAGGGCTTTTCAGCTTTTCCATCTGTGATAGCCGCCCTCGCCCTCCCTTCAACTAAGACCCCAGCTTTCAAATTCTGGCTAGTATGGATCGACCCAGACCGGACAATACTAGCCAACCAGTCAGTGGACCAGTACTATTTGTTACGTCGATCGAGTAACACTGCATCCTTTTGACTATTTCCCTGGAGACGTAACACGGAGGTCAACGCCGCTCTCCCTCACTTACATTTAGGCCTATGGCTTCATGTTGCATCAGATCAGAGCAAACATCTCACACTGTGGCCATTCTCTGCTCTCTAGGCCTCATGTGTAGCATTCAAACACTACGAAGGCTGTGCTCTTTTGAAGGCCTCTTTACTTTTAGAAGGTGTGTAATTTGTATTTGGCTACCCAGAGAGAAAAGGAGTCCTTCCACCAAGCCATCCGATCAGGACGATGGTGAAGAGAAGCAAGACTGTTGCTGTTACAGAACCGTTATTATTTCCCCCCCAGTTACATTGAATGGGACTCTGCTGCTGCACTTTAGGATAACAGGGGAATGGTGTAGCTATTTTTATGATAGTAACCGTGGTGTTAAGAGTTCAATTCAGATGTGAGTGAGGTTAAAGGAAGACAATTTGTTTTTAGGTAGATTGGCCCTTTGGTCAACTTGTTGTGTGTTAGGTGTTGTGAACATACCAACATCTTCCATGATCTCACCATGGTAGAGCATTTGTGCCGATGCTCCACGCTAACGGTTAGCATTATGTTGAGCGGTAGTAGGCTCCATGCTAGCTCTGTAGCATACACTATGTTGAGTGATGATCTCAAAAAACATTTGAACATACTTGTTACTGTGGATCATGCTAGTACCATACTATCACTCAACCTAGTGTATGCTAAAGGATTAGCCTGTCGCACAGGTTGTGTGTTGCATTCTTTGAACAAAGTAAAACTTGAAAATATTGTTTTCTCTCTCCCCTAAATGCAACTGTCACAACGTCTTGGGCTGCTAGGAAAGACGGGGCCACGCTAAGGTCCACCTCTGATTGAATCGGCTCATTTTCACGATGATGCAAACAATAAATAAGCAAAATTTCACATTTGCTAACTTTCTGAACACCTAGATGTTTTCTTTTGAGTTGGGCTGTATTCATGTTAAGTTCAATAATCGGCAATTGTTTCTTATTACACTGGATTTGATGTAATTATCTGGCCAAATTATCTTTTCAAGTTTTCTTTTTTTTTAATATATGGAATGTTCATTTCTATTTTAAGCCTCATCATACCCCTGATATCTGACATTTGAAGGAAATCTAGTAAAGTTTGTGTTATTACTGTGTACTGGACTGACCGTCTCGCTAGTTATTACTGTGTACTGGACAGACCGTCTTGCTAGCCAACGTACACTGAAACCAGCTCCCATAGAGAAAGTAGGAGACGACATTTTCATGACAGCACTCTGTGAAATGGGAGTACAGTTATAGACATACGCACTTTGGCATGTTTCACCCAGTTTGGGTTGAAAGGATGGGCACAAATCCTACTTGTTTTTATTTTCACCACAATTCCCCACATGTTTTTGGGTTCTGGTCATACAACACATATCTGTTTGAAGGCAATTGTAAAATGTACAACGTTGATCACGTTGGCTCTCCAGTTCTCTTAGCAGTCCTCTGATGTGTTATTGAGGTCTATGGTGAAGTTGGTTTGGATGCATCTCCTCAGCTAGCACTGTGATTGGCATTGTATTTTATTTTATTTTATTTTATTTTTTTAATCAGAGTGTTCACCTTTCCAAAAATGGGGTGACATGTATCTATAAAAATGATCAACTTGGAGGTTTCGAATGAGGTGGTTTCCGCAGTGCAGAAAGGATGACAAACATTTCATGCCGTACACTAGATGGCGTTGGTGCTGTGCAGGAGTGGAACTTAACTGCTTTCTACTGCAACACTCCAGATAGGTTTGGACTTTTTGACTTCGTATGACACACACACACACCTCGTCCGTTTATCAGATGATTCTGCACTTTAATTCAGTCATGGATTCAGTTTGGAAGGAGCGCTTGGCGGCAGTTTAGGAGGCACAGCACAGCAAGAACATACAACCAGGCTGATGCGTCGTCATGCATTAGGCTGCTTTCTCACTGGGAACGATTGCTTTCGTTCCGTTCTGTTCCGCACCCGGGAACGATTGCCCCCCGCTGGTCAGCTTTCACATTACAGCATTTCTTCCGCGCTCGGAAACGGAACGGAGTGCACTTGCATCATCAACTATGCCTGGAGTTTATCCTCGCCCTTTTGTTGTCTATGTGATTCGGAACGGTCGGCTTTCACACTCGCAAGTGTTTCGTGCCCGGGCACACCAAAGCGCTCCCCAGGCCACCTTTTTAAGTGGATCCTGTGACCTGTCACGGTTCCCTGTTGTGCGCCCGGGCGCAGAACGGAACGGTACGCAACGTTCACACTGGGTCAAATGTTCCGAAACTGGGGTCAATTTGGGCACAAGTGTGCTCGGGAACGGTACCGGGGCGCCAGTGAGAAAGCACCCTTATATTGACCACCTTTTCATCAGTGAGCCGGTCCTGACACAAATGTTGCCGTTGATCTTCAGTGACTGTTGGGTTTCGTCTTCTACTTGGTACCTATAGGAGAATCCCTGAGGGGGAGGCTTTCAAGTCGCAGGATCCCAGTCAGTCCGATAACTTTAAAGAGTTAATTATTTATTCAACTGAATGTTCTTGCTGTTGGATGAGTCACCATTTCATGCAAAATTTGTAATATTTCCATACAAGGGAAAGTCTGATCTTGCATGGCTTTCGTGAATGCCAAGTGGCAAGAGATGATCTAATAATAATGCTGTCAGTTGTGAACAAAATTCACAGTATGGTATCTGGCCAACTGTGTGCACCTGCTTCTTAAAAACTCCCCAGAGAGCATTTGCCATTTCTCACTGCCACAAGAATTACATGGGAATCCCACTCAATTTTAAATCTTTCCCTGCTATTCCTGCTTTAGGACAGTCCCATGAATATTGGGCCCACATACATTTTTTTAGACTGCCCATATCTATTGTGACTAAGTGTCCTGTTACATCATTCATGTATTTTCTTATTCATTCTTTTGTAAACAGAAGTTTTAAAAAGTATATATAAATATACGTTATATACAATATAAACTTCTCTCCAGAATATCCCTCTGGTCTTAGTTCTCTGGTTTTTGAAAACAAATTCTCTGGACTTTATTTTCACAGTCATCAAGTGATGATCTGTTGAAGCAATAGCATTCAGTTCTTAAATTGAGTGGGATTTCCTTTTTCTAATGTGTACAATGACTATGATGCATTGTGATTGTGATCAGCAGAACTCGAATAGCCTTCAGCTGGTAGCCAATATAAACAAGTCCTTTTTGAATCACCTGTGTACAATACATCACTCAAACAAATCTGTGATTTCTGATATCGAACAGCCATTTTTCAACTGCGATCACTACATCCCTGAACTGATCACCATGTTCACTATATGAAAAGGATACAACTTTTCTCCCTGGAAACACGTGTCTGTCTTTCTTTGCAAGGTCTATGATGGGAATGCTAAGGAGAATAGAGATACAGCCTCAATAGGCCAGAATGCATTGCAAGGCCTGACCCCTGCTTTTTCTCCAGTAGAAAAACATCCATTCTCTTGTTGCTAAAGCTATTGTTCTCTGAGGCATTCTGGGAAATGATGTTACATCACTGAAGTAGGAGCAGACAAAGCATGAATAGTGGGACACTAAAGTAAATGGCAACACTTTGCAAAATAACTCCTGGGATGCATTGAACACTACAGATTGATCATGTGTGTACACCTACAGTTTGCTTTCTTTGGTTCTGGATCATAGTGGAAAAATGTACTTTTCATTTTTGCATTGGGTCTGTTAATGGAAAACTTTGCTGCTTTTCAACCATATCCCTATCTGAAATTGGGATAGTGGGAATGTTCTCTGTCCATGCGGCATGGATTCTGCTGCTCTTCCTTGATGAGGCCGATGACCGTTGTGTCGTCTGCAAACTTCAGGAGTTTGATGGGTCCCCGGAGATGCGCGTCGTTGTAGAGGAGGAACCAGGGGGAGAGCACACATCCCTGGGGGGCGCCAGTGCTGATTATTCGGATGCTGGTTGTGATTTTCCCCAACCTCACCTGCTGAGTCCTGTCTGTCAGGAGGTTGATGATCCACTGGCAGGTGGAGGCTGGGACACCGAGCTGGATGAGTCTGGAGCGGACGATTTCTGGGATGATGATGTTAAACGGCGAACTGAAGTCCACAAACAGGATGCTTGCATATGTTCCCGGGGAGCCGAGATGTTGCAGTATGTGATGCAGTCCCGTGTTGACCGCATAATCCACCGACCTGTTTGCCCGGTAAGCAAACTGCAGGGGGTCCAGCAGGTGTCCTGTCACATCCTTCAGGTGAGCCAACACCAGTCTCTCGAAGGATTTCATGACCACAGACGTCAGGGTGACGGGCCTGCAGTCATTAAGTCCTGTGATGGAGGCCTTCTTTGGTATTGGGATTATAGAGGAGCGTTTGTAGCAGGAGGGGACTTCAGACAGCTCCAGTGATCTGTTGAAGATCAAATACTGCCTTTTGCCTTGACATCACCCCTTATTATTTAGCAAACAATGCAAAGGCAGTAACTTCCAAATAAGGGTCAAAGGTCAAGTTTTTTTTTAAGTTAGGTTAGGATTTTTTTTTACACATTTCCAAAATTCCAGACAATTCATTTGTCTGGACAACAAAACAACCTTTTAGGTCATTTTTCTCAGTTCTACACTCTGGCGAGTTATCCCCTTTTTGGACTCATTGTTTGCACTCTGCTGCTTGTTATGTGTCCATGTAGCAGAGCTCAGGGCATCACTTTGTGTTGAAAAGTGGTGGGGATATAAGGGCTCAGATGAAACATCGTGGGAGATTGAGTTGTCACCTAGAATGAGTCACCACTGTGGTCTATGTGGTGAGATGTTTTCGATAGACCGCCTCAGCCTGCACTCACGTGTGCACAATGTGACATGAAAGCCACACGTCTGCTGTGCAACGGAAGCAGCAAACAATCGACACGCTTCTTCTATTTCAGATAGGAGACTATAACACCATCATGCCATTTAGACAAATTGGTGCAAGCTATTTTTCAGAACATTCTTTAACAAATTATGCTCTTAAAAGTTAAACGTGATGGGGACAAAATCGTCCATTTCAAAAAGTGTCCACAGTCTAAATGACATGGCAGACTGAGTGTGTGTGTGTGCGTGTGGAGGGGGGGCGGGGGGGAGGCTGCATTCACACATCTTGAGATCAATGCAATGACATCTGATCAAACGGGGGAAATTAAAAATTTGATTCCCCCCCTTTCGGATATATATATATATATATATATATATATATATATATATATATATATATATATATATATATACAGTTAGGACTCAAGATTCTTATGAAAATACCCCACCTTCGGGCAGATGCCCAGTGGCCTGGCCTGGCATGGCCTGCAAATTTTTTTTTTTTTTTTTTTTTTGCAGGCCAGGCCACTCACTGAACAGCAGGCCAGTATGTATAAGCGTTCCTAGTTGTGCAGATTGCAGGCAGGCAGGCTGCAGGCAACCAGGCAGGGAGGAATGTATTAACTTTTTAGTCAGAAGCTGCTGAGACCCCAGTGTGGGTGGGCGGGGCTTGCTGTTCAATGGTGCCAAAATGGAGAAGAAAAGAGGTGCAGAGAGGTGGAAAGCAAGGAGCCTATGTTGTGTCTTGGCCTAAACTACAATATCAGTGGTAGACAATTGTCTATTGCCTCTAGAATATTCGAGAGAAATTAAATTAATAACACGAATTTGTATTTATTTATTTATTTATTTATTTATTTATATTAGGCTATATAAAAAGATTGAGTTGTCACCTAGAATGAGTCACCACTGTGGTCTATGTGGTGAGATGTTTTCGATAGATCGCCTCAGCCTGCACCGTAACACGTGCACAATGTGACATGAAAGCCACACGTCTGCTGTGCAACGGAAGCAGCAAACAATCGACACGCTTCTTCTATTTCAGATAGGAGACTATAACACCATCATGCCATTTAGACAAATTGGTGCAAGCTATTTTTCAGAACATTCTTTAACAAATTATGCTCTTAAAAGTTAAACGTGATGGGGACAAAATCGTCCATTTCAAAAAGTGTCCACAGTCTAAATGACATGGCAGACTGAGTGTGTGTGTGTGCGTGTGGGGGGGGGGGGGGCGGGGGGGAGGCTGCATTCACACATCTTGAGATCAATGCAATGACATCTGATCAAACGGGGGAAATTAAAAATTTGATTCCCCCCCTTTCGGATAGATATATATATATATATATATATATATACAGTTAGGACTCAAGATTCTTATGAAAATACCCCACCTTCGGGCAGATGCCCAGTGGCCTGGCCTGGCATGGCCTGCAAATTTTTTTTTTTTTTTTTTTTTGCAGGCCAGGCCACTCACTGAACAGCAGGCCAGTATGTATAAGCGTTCCTAGTTGTGCAGATTGCAGGCAGGCAGGCTGCAGGCAACCAGGCAGGGAGGAATGTATTAACTTTTTAGTCAGAAGCTGCTGAGACCCCAGTGTGGGTGGGCGGGGCTTGCTGTTCAATGGTGCCAAAATGGAGAAGAAAAGAGGTGCAGAGAGGCAGGGCCGTAGCTAGCTATGAGAACGGGGAGGTCCGGACCTCCCCTAATATTTCAGCCTGCCAAAAAAAAAAATTTTTTTTTTTTTTTTTTTTTTTTTTTTTTTTTTGCAGGCCAGGCCAGGCCACTCACTGAACAGCAGGCCAGGCGCCGCCTACTGGTTTACTAGTGGTTTTATTACTTTATTCAGGTTTAAAGTGGGTGCATCTCATTGTAAAATTGGACTTGGCCCAAATTGGGCTTCAAACGGCCCAAATCAGGCTTCAAACGGCCCAAATCTGGCATTAAACGACCCAAATAGGGCTTCAAACGGCTCAAATCTGGCTTCAAACGGCCCAAATTGGGCTTCAAACGGCCCAAATTTTTTTGCGCGCGTCGGCCCGTATCGGCCTGGCCTGCTTGGTATCTAATGCCCGGCCTGAATTATGATCCCAGTCTGCCCCTGGTGGTGAGTGATGACTGTCTGTCTGCCTGGCAAGATAATTGAAGGTGAGCGAGCTGCGAGACAGTGAGCGAGTGAACGACAGACAGTGAGTGACACTGACAGATTTTTTAGCAACAACCAAGAAAGTAAGTGTCTAGTCTGTCTCTTAAGTAATGTTACCTGTGTGACACGTTGGGATGCTACTGGCTAATCATGCATGATGCCAATTGCCAAGCTCCCGAAGTCAGGTATGCAGGTGGCTATATGCATGGTTTCAGTTTCATGACCCAATAAGTAACAAAAAGAGGTGGTGTAAAGGTAAAAACAACATAATATATTTTATTTTATTTTTCAATCGTTCCTATCAGGAATAAATAAATGTCCCTCTGTATGTTTTTTTTATTATCGATGATGACTTTGTGTGTTGTGTACGGCTTGGGTTGTGTACCTGTGTTTGTAGGTGTCATTTTGATATGAATTTGGCTAAAACAGTTTGTGTTTGTTAGTTACAATTATGTTGACAGGAGAGCTGAGCAGGTGGTGACATGAAAGAGAATATACTGAATAATGACATCACAACAGTATAATCCTAATGTTGATTTAAAATGATATATTACTCTAAATATGGCTTAAAAAGGGAAAAAAAAAACTCAAATTTTTTCCTCCCCTTGCTGGACCTCCCCTATTTCGGAACTCTGGCTACGGCCCTGCAGAGAGGTGGAAAGCAAGGAGCCTATGTTGTGTCTTGGCCTAAACTACAATATCAGTGGTAGACAATTGTCTATTGCCTCTAGAATATTCGAGAGAAATTAAATTAATAACACGAATTTGTATTTATTTATTTATTTATATTAGGCTATATAAAAAAAATCCCATTGGTCAAATGTAAACAGTAGTGGCTAAACCGAAAGTATGGGTTGGATTTTTTGGGGGTTTTCTTCACAAAAGTGGAGAAGGAGGCAGAAGCAGCACTAGCACTGGTGCAGGCGCTCCTGCAGAGCTGGAGGTGGTGTTGAACTCAGAATCAGGAACCTTCAGGTAGGCTACAATTTCAGAGCATAAAGTGAAACATGTAGGCTACAGTATAATGCTTATTGCTTTCACATTCATGTACTTTATGGGATTATCAGTAGGACTGCACAATACAGTTTAAAGTGGAGATGAAGTAGTTTGATTTTATTATTTTTGTATTTGCATTTAACCTCAGACAAGACAAGACAGGACACTGCACGTTTGCTGTGAAACTTTTGGACAGAGGCATGTTTGTTTTTACGTCTTCATATTATACTTGCAGTTATCTAGGCAATGTTGAATTATTTTAGTGAACAAATAGGTAAGGTAACATGTAACATCATGTTAGCATTATATTCACCAAATCTTGCTTAAAACGGCCAAAACATTTTATTTTTCATGTGTGTCCGCGTGTGTTGGCCTGGCCTGCATGGTATCTAATTCCCGGCCTGAATTATGCTCCCAGTCCGCCCCTGTCTGAGGCGGATAACTTTATCGTCGGAGACGAACGCAAGGGGCACTCGCTGGAGCTCAGGAGGAGAGCCGTTTCAGCTACAGAGGGGGGGAATTTCAGCTACAGAGTGGAGGTGATGTACTGTAGTGAGCGGCCTCTAAAATCGTCACAGGTGTTATTGCTAGATTTGAGGGTTTTTATGCACGCGTGCCAGATGCCTCACAAAAACCAGTCTAGATGCAGCTACATGTATGTGTGGGCACAAAACAAAAAACCAAATAGAATCCTAATTGCTACAGAAAAGTCCCACATATTAATGCAAAGTGGTGTCTAACCTGCATCATGCTCTTTAAAGGGCGAAGCCTATCCACCTTATTTTTGAATGCCCCACTGTAAAAAAGAATCGTGGGTACAAGGTCCGGTTTAACGTGACTCATTGTTGCCGCTTGCCATTTCCTTTGTTATACTCTGGCTGTAGTCTCTTAAAACAGACTGTCTTATCTACAAGAAAAAGGAAGTTGAAAGGCGGGACTTCCGCTCATTCGTCCAATCAGAATTTAACATTAGCTAACTAGCTGTATACTGCTGTAGCTATCGTTAGCTAACGCTGATTAGTAAGACGAACGATAAGCTCAGTAACGTTAGCAACTTACCTCATCACTTTCGTTTAACTCTGGAATAAGTGCACGTCTTGCACGAGGTTCCTCCAAGCCGCGGATACATCGTTTACGTCTATCAGGGTCTTCTTTCACCGGTTTCGTCGGCGTAGCTTCCATGGTAATTCTAAAGCACTGCTAGCATTAGCAA
Source organism: Poromitra crassiceps (assembly GCF_964638095.1). Classification (NCBI taxonomy): domain Eukaryota; kingdom Metazoa; phylum Chordata; class Actinopteri; order Beryciformes; family Melamphaidae; genus Poromitra; species Poromitra crassiceps. Next base: position 37,481,124 of record NC_139635.1, read on the forward strand.
CCTGCATCGGTTTAAGTTTCCGGGGGGAACATATTTTTCGTGGACACGCGTGTCGTGATTGGTCAGATTCCGTCGAACTTCCTTCCGTTCTGAAGGTTTTTTTCACTACTTCCTTGTGCATGTTCTGGGGGTCTAACGTACAGACGGTATGGCGAGAGCATTTGAAAATTGCGGAAGCCAACTCGTCTGTTCTAAGAGACTACTCTGGCTGCAGACCCGAATTATAAACCGGAAGCTGGAGTCCGTTATAAAAGTTATAAATATAGTCACGTTATAAACAACTAACCAACGCTGGAGGTCCGTATGGAAACTCGAAATGTGTGTTACTCGAAATGGTTAAAAGTTAAATCAATTTGGTGGCGTTTTACTGCCATGTAACATAGCTAGCTAGCCGCTAACATTAGCCACAGTTAGTAGCCGACTACCCACAATGCATTACGTTATCCCAGCACCCGAACGACACGGCTGTAGAGCAGAATGGCTCTGCTGTAAAAGGGTAAAATCCTCATAGACGTTTTTTTTGTCAGGGGCTGGGGGGTTATCTAAATTGGTTACACCGGAAATAGAACCCATACTTAACGTAAGGCAAAATGGCCACCAAAAATAAGGTGGATACAAAATAAAACATGAAGTTATGACACTGAAGTTATGACATTTACATTCAACAGTAATAAATGTGTGAAAATATGTCAGAGACTGTGGTGACTGTGTGTGTGTGTGTGTGTGTGTGTGTGTGTGTGTGTGTGTGTGTGTGTGTGTGTGTGTGTGTGTGTGTGTGTGCGTGCGCGCGCGCGGGTGTGTGTGTGTGGAGGGGTGGGGTGGGGGGGATGGGTGCTGGTATTACTTCCTTGATGCCACTTGCTGAAACCTGGCTAACAGACAGACACACTGACAGCAGCTTCAGTAAAGGTTCATAATCGTGTAGTTTTCAGTTCTCTCACCCCTCAAGATGTCTACAGATATTTATGCCAGGCCAGACTTGACTAAGAAGGTGAGATGTAACAGCGGAGACCCAGAGGAGAGAGCAGAGATGGACGAGAGGAAGGTGGAGATCTATGGGAACGTAGACACCTTGAGAGGAGACCCAGAGGAGAGAGCAGAGATGGAGGAGAGGAAGGTGGAGATCTATGGGAACGTAGACACCTTGAGAGGCGAACCAGAGGAGAGAGCAGAGAGGGAGGAGAGGATGGTGGAGATCTACGAGAGTGCAGACACTTTGAGAGACCAGCAGCCTGACCCCACGCAGGAAGCAGGTACATAAACTAACTAATAACTTGGCCAATAATTATGTAATGGTAATGTCTTCATTTGATGTAGTGCTCAGAACTGTCAAATCAAATCATCGACACACTATGGCCCGCCTCTCCACCCTCTTTCATCTCAGGCTAAATCTGTTTTCATATGTCACCGACCCTCGCGCCACTTGGGTTCATGTGGTCTTTAAGACCGTAAGAGAACCAGAGCTTGTAAAGACAAGTCACATGGATTCACAAGTTGTTTCTTTATTGGACAGAGTTTTGGTAATCTTTTGCAGTGGTCTGGTTAAAACCAATCTGATTGCAGACATCCATACAACTTTAGCTAAGCATGACAGACCTCTCTGAGCTTTCCCTTGTTTTTCAGCAATCCATAAAGAATCAGGAAGATAAGAACAAATGAAAATGGCATCGGAATCACAAAAATACTAACAATGTCTAGAGTTAAACTAAATTCAGAACATGCTTGGTGTGAATGTGATGTGTGTGTACTTTGCCTCTAGCGGGAGCTCACAGTCAAACGTCTCTTCCAGCCGTCCAGAGAAGCAGGAAGCCTTTCAGAGCTACTGCAGTGAGTCTGGGCCTGCTGGGCCTTCTGATGCTGACTGGAATCATCGTCCTGTCCGTCTGCTGTGAGCCTCTCATTTTCATTTCATAACCTCATATCTCAACTCACTCTAAGCCAGAACCTCATTATCTCAACTCACTCTAAGCCAGAACCTCATCTCTCAACTCACTCTAAGCCAGAACCTCATATCTCAACTCCAGTGTTGGGAAGTAACGAGTTACTAGTTACTCGTTACTGTAATAATATTACTTTTTCCAAGTACGAGTAGTGTAACGAATTACTATAGAATATAAGTAATAATATTACAGTTACTTCAAGATAAACGAGCTCATTACGTTAGTCGTTACATCTTTTGTTGAGTCCATTCTGTGATGCCGCAGCGCTGCAAAACGACTCGCAGTCGGCATTCACTGATCACAAGCAGCATGGCTTTAACGCTCCCAAAACAAGGTGACGTCACCGCAGAGCACTTCAGAGCACCCTCTCTGCCCTGTGCTGAGCCAAGGAGGAAAATCCGTGGCTGGATATATTCCCATGACTTTGTTTTTGTCGGGAAGAAAGGTGACACGATTGAACATCAAAGTCAAATGTAAACGGTGTCCAGGACAGGTAGGCTACTAACACTCTTTCCACTGTGAAAAACACGAGCTCAAACTTCCTAACGTTAACGTTACGAGACGAGAGGACAGCACAACAGAAACCGGAAAACTGTTAAAATACAGAGATAACGTAAAAACTCACAAGCTGGTGGACATCAAACATTGCTGTTATTATTGTCAGGTTAATGTTAATGTTGCAGAGCTAACGTTATTTGTGACACAAACTTGTTAAGCAAAGATGTAGCCTATACGTATTGAGTTTGCATTGGCAGTGCATACTGCATTCTAATAAAACAGAAGCTGTTTAAAAGATTGCATCTTGTCAGTCATCACTTTGAGCCAGGTGTGCTCTTCATCAAGCATCTCTGTAGGAAGCTGTGCTCTGGCAAAGCGATTAGTTTAAATGGAACGGCACATAATAGACCTAGTTCACACATTCGCACCGCAAAGTCTGCATTTTGATGAGAAAAACGCCATGGGCCTTTTTCACAACGGCCATCTGTGTCTAGAAGACAGAGTATACACAGGTGCAACCAACTACCGTAACTAATTAAGGCTCCAGCACTGGAACACCTAAATGGACTGGAAGTTGGAAGCCCCAATTAACATCTTGGTGCACCTGTGTTACCTCCTGCCTTTTAGACACAAAATCGCTGCAGTGAAAAAGGCCTATTGCATTTGTGTGGAATGTAACGGAAAAGTAATATAACGACTATCTAACAAATTACTTTTGGCATGGAGTAATAAGTAAAGTAATAATATTACTTTTGAAAATAGTAACGAGTAATATGTAATATATTACTTTTTTAGTAATGAGTGCCCAACACTGCTCAACTCACTCTAAGCCAGAACCTCATATCTCAACTCACTCTAAGCCAGAACCTCATATCTCAACTCACTCTAAGCCAGAACCTCATATCTCAACTCACTCTGAGCCAGAACGTCATAACTCAACTCACTCTGAGCCAGAACCTCATAACTCAACTCACTCTAAGCCAGAACGTCATATCTCAACTCACTCTCAGCCAGAACCTCATATCTCAACTCACTCTAAGCCAGAACCTCATATCTCAACTCACTCTAATGCCAGAACCTTATATCTCAACTCACTCTAATGCCATAACCTCATATCTCAACTCACTCTAATGCCAGAACCTCATATCTCAACTCACTCTAAGCCAGAACCTCATATCTCAACTCACTCTAATGCCAGAACCTTATATCTCAACTCACTCTAATGCCAGAACCTCATATCTCAACTCACTCTAAGCCAGAACCTCATATCTCAACTCACTCTAATGCCAGAACCTCATATCTCAACTCACTCTAAGCCAGAACCTCATTATCTCAACTCACTCTAAGCCAGAACCTTATATCTCAACTCACTCTAAGCCAGAACCTCATTATCTCAACTCACTCTAAGCCAGAACCTCATATCTCAACTCACTCTAAGCCAGAACCTCATATCTCAACTCACTATAAGCTATGAACAATAGGGGCCCTATTGTTGTAAAACCAGTAATTTAGCGCTGCGCTGTGTTTAACGCCGACCGCAGCACAATTTGGGGGCGTGTCCAAGCGCACTGGTGCACTAAATACCTCTATGCCCGTTATAATTATACTGGGCATGCATGGGGTAGGCGCGCCCCATGCCATTCTGCTATCGTCAGCACGTGCACAATTCTTTGCGCTAAGAGCTTTGAAAGGCACCTCTTAGCACTAAAATACCCCACTGCGCTTGAGCGCACTATTATTCTCTGGCGCTGCGCAGTGCAGTGCCAGTGCTGCCACGGGAAGGGAAGATAGCATAAGCCACGTGTTAAGGCACAAAGCGATAGCGATAGGTGTCTTTAATGTCTTTATCAGCCTTTTAATATATATTTGATTGTAGCCTTGGTCATAGTATGGTCATACTGTAGTCATCTGATGGATTCATCACCACAAATCAGAGTTGTTGTTTTTTTTGTTTTTTTTACACAGCGTTGACGTTCCAAAACAACCCAACAACCACACAGACACACTGCTGCCTATAATATTTCTATAATATCGTCATTTACTATAGATAACTGCTGTGTTTGTGTGTCTGTCCATCTGAGACCTCATGCTCAGCCCCATGGCCTTGATAAGAATATGCTAGGAGCTGTAAATGGTAAATGGCCTGCATTTATATAGCGCTTTTATTCAAAGCGCTTTACAATCAGTAGGTATTCACCCATTCATACACCGATGGCGGCAGGCTACCACGCAGGGTGCTGGCACACCATCAGGAGCAATTTGGGGTTCAGTATCTTGCCCAAGGACACTTCGACATGCAGAGTGGAGGAGGCGGGAACCGAACCACCGACCTCTTTTATCCAAGGCGATTAGTGGACAACCCGCTAATACCTCCTGAGCTACAGCCGCCCCTGTTTTTAATGTCATTGTGAAAACAACAGGAGCCTCTGTCCTGCAGTACAACACACTTCTGAATGACAAATCACTGCATTTAGAGTTGAGTTTTCATGGATATTAATGGAGAAAAGAGCACAGTCACATTACACCAGCATTCTACTTTAAACTCTTTATATGAAAACTAGTCATAACTCTACAGGCTTTTCTCCTTACCCATGCAGGCACATATTTACCAAGTCAAGAAACATGGTTTCATCGTTTTTTTTCATGGTTCTTGACAGATATTTCAGTCATTGCAAAAAGAGACCAGCTCAACATCAGTCATAACCAGTTACAGTCCCATTACCACAATCTGACTCAAGAGAGAAACCAGCTACAGACCAGTTACCACAATCTGACTCAAGAGAGAAACCAGTTAAAGACCAGCTACCACAATCTGACTCAAGAGAGAAACCAGTTAAAGACTGAAGTTGACCAACTGAAGAAGAAAATTGGAGGTAAGATAGGATTTAAAATAAATAGTTAATAATACATTCTAATCAATCTGACATTGAATGATTTGAAATATGTCACTAAATCAGCTATTTGACAATAAGGGGTGTGTCCTGAAGGATGGGTGAGATCTGGCTCCAGGTGTTACTATAAATCTACTGAGGAGAAAACTTGGGGGGACAGCAGAGTGGACTGTCAGAGCAGAGACTCACACCTGGTGGTCATAAACAGCAGAGAGGAACAGGTGTGTATGTTTGTGTTTTTATGTGTGACAGCTTGTGTTGGTTTGTATGTGTGTGCCTGTGTGTTTATACATGTATTTGTGTGTGTATATGTATTTAGCAAGAGTCAACTGGAGCATCGAGCTCCGCCTCTTGCTGAGTCCAAACTGTTGAGATGATCCACTGAGTGTAAATGGTGGAGTGTTGTTATGTTGATAGAAATATATTGGTCAGTCTCCATATTGTAGATGAACCTTGTGATGCAGCTGGATTCATGCAGGATCATGATCACATGACAGATCCATCTTCTATTGGTTAGAATCTGAACCACCAGTGGTTCACACCAATCAGTGTCCTATGAGGCAGCTACGGGCTTTGGTGTGACACCAGCCAGAGTGATTTAAAATACATAGTAAATAGTCAATTCTAATCAATCTGACATTGAATGAATTGAAATCCATCAGTAAATCAGTTCATTGACAATAAGGGGAGTGGTGTCCAATAAGGATGGAAGAAGAAACCTTGAATTAGATGACAAACAGTTTGGACCCATTGTTGCAGAAAGAGGCAGCGGAGCTCACTGCTTCAACTGACAGCTGACTGGAGACAATACTGTCTGTGAGTCCAACAGCTACAGACAATACTGTCTGTGAGTCCAACAGCTACTGACAATACTGTATGTGAGTCCAACAGCTACAGACAATACTGTCTGTGAGTCTAACAGCTACAGACAATACTGTCTGTGAGTCCAACAGCTACTGACAATACTGTCTGTGAGTCCAACAGCTACAGACAATACTGTCTGTGAGTCTAACAGCTACAGACAATACTGTCTGTGAGTCCAACAGCTACTGACAATACTGTCTGTGAGTCCAACAGCTACAGACAATACTGTCTGTGAGTCCAACAGCTACAGACAATACTGTCTGTGAGTCCAACAGCTACTGACAATACTGTCTGTGAGTCCAACAGCTACAGACAATACTGTCTGTGGGTCCAACAGCTACAGACGATACTGTCTGTGAGTCAAACAGCTACAGACAATACTGTCTGTGAGTCAAACAGCTACAGACCATACTGTCTGTGAGTCCAACAGCTACAGACAATACTGTCTGTGAGTCCAACGATTGATTGATTGATTGATTGATTGATTGATTGATTGATTGATTGATTGACTTTATTAATGGATATAGCGACAACAAGATCCAAGGGATAGCATGTACAAGTGTAAACACTTATTTCCAACATGGTCCCCGATGTTCTAAAAACAGGACAGACAATAACACAACAACTACAGACAATACTGTCTCTGAGTCCAACAGCTACAGACAATACTGTCTGTGAGTCCAACAGCTACAGACAATACGGTCTATGTGTCCAACAGCTACATACAATACTGTCTGGGAGTCCAACAGCTACAGACAATACTGTCTGGGAGTCCAACAGCTACAGACAATACTGTCTGTGAGTCCAACAGCTACAGACAATACTGTCTGTGAGTCCAACAGCTACAGAGAATACTGTCTGTGAGTCCATCTACAGACAATACTGTCTGTGAATCCAAAAGCTACAGACAACACTGTCTGTGAGTCCAACAAATACAGACAATACTGTCTGTGAGTCCAACAGCTACAGACAATACTGTCTGTGGGTGCAAAAGCTACAGACAATACTGTCTGTGGGTCCAACAGCTACAGACAATAAGGTCTGTGCGAGTCCAACAGCTACAGACAATACTGTCTGGAGTCCAACAACTACAGACAATACTGTCTCTGATTCCAACAGCTACAGACAATACTGTCTGGGAGTCCAACAAATATAGACAATACTGTCTGTGGGTCCAACAGCTACAAACAATACTGTCTGTGGGTACAACTGCTACAGATGCTACTGTCTGTGCGGGTCCAAAAGCTACAGACAATAATGTCTGTGCGGGTCCAACAGCTACAGACAATAAGGTCTGTGAGTCCAACAAATACAGACAATACTGTCTGTGAGTCCAACAGCTACAGACAATACTGTCTCTGCGTCCAACAGCTACAGACAATAAGGTCTGTGAGTCCAACAACTACAGACAATATTGTCTGTGGGTCCAACAGCTACACAGATGAGGAGAGGAGTTATATACTAGGCATCTCGCGTGCGTGATTCCTAGGCTTGCCCGCTGCCCGCCTTTGCCCGCCCTGCAGCTCGCCGAGTTGGCCCTGCAGCTTGCATACGCAGCTCGGCCTCTATGCGGCCTTGCCCGCAGCTCGGCTGCTGCGTGGCCTCGCCTGCCCTTTCGGCACGTGCTCAATGTCTCCCTCTCTCTCCCTCAGTCTCTCTCCCCCTCCCTCTCTCTCTCCCCCTGTCTCGCTCCCTCAGACTCTCTCCTCCTCTCTCTCTGTCTCTTCTCTCTCCCTCTGCCTCAGTCTCTCGTGGGTGTGTGTGTGTGTCTGTGTCACTGATGACATCATCAGTGATGCCACACTGATCTCACAATGCCCATGTATGACATCACTGATGACATCATCAGTGATGGTATGACATCATTGATGACTTCACTGATGCATAGGTAATTTGGGCAATCACCTAATTAAAAAATCCAGCTATGTCAGGTCGCCCGCACGGGTGCTCTTTACATCCCCTGGAAGTTTGAGCCCGATTGCACATAAAACGCCACAGCTATGGCCTGCATCAGGCCCATAGCCAGGGTCTGAGGAATACCGAGGTAATGTTATCGTGGCGTGGGGGGGCCCAGGGGGGGCTGTGCCCAGCCGGTTAGAAAATGTTGTCCATTTTAAAGTAAAATGCTTCAATCTGGTGCACTTTGAGAGCAAAATTAAGAGGCTAGATCTATAAAGAACTACAGACATCATGTTAGATTAATATCCTCTTTACTGTGCTGTTGCTTTAAAATGATACAAAAAATAAATGTCTCCCCATATAATATAATTTATATTCTGCATACAGGTCACATGGCAGAATACTGCTCATTTAAATACAATGGCCCATCTACACAAACATCACTTACAGGGGAGTTACTTACCCATTCACTTCAATAGAACTGTCCCCAAAGTCTAGCCCCAATCTAGCCCCAATACAAAATTTGAACGTTGTGGTGAGTTATGTCTCTTCCTTCTATAGCACACAGAGAGGAAGCAAATTGTTGCATTTCTGATCAACTGTCATATATCATGTTAATGTATGAGGGATTTAAAACATCAATGACAGATGAATAGATCTGGGGGCCGGGGCTATTTTTCTAAAATATTTTGGTGAAAATACCGAGGTCATGACCTCGGTCTCCTCAATGGTAGCTACGGGCCTGGCTGGCATGAATATTTAAACAGAGAACAGGCAGAGCCCACATTGCCAAATGTATATATAGATTAGATAGATATTATAGAATAACAAAATCACTGAACTTTTACACTTCAAGAACAGAGAAACGATTGCAGCTTCTTCTCCCAAATTATCAGGACTTTATGTGGAAGCTGAATCAGCCTGGAGATTCCTGGATTGGTCTGTTTTATACACAGACACTGACGGGGCCATGGACATGGGAGTGGAAGTGGATGTGGGTGGACGGATCACCGCTGAAAGCAAGGTGAGATATTGTGTCGCAATAAAACCTTTAAACTTGGAGTGCTGTCCTTTTCGTTTTTTGAATTATACTTGTTTTAGGGATTCAGCACCCAGTTTACATAACTGGCTATAAGTAAGGAGTTGAGCGCGTTATTTCTGATTTTTCAATTAGTCTAATCCAGAGCCATGTATATAGAAGAGTCGCGACATCTCCATTCACTCCAATGGACCAGTTTTTTACTCTCAAGAGTTCCAGGAAGTAAGGTTCTGGATTAAGCAGCACTGTCGAAATGCAACAAAATGGACAGTTTGTGTTGTACTTTGAAAATAAATAAATAATAATAATCAAATTGTACATTATCAGCTTTATTTTAGCATTCAAAAGTAGCGTGAGACCCCTTCCTGGCTGTTCATTGGCTAATGAGTCAAGCATTTTGGTCCTCCACTAACGCCACTCTCTCTCTAAATTGCTCTGGTCTAATCCAAAGGGTCTTCAAAAGGAGGTAAGACTGCGGAAACACTTATTATTCTTTCCTATATGTTTAATTTCGTTCATACGTCATCACCGCTTTCAATTGATATGGTCACGTCGCAGTAACATTGTAAAATCGATCACAGTCCATTCACACAAAAATCTGCAGTGGAATTCATTCATGGACACTTCAAATAATAATTACAACATAATCCTTCCAAAATGTTTGTTTTGAGGGCAAAAAAACAAGTAATGTAATGAGGGCACATACTGTACCTCATTTGAAGAGTGTTTCTTTGTTTACTGCACCACCAGACTTCACCTTTGCCCTGTGCGTAATGCTCCAAAGTTTACATTTTTAATAAAGCATTAGTCTGCTGTTATGCTGCTGTTATTTAATAATGCTGCTTTGTCACTTTCGGAACCGCCCTGCCCACAATATTTTCCTAATTTGCCAACCCAGATCATCCGCGGGGCGGGCCAGCCCGTGGGACCCAGGTTCTGGGTAGCCTGTGCATCACTAGTCTACATTGCTTGAAATGTGACACTGCACTCCGTTGGGTTCCCAGCAGCGCACTCCCCCCGTTTAAAGTCGATCAGACGAATTGTTCTCGGTTCTCGAGATAATCCTCTGTTTGTGTTGCCAATAGGTGGCGCAATGCCGAATTGCATGCAATTCAGCACTGCACTCTGTCGGGTTCCCAGCAGTGCACTCCTCAAGTTTGAAAGTCGATTGAGATAAACCACTTTTTGTGTTGCCAGTAGGCGGCGCTATGCCGAATTGCATGGAATTCGGTAATGCAATCCATCAGGTCCCTCTAAGCGCACTCCCCATGTTTGAAGTCGATTGGACAAACGGTTCTCGAGATATACCGCTTTTTGTGCTTGCCAGTAGGTGGCACTATATGCCAAGTCTGTGTGTATGTGTGTGTGTGTGGGGGGGTGGTCTGTGTGTGTAGGGGGGGTGGTGTGGTATTGGTCGACCCGGGCTGACGTCACAGAACGTGAGAAAATCGTGACTGACTGACAGACACCGCCCGGTCATCCGCCTAGGCAATCACACACACACACACACACACACACACACACACACACACACACACACACACACACACACACACACACACACACACACACACACACACACACACACACACACACACACACACACACACACACAGAGTTATAAACAGCTGAGGAAAGCCCTGTGCACAGCAGTGCTACTCCTAGGTGCTCGCTGGTGCAGGGTGAATCACTAGAATAAAAATAAGTAGTTATCCAATGCACACCAGGATAGGAAAGATATAGACGATTTATTTAGTTACATTAAAAACAAGAAACAAAGCGAACAAAGCGTTTCACATTGTGATTCATCAGGTTCGCTACGGGCGCTATATATCTTGTCTCTAGTCAAAAAACTGATGTGTTCTAGATTATTCTATATGAGTTTTGATGTGAGATGCAATAGGCTACATTATGTCAAAATGAAAATAATAGTTTCGGCTCTACTAAAAAGGAGAATGTTGTTTGTTCTGCAGCTTCTGGGCACCAGGATTTCCTCAAGATAAATATGACATGGCTGCATCATGCTGCAATCAGGAAGGACAGTGGACACAAGCCAAGTCTGCTGCATCAAAGTTCTGGATCTGTGAGAAATAAATGTCCTGCCTTCTTTGTCAATAGAGGGCTGTCTAGTGACCAAAATGACTTTGCTTTAGGGGTGGGTGATATTGCAAAAATATCATAATTATTTTTCATGTTGGTTAAAGACTATTTTGAAAGTTACTCAACAATACAACTGGGGCTGAGCGATATGGACCAAAAATCATATCTCTGTATTTTTAGGCTGAATATGATGATACTGTACATACTGTATCTTGGTATTTTGTACAAAGTGGGCTAAATGTTCAGTTTTAACTCAAAGCCACATGTAAGATGTCACAAGCATTTTGATTAAAACAAGACTGTGACCAAAATAAAATGCAAAGACAGGGTTTCCTGACCCTGTCTATTGGCTAGATTTTTGAGAAATAATCATCAGTAGGCCTAATGTGGATATGATCATGACTAAGTGTGGTAAGTTCAGAAAATTACATAATTTTACTCTAATGCACCCTTTGACACAGATGCCACAACACAATATTACAATATCCAAAATCTAAGACGACTAGTCTCATATCATATCACGATATTGATATAATATTGCTATATTGCTCAGTCCTACTTTGCTATGAAACTGTTTTGCATGTACAAGTTACTAGGGGTCCAAGCACTCAAGAACTCTTTTGTATATATTTACTGGAACTGTTCTTCGTTTGTTGTTTCTTTTTCTCTGCTAAAAGTGTGCAGCTCAGAAATAAGTCTTACAGCAGCCATATCTGCCAGGTGAGCTCCTGTGCCCCCCCCCACTACTCAGGCAAGGCAGCATGTCACCTGGTGTTGCTATAGTGCACAAAGTAAAGCCAGATGATGTGTGGACTGTCAAGATGATGTGGGTAAAGCTATGTGTAAATTGACATGTATATATGTATGTATATATATAACTGGTCTAGCCTCAGGACCCACATTTTTCCTTATTTCATATTATTTGTTATACCATTCAAATGTATTTCAGAAAAAATAGTGCAGTAATAAACAATGCCTTCCTGCACTGTTAAGTGCATGAAATAATCAAAAAACTGCAACAAAAGTGCAACTAGGGCTAAAAACCCAATGAAATAAAAAGGTAGACTTATCCTGAATTACAGGCCTGAATTACAAGCTTTGAAATCTGTTGGCCGGTCATTGAGCTGCTTGTGGCTTGTTGCAGTGTTCATGGTTGCCGGGATGCACTCCATCCTTGATGTTGCAGTGGAACCACTGAGTGGAACAAGCTATGTAGTCCATGGGCCAATGCTGACATTTTGATAAATCACTACCACCCAATGTGGCAACAAATTTTTTGTATTTTTGTCTCCCTACATGTCTCTAGTTTATATTTTGGTCTGATAACCCTGTACATCTGGTAGCTTATTGATAGTTATCACTCTGTAAACAAACCTACTCCCATATAAATGACAAAACCCTTATGTGTAGGCTATTAGTCCAGATTATTATGTGAAAATGATGTTCACTTTTTCATAAAAGCATGAAACTTGGTACGCTTATAGTTTGGGGCCCTGAACATTTTCAGAAATTGAGCCATCACAAAAATGCCTCGTGGCGGCCATTTTAATTCCACCATAAGCGAATTATGTAGTTTGCACCATATCTCCTGAACCACACATGATAACACAGAAAAGGTGATGTCTACCCATATGTTTTCATGGTCAAGGTCAAGGATTACAATTATAGCATAATAGAACATCATAAACTGTTCAGGTGAATAATCAGTGGTGAATTCGATGACATTGTGAGAAGGAAAATCACAGTAGCCTAATCACAAAGCCACAAAAAACTGTAAAATGTACCTGGCATTTGACTAAATACAATCTGGGAACCCAGAGTTTATTTTTTTTTGAAAAATAAAAATAGTTTCCCCCAGCTTCCTGTACAGCGTGCCTCTCCTGCCACTGTCACTTCCTTTTCCGTCTCCGTGCTCCATGGTTTACAGTCTAAATAACAACTTGCACCGTGACTTTACAGTAATTTTCCACTGTTGTTGTAAGACATTTTGGCTATTCACGAATAACGTTAATGCATAAACACACTGCATAGAAGACGTCAACTCACAGCTGTGCATGAATGCATGTTGGTGCAGTGCATTCATGCATCTTGATCTAATTGGTTCTGAAAAGATTTCAAAAACCCAAGAGTTGTAGAATTTTAATTTTTTTCATCCTCCAGAACATGCAGTCATATAACTGAAGTTACTTATGAGGTTTTCATCCAACAGCGATAAATGTGTATGTGTGAGTGTGACTGATGGTGTGTGTCTCTGTGTGTGTGAGTGTGTGTCAGGGGCGTAGGCAGAAATTCAATTATGGGTGGGCTTGGATAAAATTGGGTGGGCCTGGCTAAAATTGGTGGGGCAATTGCATGACGAAATTTTGCGCGCGAAGATGTCATGAAGTCGTCATGCATTAGACTTTGGAGATGATGTGGCCTGTGTTTTTAAGCTACAAAATCATTAGCTAGCAAGGCAGCAGCAAGTTTGCCTCTAGAAAACAAAAAACAAACAGAAAAAAATTGGGTGGGCCAGGGCAAGAAGTGGGTGGGCCTGTGCCTACCCAGGCCCACCCGTAGAAACGCCCCTGGTGTGTGTGTGTGCGCGCGTGCGTGCGTGCGTGTGTGTGTGTGTGTGTGTGTGTGTGTGTGTGTGTGCGTGCGTGCGTGTGTGTGGTTTGCTGCTGCTACTTCCTTGATGCCATTTGCTGAAGCTTGGCAGACAGACACACTGACAGCAGCTTCAGTAAAGGATCATATAGCTAGTTTTCAGTTCTCTCATCCCTCAAGATGTCTGCAAGCCTGAGGTAACACGAGGATGTGAACCTGCGGCCCTCGCGTTGGTAGGCAGGGAATCTACTGCTACACTACCTTGATGCCCCTGACCTGCGGTCACTTTGGCCCAATCCCAATACCCCCCTCACCCCCCGGCAGTGTTGGGGGTAACTCATTATAAAAAGTAATATATTACATGTAATTACTTTTAGCAGTAACTCAGTAACATAACTTATTACTTATAGGATTTCAGTAATATTATACCAGTTACTTTGTCAAGTAACACAAGTTACAAATTGAGTTACTTTTTTTTTTTTATCAAAGCACATATGATTTAAATAAAGATATAATAATTTACTAATCAAATTGTGTGTTTTTATGCAAATAACCACTATAGATGAAAATAACAAAGGAAAATGATAACATTTAGAATTTTGGGCGGTTTACGCTGACTTCAGACGGTATAAATTATTTTTCGGGATGGTTCCCGGGGCGGCGATGTCATTCTGCTACTGCAGTTATTTTGGTGAAAGTAATGCAAAAGTAGTGTAATAAGTAACGAGTTACTCTACACAGACAGTAATATTGTAAAGTAATTTATTACTTTCAAATGAAAGTAACTAGTAATATGTAGTATATTACATTTTGAAAGTAACTTGCCCAACACTGCCCCCCGGCCATACCACTTGGCCGTACCCTTCCGTTTTGCGCACTCATGTGTAGGTAGGGTGTCAGGGCTCGTGGTAAAATATGTCATCTAGCCCTCCCAATGAAGCGTTTTAAGCTGCAGACTCAAAACCGAGAGCTACAGTAGAAGATGCGCTAACCCTACCCATTAATGTTAATATAACTTTGTTTTCAATAAATGACTGCACCACACGTGGATGTTTTCGATAAATGACGACCACACGTGTGCAAAGTGTGACATGAAAGTCACACATCTGCTGTGCAGTAGAAGCAGCAGCCAGCAGACAATCGACAGGCTTCCTTTATTTCAGATGGGAGACTATAACAACCCCCTTCATATGCCATTCTAAGCTATTTTTCAGAACATTCTTTAACAAACTCTTAAAAAGTGATGGGGACAAAATTTTCCATTTCAAAAAGTGCCCACAGTGTGAATGAAACCTATGGCAGACCTTGGTCATGTGGTGATAAAGATGAGTATCTATTATTTGCTGTTGTTTTCAAACTGAAACTGCAGCCAAACAGCAACATGATGACTTTAACACGTTAACTTGACCAGTGAAACATCAGTCAGTGACCAACATCTTCACTTCCTGCACCAGGATAGGCCCACCACCTGAGCAGCTAACACATGATTTTTTTCCCACCCCTTTTTCGCCAAGTCCCTCCCTTAGTTAGGCATGGGGAGTGATGATTGGTTGGGTTTAGGCATGAAGAGTGTACGATTGGTTAAAGTTAGGGGAGATATCAGGGTAAGCCAATCAGAGCAAGAGTAGGGCAGGACTTCGTGGAAACTGGGTGGGTGGGGGGGGGGGGGTGCAGCTCACACACCACATTTCCTCTGTGTGTGTGTGTGTGTGTGTGTGTGTGTGTGTGTGTGTGTGTGTGTGTGTGTGTGTGTGTGTGTGTGTGTGTGTGTGTGTGTGTGTGTGTGTGAGCTGAGAGCTTTTTTTTTGCCCTTTTGAAATGTTTCAAGCCCATTTTGGATCATTTCCCGGGCACTTTTATCAAATGTTATGATTTCCCCCCTCCCTGCTTTTTATTTTTTGTTTTTGCTCCAACTGAAATGTTTTATGGTCACTCATGCAGATTCAGTATGCCACTGGTTGGCTTGGTTCCAGCCTTTATAACAAATTTTTCTAAATGTCTATGGAGAAAATGAACAGCGAGTGTCTCAATAGCCCTGTTGGAAAACGGTCCCTATTACAGAAATAGTGGACTATATAGTGTGTTGGCCATTTTGTACTAGTGTCCGAATTCTCAACTGTTCATTTGATTCACTATATAGTCCACTGTAAAATACCCACAATGCACTGCAATTTCTAGTGAACAGAGAATGTACCCTACATTTTCTCCCATATAGTTCACTATATGATGAACACTACATGGGAATAGTGAGTGAGTGAACCATTCCGAACACGGCTATTGTCCCTTAACTGAGGGAGGAGCTTCCCCAGGAAGTTGCTTCTTGGAGGTGGACTGTAGCCTTCTGGAGGAGAGGCCCAAATAGTCTATCAGGAACTATGGGACTGTCCGCCGGCCAGATATTGTTTCGCTGGAACATGGTGTGACTCTGGATGCTGCCACTCTTTAGAAAGAGCCGTGTGAGGCAACAGCAGGAGACATTTGTACGGCCGCTCTCTGTGATGTTCCTCTAGAGGCAGCAAGCAAGGATGATGCTGCCCTGCTGGTGTGTCACCTTCCTGATGCCCAGCAGCCAAACCTGAGCTACAGAGGAGAGCCGCACACCACTCGACTGAGAGGAAAAACTCTTTACGGCCCTCGAGGGCCGTTGGTTGTAGCTCAGTCGCTGGCTGGTGGACAGAGGTGGAGAAGGAAAGAGCCGCTGGACGCAGAGATGCTGCCCTTCCTGGAAAAAATGGGCTCCTCGTGTCTCCTGACAGGGAGAGGGGAGAAAGGGAGGAGAGCCCGAGATGGTGGAAGCTGAGGGATACACTAAGGCTCGTGCCCGCCTTCGGGGTCCTCCTCTGTGGATAGTGAAGTCGCCACTGAAGATAACTTGTCTGGACTCGGCCACCAGGTACACTGATGTGGTCAGTCCAGCTTTGTCACCGCTACTCTCCACCTTGATGCTGAAGACATTTTGGGAGTAGATATCAGAGTTGGTTTACTATACTGTAAGTGCTGACCTGCAGGGAGCCACTATTATGATAAAGTGGTGGGAAAGAAATAGCCTGGGTAAACCCATCCCCCACGTGACCTGCTCTCAGACCTGTTCTCAGTCACTATGTTATGATAGTGACTGGGAACTGAGAGAGCAGGTCACGTGGTGGCTGGGTTTACCTAGGCTAGGAAAGAAAGTCTTCAGACTGCGCACGCGAGGGATGTTACCCAATAGTGACAGCTCTTAAAGCCTATATGAAATAGAACATGAAGTTATGACACTGAAGTTATGACATTTACATTCAACAGCGATAAATGTGTGAAAATATGTGGTGACTGTGGTGTGTGTGTGTGCGTGCGTGCGTGCGTGCGTGCGCGCGCGCATGTGTGTGTGTGTGTGGGTGGATAGATGGGGTAGGGGGGATGGGTGGGGTGGTGGTAATTCCTTGATGCCACTTACTGAAACATGGCTAACAGACAGAGACAGACACACTGACAGCAGCGTCAGTAAAGGATCATAGCTAGTTTTCAGTTCTCTCATCCCTCAAGATGTCTGCAGATCTTTACTCCAGGCCAGAATCTGATTCTGATTCTGATTCTGAATTCATTACGAAGGTGACATACAAAAGAATAGTCGATGAGAAGAAAGGAGTGAGGAAGGAGAGGTATCAGCCTGATCTGATGCAAGAAGGAGGTACGGCTGAAATAATTACATTTAAATATCGTAAAATAATGTAAAAGGTTCTTTGAATGTATCTGTGTGTGTTACAATTAAATGACTAGTGAATGCTTTATTTCACATTTGTACTACTATTATTATTGTTATTATTATTATGATTATTTGATTATTATTATTATTATTATTATTATTATTATGATTCTGCAAAACGCAATGGGTTGCACTGAGTTGCAGCAAACTTCTAAACCACATCCTATCTATTTCTCCACCAGTCTTT
This sequence comes from Poromitra crassiceps, assembly GCF_964638095.1. Taxonomy (NCBI): domain Eukaryota; kingdom Metazoa; phylum Chordata; class Actinopteri; order Beryciformes; family Melamphaidae; genus Poromitra; species Poromitra crassiceps. Next base: position 37,498,876 of record NC_139635.1, read on the forward strand.
TAAAATATTGGGCATTTCCTTAGTGTTACTTCTCACATAGTAAATCTCGTTTGTTTTATTTTGTTGGGACTGGAGTGGAAAAGTTTACTTTCTTGCATTTTTTAATTTGCTTTGTTTACAAATGGACTGCATTTATATAGTGTTTTTCTAGTCTACCGGCCACTCAAACACATGCCTACATTCACAGCCACACATTCACACACCGATGGCAGCAAGTTACCACGCAGGGTGCTTGCATCACCATCAGGAGCAATTTGGGGTTCAGTATCTTGTGAGAAAAGAGGGCTCGCAACACCAGTTTCTTCTGCTCCCATGGACAACATTTAATAGACAGAGTAGAAACAGTTTCGATCAGAGTTGGATCTTCGTCAGTGTCAGTACATACCAAAGAGCATGGAAGGAAAGAGACGAAACTCCGGCCATTTTTGGAAACAGAATGCGCCTCGCAGTGGTCAGCTGCGGTAGCGCGGGCCCCTATAATCAGCCTCTCTAAACAGTAACTCAACGGGAGAACACTCTAAATTTCGTGGATTCACATCTTTTCTGGGCGTACTGTAAATCTTGATTGAAGTGGTGTAGTGCAGGGATGTAAAACAACAACCATATTGTGGAAACTAAGCAAAATTTTTCGTTTTTTTCTTTTAGTTTTTTCAAGATAAATAGTAAATGCAAAGGACCCGAGGTTAAAACCACGACAACACACTTCTGACGGAGTGGACGACAGCCGCATTAGCTATTTATCTTGAAAAAACTAAACAAAGAAAACGAAACATTTTGCTTAGTTTCCACAATATGGTTGTTGTTTTACATCCCTGTACTACACCACTTCAATCAAGATTTGCAGTACGCCCAGAAAAGATGTGAATCCACGAAATTTAGAGTGTTCTCCCGCAGGGCCGTAGCCAGGGTTCCGAAATAGGGGAGGTCCAGCAAGGGGAGGCGGATTCGGCGCCGCCGAAAAAAAATTGAGGTTTTTTTCCCCCCTTTTTAAGCCATATTTAGAGTAATATATCATTTTAAATCAACATTAGGATTATACTGTTGTGATGTCATTATTCAGCGTTTGAAGCTCAATTTGGGCCGTTTGAAGCCAGATTTGGGCCGTTTGAAGCCCTATTTGGGTCGTTTAAAGCCAGATTTGGGCCGTTTGAAGCCTGATTTGGGCCGTTTGAAGCCCAATTTGGGCCAAGTCCAATTTTACAATGAGATGCACCCACTTTAAACCTGAATAAAGTAATAAAACCACTAGTAAACCAGTAGGCGGCGCCTGGCCTGCTGTTCAGTGAGTGGCCTGGCCTGGCCTGCAAAAAAAAAAAAAAAAAAAAAAAAAATTTTTTTTTTTTTTTTTTTTGGCAGGCTGAAATATTAGGGGAGGTCCGGACCTCCCCGTCCTCATAGCTAGCTACGGCCCTGTTCTCCCGTTGAGTTACTGTTTAGAGAGGCTGATTATAGGGGCCCGCGCTACCGCAGCTGACCACTGCGAGCCTGTGCGAGGTTCTTTTGGCGCTGTCACGCTTCCAAAAATAAAAATGGCGGAGGCTGCTGGGCGCTGATGTTGCAATGGGGCAATATGGAGCTTTCAGTTCTTCCCATAAAAGTTCTTTGTACATACTGTACATTTCAGGAAGTGTTTATATAGGTACGTACATACATACGTAGGTGCATAACGCCACCTAGTGGCTCGGAGCAGACCCAGGCTCGCTTTATCAAAGAGGAAGTGTTACCAGAGGGGAAAAAGGAAAAGGAAAAATATCATGCACAACCACTCATGTCATCTATATGCTGAAGCGTCCCTGCATAAAAGCATAATAGGAAAAACAACACGGGCACTAAAAACACGCATAGCAGAGCACCGCAGCACAATAAGAAACTATGATGAGAAAAGTTCAGTGGCAGTACATTTTAAAGATGCACACCACAGCATCTCTTCACTCAGATATGTGGGCAGAACAAAGTCACTGCTCCAAGATGTGGAGGAGACATTGATAACCTCTTATTAAAGAGAGAACGATGGTGGATCTATTTCTTGAACACCATGGCACCCACTGGACTTAATGAAGAATTCAATATCAGAACCTACTTATGAGAGGCCTCTGTATTATACTGCATATCTTTATATTTTTCTTATATCTTTGTTTTCCTTGAGCTGGAAATGGACAATATTTTTTTTTTGCTCTGTATGGTCTGTGTGACCTTGAAACTGAGAGCTGGTTTCATATATATTATAATTTCTTTATATATTAAACACATTCTGGGTCTTTTGAATTTAGGGAGAGAGTAGGGACAGAAGTACCTGACATGTCTTTCCTCTCTGTGTAGTCTTTTCATGTTATTTACTTCCTATTGATTTTCTAAATTAGATTTACTGATTGAAACTTGAATGTTGTGTCTTCAGATATGTACATACTGTATGTCTGCTTTTTTCTCTGTTAACACTTCCTCTTTGATAAAGCGAGCCTGGGTCCACCTCCAAGCCACTAGGCGGAGTTATGCACCTATGTATGTACTATGTACCCATATAAGCAATTCCTGAAATGTATGTACATCACATGAACCAACTCAGATTGAAACTGTTTCTCTCTATTAAATGTTGTCCATGGGAGCAGAAGCAACTTGTGTTGCGAGCCCTCTTTACTCATTGATAATACAGTTTGACTCAGCACTGATGTAAGCAGATGTGCGTAAGTTCCTCGGGTTCAGTATCTTGCCCAAGAACACTTCAGCATGTGGACTGGAGGAGCTGGGGATCGAACCACTGATCTCTACCTCCTGAGCCACAGCCGCCCCGTTTAGATTGACACTGCCCCCTTACAAGAGAACCAGAGCTTGGCTTATAAAGACAAGTCATATGGCTCACAAGTTGGTTCTTTATTAGACAGAGTTTTGGTAATCTTTGCCAGGTCATAGTCTTTTGCAGTAGTCAGGTCAAAACTAGTCTGCTTCCAGTCCGTACAACTTCTAGGCATGTCAGACTTCTCTGCGCTAAGTTTGCCCTTGTTTCCTCGATCCACAAAGAATTGGATCAATAAGAAGAAACAAAAATGCCACCATAACAGTAAAAATATTAACAATAAAGAGTTCAAATAAATATTATAGAACATGCTTGTTGTGAATGTGAATGTGAATGTGTGTACTTTGCCTCTAGAGGGAGATCACAGTCAAACATCTCTCCCAGCTGTCCAGAGAAGCAGGAAGCCTTTCAGAGCTGCTGCAGTGAGTCTGGGCCTGCTGGGCCTTCTGATGCTGACTGGAAT
>NC_139635.1:37504629-37574629 GCF_964638095.1 Poromitra crassiceps
AAAGAAAGAGGAACAACATCACTGAACTCACTTGATGCTTCAGGAACAGAGAAATGATTGCAGCCTCTTTTGCCAAACTATCAGGACTTTGTCAGGAAGCTGAATCAGCCTGGAGACTTCTGGATTGGTCTGGTTTATACGGGGGTGTGGTCGAATCCGTGGATCTGGGTGGATGGATCACCGCTGGAAACAACGTGAGATATTTTACATTCTTTAGGTTTTTTTCTATCAAAATGCCATCTGTTTCTAATTAATGTAATCTTACATCAAAAGACAAAACAAAACTGACTACAATCTAATATGTACATATCTGTATAATGTACTAAATTATCAGGCCGCTACGCAGCCTGATAATCTAGTTTGCTGGGTCTCCGACCCGGTATTTTGTTGTGTGTGTGTGTAAGGTCTGTGTGTGTTCTGGGCTCTTATTTTGAAGGTCGGCATCGGTATCAGTCGGCCGTGATATCGGGTATCGATACTGGTATCGATCCCAGTGTGGGTATGGATATCAGTATCGGTATCAATATGCACGTGTTAGTGATGCGCAGGTCAGGGTTTTTAAGGCCCGTACCAACCCGTGAAGAAATTCCGCCCTGCCCATAAAATATGTGTTAATGCCGAACGGCCCGCAAATGGCCAATTCAATCTATGTCTCTGGACTCAGGATGAGCGCGCGAGCTCTCCCAGGTGTTCAAACAGCTTGTCTCCCTCTCTCTCTCTCTCACACACACTCACACACACACACAGACACACACACACAAACGACACATTTTAACGTTGATAGGTCTATACGGCCTATACAATATGAACGTGTCTCTCTTTCTCTCTGACACACACACACATGCATGACAGTTTTCCTGCTCTGGATGAGCACAGACACATGACTGCTTCATGTTATTGATTATGGACTTATTTCTGCATCGTCATCATTACAATTCTACATATCTGTCTTCATTCAATTAGTCTAATCCAAAGGGTCTTCAAAAGGAGGGAAGACTGCAGAAACACTTCCTATTATTTCTAATATATTGTAACAAAGTGGGTATTTGTCCAAGGAACGGAGAGTTGTAGTTGGTACAGGTTCTTTATTCACAGGCTTCTTTAGCTCCTAGCAGCTAGCTTCACAGAGCTAGCTCTACACACAACACCCGGTCTCGCTCACTCCATAGCTTGACTGACATCCGGCACCCCGGCCGCTGGTCATATATACCCCGTTTCCCCTAGGGGCACACCCACACACATTAGTTCCTAGCTACCGTTGAGACACTTATGTTGCACATCACATTACAGGTAATACTTGGATTACCCGACACGTTACATACTCCTCACCCAACATTTGTTAACGCCCACGTTAACACCCACAACCCACACATATCCCCCTGTACCAAAACACACCACCCCACAACATTTTGTATTCCCCCAATTCCCACATAGTCTCTTATCTTTTTAGCGCACTTCTTAATTTTCATTCCACCACCACTATTTGCATTTCTTTTCATTTCTTCCCTCTTTTCCCATTCCTTTAAATTCAACCCACATTTCTGTTCACATTCCCATTCCAATAGCCCTTCTCTTTAACACCACTTATTTTGCATTCACTCCCACCATCATTTAGTTACTTCCCATTAGCACCCTTTTCCCCAACATTTACATTCCCTCTTTTCTCTTTACAACCCATCCCATTGACATCATTCTTTTTTTCCATTACCTTCATTTAAACGGACGGATGTCCACGGATGAGGCTGAGTGTCTCTTCGGGCCCACGATCACCGTATGGGCCCTTGTGCATCCACTTCAGTGCCAATTCTCGCAGGCAACCGGGTACCACCCACTGGGTCCCGCTTTTCCCGTGCCCCTTTCTCTCTAAAACCCCAGCTCCACCCAGTTGCAGGTCCGAAAACATGTTCCACAATCCTTTCGTGGCACCGGAAAACATGTGAATCTCCTCCACAGGTGGGGGCCGGCGTCCGGCCCCCACCCACGCATACACCGGACCGATATCCGCATCCTCCATCTGTCTGCGTCTCCGCTCATGCCCGTCGACCTCCCAGATGGCCCTGTCTTCGTCTGTCTGCTCCACCTCTTGCACTCGCTCGTCCTCCCGTCCTGCGGCGTGTTGAGGACAGCAGGGCGGACACCATCGGCGTCGATCTCCACCTTGACTTTCTGCAGCGCAGCCGTGGGGGCTGTGCAGCGGCTTGGCTGGGCCGGCTCCTCCAGCGTTGACCCCTCTCGCTCCCCCGAGGACACGAGCGCCGCTCCCCCGACTGTAACAGCTCTGCAGATGATGTCGCTCACCTCCCTCTGGCTGTTCAAAACGATTCCCATTATCCTGATGGTCTCGTCGCTGATGGCGATCTCCCCCACCACTGGCTGGCATGCAGAGCAGCTAGCCTGGGCCGGCTCAACAGTCACTCTCCTGCCCAGAACAATCGGCTCTGTACTGCTCCGCTGCTCCGCCGCTTGTTGCTCAGGCTGCTCCACTGCTTGTTGCTCGGGCTGCTCCCCCGGCTGTGTGTCTCTTCCAGCGTTCACACTCTTAGTGCAGTCTCTAGCTAAATGTTCAGGCGACTGGCAAGCCCAACAAAGCCTCACCTGTCTCTCCTCTCTCGCTGTCCTCCAATCCCCGACAGCTTCTTGACATTCTCTGGCTAAATGTCCGATCGCGCCGCATGCCCAGCAGGCTCCCTGCTGTCCATGTCGTTGTCCCGCATACCCGGTCCGTCTCCCGGGTCCGCCTCGGCACCACCTCGCCACATGGCCCGGTTCTCCACAGCTCCAACACAGTCTATTTTGTGGCTCCTCCGGCTGTTCTTCACACTGCGCTCCCTCTGCGCTCATCAAATCCAACCGCTGCATGACTTCTCGCAGCGTCCGCAATACCTCTACTGCCCAGGCAGGAGTTCCTTCCACCAGCCGTCTGACTTCTTTCAACACACGGGCCTCCATGCCCGCCAGCATCGAGCTGATCTCTGTCGTCAGCCCCTCTTTTCTCCCGTTCGCCGACAGGCTTTCTTCTAGGCGCACCATCACACGTGGCGCTCGTAGCAGCTAGCTCACACAGCTAGCTCGCTACTGCTAGGTCGCTCGAGCCTTTGATCTCCAACTTTTCTCCGCTGTTCCTCCTCACTCTCTCCCCTCTCGACCGAATCAGAGGCGCTACCGCTTTACTGTCTGACACCAATGTAACAAAGTGGGTATTTGTCCAAGGAACGGAGAGTTGTAGTTGGTACAGGTTCTTTATTCACAGGCTTCTTTAGCTCCTAGCAGCTAGCTTCACAGAGCTAGCTCTACACACAACACCCGGTCTCGCTCACTCCATAGCTTGACTGACATCCGGCACCCCGGCCGCTGGTCATATATACCCCGTTTCCCCTAGGGGCACACCCACATACATTAGTTCCTAGCTACCGTTGAGACACTTATGTTGCACATCACATTACAGGTAATACTTGGATTACCCGACACGTTACAATATTAAAATTTTGTTCATACATCTTCACCGCTTTCAATTGATATGGTCATGCCACAGTAACGTTGAAAAATAGATCATCGTCCATTAACACAAAAATCTGCTGTGGAATTAATTAATGGACACTTCAAATAATAATAATTTCAATTACAATCCTTCCAACATGTTTGTTTTGAGGGCACATACCTCATTTGAAGAGTGTTTCTTTCTTTACTGCACCACCAGACTTCATCTTTGCCCTGTGCATAATGGTCCAAAAAAATCCTCCAATATCAATCAGCACGTCTTTGAATTTTCTATTATTTTACCACATAAAGAGTGCAGGTGGCGTGCAGTATCTTAATCACAACCTTGGTGTGTGTGTGTGTGTGTGTGTGTGAGAGAGAGAGAGAGAGAGAGAGAGAGAGAGAGAGAGAGGGCGTGCGCATTAGTCTGCTTGTTTTGTTGTTGTTATTTAATAATTCTGCTTTGTCACTTTCGGAACCGCCCCTCCTGCGAATTTGCCAACCCAGACCGCTCGCGGGGCAGGTCAGCCCACGGGACCCAGTGGGTTCTGGGTAGCCCAAGCGCGTGTCCAAATTGCATGACAGTGCACTCTGTCAGGTTCCCAGCAGCACACTCCCCAAGTTTGAAGTCGATCCGATGAATGGTTCTCAAGATAAAGCACTTGTTGTGTTGCCAGTAGGTGGTGCTATGCCGAATTGCACGACATTCGGCACTGCACTCCATCAGGTCCAACTAAGCGCACTCCCCGAGGTTGAAGTCAATCCGAAGAATGGTTCTCGAGATAAACCACTTTTTGCTTTTTGTGTTTGTGTTTGTGGTGGCGTTATGCCGGATTGCACAAAATTCGGCACTGCAAAACATCATGTCCCCTTAATAGTCCAGGCAAAGTAACTCATTTTGGAACCAAAAAACAAACTAATTGTAAAAGAATTTTTTGCAGCTTAGATCATTTCTATGAGGTGTCCAGAACAACATACTAAAAGTCCTAAGAAATCCTAGTTGAGGAAATATGTTTAATTCTCATCAATCCAAGATGTGTGCCAGTAAGGCCAGACAACAATACACCCCACTGGGGCTATTTTTTTCCTTTACTCCTATCAAAATAAAACTTTATACAATGAAAGTATCCATGAAAAGTAACATTTTTTGTATTACAAGTTTCTTTGAAAATGAATTTGAATATGCAAATGAGCTATACACTAATCGAATATAGGCTATACCCAAAATATACCCGCATAGGAGTAAACGAAAAAATGAAGCCTATCACAATCAAACCTCACACAGTGAAAGTATACATGAAAAGGAACTTTTTTGTTTTACAAGTTTCTTGGAAAAATCTATTTTAAATATGCAAATGAGCTCAACACTAGGCCTAATTGACTTGTCCAATAAGCCATAAAGTCACAAGTAAAACAGGGGCCAAATAACTAACACATTCATGTCTATTCAGTAAGTTAACATATGCATAAACAAGATAAATTTGAAGTCACTTGCCACACTTACCTGGGTCACTTGCCACAAAAAGACTTATATTGACCTTAAGAATTGATTGCACAATCTTGCCTCCAGTTGCTTTCTAAATTATTATTTTTTATTTTCGAACAAGCCTAACCCAATGACATGACAGAAAGTCAGAATAGCCATCTTAGTCATTAGTAATGTGGTGAGATTACATTTTGGGCTGGTAGATTTACAAATAATTGGTATTGTTGGTAAGATTACGAGATAACAGGCAGAAGTCATTCTTTTTTTTTCTTTTCTTTTTTCCCCCCGATTTTTTTATCCCATTTTATTCCCCATTAGTGCTCACTTGATTTCTCAATCCTGGTTGCCATCCTCTGCCGATCTGGGGAGAGCCGAGACTGGCTCCATGCTTCCTCCGAGACATGGGCAGTTAGCCACCCGCTTCTTTTCACCTGACAGAGGAAGCTTCACCGGTAGGACATAGCACGTGGTAGGTTCACGCTATTCCAACCAGTTCCCCTCCCTCTGAACAGGCGCCCTTAACGACCAGAGGAGGAACCACATTAGCAACCAGGATGTTTTTGTGAAGGGGGTTCCTATATGAAGGAAACCCCTGCGAGGCACGGGGAGAACATGCAAACTCCACACAGAAAGGCCCTTTTGCCGACCCCACCCGGGCGGTGGGCACTCGAGGACATGCGGACGGGCACGCATTCCTTCAGCGTTCACCTCGTCCCCAGGTGGGAATCGAACCCACGACCTTCGAGCTGTGAGGCGATAGTGCTTACCACTGCACCACCGTACCTCCCTAATGGCAGAAGTCATTCTTACCAACTAAACGATTCACTCTCACACAGAAGACAGATGAAAAACCAGATAGACACACTTTCCAGACATTCCAGCTCTTTAAATAATTTTGCCAGACACCAAAACTGCTTCTCTTTTTGTAGTAAGCAAGTATTTCAGACCAGGCGGGCCACACATCAGACTTCCACCGTTTGTTAAGTAGCTTTGCAGTGTTATGAGAAGCTAGCAACAGCAAAATCTAGGCTAGAAACCCAATCGGAACATTTTAAGTTACCAACTCCTTTCTAACTAGACATTTTACTGTAGACACATTTTGCTTAAGGTCAAAACTACTTTTCATCTTGAAGTAGCATCGCATTGCCTTTTTGTGGCAAGTGACCCAGGTAAGTGTGGCAAGTGACTTCAAATGTATCTTGTTTATGCATAGGTTAACTTACTGAATAGACATGAATGTGTTAGTTATTTGGCCCCTGTTTTACTTGTGACTTTATGGCTTATTGGACAAGTCAATTAGGCCTAGTGTTGAGCTCATTTGCATATTTAAAATAGATTTTTCCAAGAAACTTGTAAAACAAAAAAGTTCCTTTTCATGTATACTTTCACTGTGTGAGGTTTGATTGTGATAGGCTTCATTTTTTCCTTTACTCCTGGGTAGCCTATATTCGATTAGTGTATAGCTCATTTGCATATTCAAATTCATTTTCAAAGAAACTTGTAATACAAAAAATGTTACTTTTCATGGATACTTTCATTGTATAAAGTTTTATTTTGATAGGAGTAAAGGAAAAAAATAGCCCCATTGGGGTGTATTGTTGTCTGGCCTTATTGGCACACATCTTGGATTGATGAGAATTAAACATATTTCCTCAACTAGGATTTCTTAGGACTTTTAGTATGTTGTTCTGGACACCTCATAGAAATGATCTAAGCTGCAAAAAATTATTTTACAATTAGTTTGTCGTAAAACGCTACTTTGCCTGGACTATAAGTGCACTCCCCAAGTTTGAAGTCAACCGGACAAACCGTTCTAGATAAACCGCTATTTGGGTTTGCCAGTAGGTGGCACTATGCTGAGTCTGAGTGTGTGTGTGTGTGTGTGTGGGGGGGGGGGGACTGACAGACACCGCCTGCCCGTCCGCCTATAGGCAATCTCTCTCTCTCACACACACACACACACACACACACACACACACACACACACACACACACACACACACACACACACACACACACACACACACACACACACACACACACACACACACACACACACACACACACACACACACACACAGTTATATCTTGTCTCTAGTCAAAAAAACTGATAGATTATTTCGAGGTGAGTTTTGATGTGATTTGATGTATTCAATACATTATGTCAAAATGAAAATAATAGTTTCAGCTCTACTAAAAAGGATAATGTTGTTTGTTCTGCAGCTACTGGGCACCAGGATTTCCTAAATATCAATATGACATGCCTGCATCATGCTGCAATCAGGAAGGACAGTGGACACAAGCCAAGTCTGCTGCTGCATCAAAGTTCTGGATCTGTGAGAAATTAATTTCCTGCCTTCTTTGTCAATAGAGGGCTGTCTAGTGACCAAAATGACTTTGCTTTAGGGGTGGGTGATATGGCAAAAATATCACAATCCTTTTTCATGTTGGTTAAAGACTATTTTGCAAGTTGCTCAACTGGGGCTGAGCGATATGGACCAAAAATCATATCTCTGTATTTTCAGGCTGAATGTGGTGATACATACTGTATCTTGGTATTTCGTATGAAGTGGGCTAAATGTTCAGTTGTAACTCAAAGCCACATGTAAGATGTCACAAGGACGTTTATTAAAACAAGAATCTGATCAAAATAAAATGCAAAGGCAGGGTTTCCTTCCCTGACTATTAGCTTTTACAAAATATTTACACAATGATATTTTTGATCAATGATCATGACTGTTATAAGTTCAGAAAATTACATCACCTTACTCTAATGCAGCCTTTAAGACAACACATATGCCATATTATCACGATATTACAATATCCAAAATGACGATATCTATAGTCTCATATCACGATCTCAATATAATATCACTATATTGCCCACCCCTATTTTGCTATTACATTACATTACATTACATTACGTCATTTGGCAGACGCTTTTATCCAAAGCGACTTACAATAACACATTTTTTGTCAGCAATAGAGCAATCAACTATGGAGCACAGTCTATGACAACTACAACTTCTGAAGGTATTAAACTGTTTTGCACCCTTTTGTATATATTTACTGGAACTGTTCTTCATTTGTTGTTTCTTTTTCTCTGCTAAAAGTGTGCAGCTCAGAAATAAGTCTTACAGCAGACATATCTGCCAGCTGGGCTCCTGTGGCCCCCCCACTACTCAGGCAAGGCAGCATGCCATGTGTGTTGGACGCCACCTGGTGTTGCTATAGTGCACATACAGTAGTGCCCTCTTTTTCTATCAAAAATAGACTGTGATCCTACAGTGTACTCCTGAACTGCAGGTTACAGGGAACACATGATAATTTTTTAAATTGTCATAGCTTGATAAATTGACAATGTGTCATGTTGAAGATAGTTTGATGAATCTTCATCAAAGTAAAGACAGATGATGTGTGTAAAACTATGTGTCAATTGATATGTACTGTATCTATTATGCAAAAGCAGTGGTTCTCAAGTGGTACCATCAGGGCCCACATTTCTCCTTAGTCATTAAGTCACGACCCAAATTTCGGATTTTTTTATACCACTCAAATTTATTTAGCCAAAAATAGTGCAGTAATACACAATGCTTTCATCCCGACCCACCAGCTGAGAAACCCTGCATTACAGGGTACAAATCCAGCTTTCAGCAGGTGGGACAATTACACAACTTCTCCCTTTAACCCTTTATTTGGTTTCTCCACTCTGAACACCAAAGTGGAGGTGGAAAGCTTCAGCTCAGGTCTTTGAAGCACAGGATTGTACCACTTGGCTCTACCCCCTCCGTTTTGTGTGCTCATGTCATGTGTAGGTGTAGGCTGTCAGGGCTCGTGGTAAAATACGTCATCTAGCCTTCAAAATGAAGCGTTTTAAGATGTGGACTCAAATGTTAATATAACTTAACTTAAAATAGCCAATCAAAAATTAGGCAAAGGACTGTTGCTCGTTATAACAGCTCGTTATAACAGCATTTCAGCTAATCATGCTGAGGGCAACCAGGGGATGTCCCCGGCCCCCAGCACGACTGTCAGCTGGGGCGGGCTCTCTCAGTGCGGCTGTGCCCAGAGCAGGGAGGGGAAAGACCTAGGGCAGAGACATTAGGAATGAACCAGGGCAGATACATCATGAATGGTGATATTTCTGGAATGCATGTTACAAAGAGCCAATTACATAATTCCTTTGTGTCTGCATTAAACTAAGATACAGTATATATTTTGTGTGTAATTTATTCATGTTTATTTGCAAAGATCATTAAGATTTATGGGCATCTGCCACCGAGCTCAGGAACATGCCAGACAGCACTGATGCCCCGTGCAGACGTTTTTTCAACGTTCAGCGACGTTTTTCGTGTGTAGACGCCTGCTGCCTGCTGGTCGCTTGGTGCTGCTGCTTGATTGGCTGTCTTGCTGTATTTCCTTCTTCAATTGGATGATTGATGGCCCCTCCTCTCGTCGCTGCTCATCGCCTTGCAAAGCATGCTGGAATACCTGGTGACGCGATCCAATACAAAATGAATGGGCAGCAGCGCCAGCCGGCATCTACACTCAACAAACGTCGCTCTAGTCTGCACGGGACGTCATGTTTTCCAGGGGTTCCAATCCTGAACAAACAGTCAACTAATAAAATATACTGCTAAATAAAACTCGTTGTGTGTCTTCTGAATTTAAATCTTAATAAGCTGTTGTGGAAATATGCAATATGATGACAAAATAGTATATGAGAATCTGCAGACTTCATTCAATCTGTTTGAGCCAGAAATAACTTTATTATCCCAGTTTGTGAAAATGATGATGTAATGAGTGGTTTCCCATTTTCTATAGGTAAAGATTTCAACCCCTCCCCCTTGTAGCTCCATTCTGAAGGGCAAGGGGCAAAACAAGGCCAATGCTGACATTTTTACAAATCACTATCACCCAAGGTGGCAACACAATTGTTCTATTTTTGTCTTCCTACATAAAAAAGAGATTTTTTTCCCGTTGTTATTTTTTGTTCTCGCTTAAACTGAGTGTTTTATGGTCACTCAAAATTCTCTGGATCATGTGTTGCCTTAGTTCGACCCTTAAAACTCGTTATATTTGTATTTATTGAAATGTCTGGAGAACTAGCCATGCTAATACCAGCGCTGGAAATGGGCCAAAAAGGTCCAGCTCAGAGCTTTCCAAAGTGGTTGGTGGAGGTGGGCCTCCCCAGGGCGTTCAAAACAGTTTCAGGGGAGGCTCAGTGAGTGGGGGTGATTTATTTGAGTTATTTCAGTTTGAGTTATTCTAGTAATTTGAATAAGAGTGAAGGCAGCTTTTTCCATGGAGCTTTTTCCGAGAGGAGGCCCATGGTCTCAGATTTTGGAATCCTCTGGTCTAGCTAATCCACAGCCTACAGTTAGGCTGTAGCTAATCTATAGCCTAGCCTAAACTATATTCTGACCTACCCGGATCCCTCAACCAATGATGGAGAGCACCGATGGCCCCCACCCCCATAAGATGTGAGAGCGAAGGCCGGGCCGAGACACACCTCCACCCCCCTCCACCCCCAGTGCACGCAAGTGAAACTGCAAGATAAATGACTGCACCACACGTGGATGTTTTCGATAAATGACTTCACCACACGTGTGCAAAGTGTGACATGAAAGTCACACATCTGCTGTGCAGTGGAAGCAGCAGCCAGCAGACAATCGACAGGCTTCCTTTATTTCAGATAGGAGACTATAACAACCCGCTTCATATGCCATTCTAAGCTATTTTTCAGAACATTCTTTAACAAACTCTTAAAAAGTGATGGGGACAAAATTGTCCATTTCAAAAAGTGCCCACAGTGTGAATGACACCTATGGCAGACCTTGGTCATGTGGTGGTAAAGATGAGTATCTATTATTTTCTGTTGTTTTCTATCAAACTGAAACTGCAGCCAAACAGCAACATGATGACTTTAACACGTTAACTTGACCAGTGAAACATCAGTCAGTGACCAACATCTTCACTTCCTGCACGATAGGCCCACCACCTGAGCAGCTAACACATGATTTTTCACCAAGTCCCTCCCTTAGTTAGGCATGGCCATGGGGAGTGATGATTGGTTGGGTTTAGGCAGGAAGAGTGTACCATTGGTTAAAGTTAGGGGAGGTATCAGGGTAAGCCAATCAGAGCAAGAGTAGGGCAGGACTTGGTGGAAACTGGGTGGGGGGGGGGGGTACAGCTCACACACCACATTTCCTCTGTGTGTGTGTGTGTGTGTGTGTGTGTGTGTGTGTGTGTGTGTGTGTGTGTGTGTGTGTGTGTGTGTGTGTGTGTGTGTGTGTGTGTGTGTGTGTGTGTGTGTAGGGGGGGCAGGGTAGGAAATTATCTTTTTTTGAGAAGGGATTTTTGTTTTGCCCTTTTGAAATGTTTCAAGGCCATTTCCCAGGCACTTTTATCAAATGTTATGATTTCCCCCCTCCCTGCTTTTTATTTTTTGTTTTTGCTCCAACTGAAATGTTTTATGGTCACTCATGCAGATTCAGTATGCCACTGGTTGGCTTGGTTCCAGCCTTTATAACTCATTTTTCTAAATGTCTATGGAGAAAATGAATGAGGAGCTCTCTTCCGGGGCAGGAGATGTCACGTGACTCTTCAGCTCTATGGAGGTGGAGGGCTGGCACTGGAATGTGTAGCCTTTGAGATTAGCCTTGTTGTCACCATGTGGTAGGCTGGTCATGTGATGAAGCCAAGCCATCGCTCTGCGTCATCAAGCTGAGGGGGGGAGAGAACACGGGCCGGTGGATGAAGAGAAGGATGTAGTGTGGGCTTTGAACCTGCATCGTCACGTTTCACGTGTCTCGTGCTTTAGCGACAGAGCTAAACGGATTAGCTATGTTTGTTATGTGTGTCGGCAAACCTGTGCTATCGACAGCAGTCAGTGACGTCATTACCAATTCCTTTCATAGTTGGCGGAGGTGATTGGTGCTGCACGAGATGCGTGGGCCAATGGGCAGTCTGCAGGCCGCTGAAGGCCTCGCCCCCTCCCGTCTTTAGCCAAGAACGTTTGTTTGCCAGGTGGCTTGACGGCAGCATTAGACCACGTACACGCTGGCCGGCTATCCCTTTGGCTATCCCTCCGGCTATCACGGTGGAAGCTGAGCGATACAGTAAGGCTCGTGCCTGCCTTCGGGGTCCTCCTCTGTGCATAGTGAAGTCGCCACTGAGGATAGCTTGTCTGGACTCGGCCACCAGGTACACCGATGTGGTCAGTCAAGCTTTGTCACCGCTACTCTCCACCCGGAGCACCGGTAAGGCGTTCACCTGTGGCTACCCTTTCTTTGCGGTCAGGTGAGCACAAAATTGGTCGGCGGCCTGCGAGGTATCGCTGGCCTGTGGCGTCAGCGCTGAAGCCTATGGAGGTGGAGGTGAAGGCCTGACAGCCGGATCCAGCTGGTCTGATAGGTGAGACACAAGAGGAAAGGTCCTCTCACACAGTGAGACTTCTATTTATTATCTTCTTATGACAACTTGTCAGCACCAGTGGCTCCTGCATTACTGCATTGCTGGCTTTCCTTTTGAAGCTAAGCAGGTCTGGCCTAGCATACTCCTTGGATGGGAGACTGGTGCTGGAAGTGGTGTTGGAGGACCAGTAGGAGGTGCTCTTCCCCTCTGATCCGAATGGTCTGCTGAATAATCTGATCTGATGAATAATCTCCCCAATGCCCCAGGGCAGAGACAGGGACTCTGTCCTGTGAGTGAGCACCATCCTTCAGATGAGACGTTAAACCGAGGTCCTGACTCTCTGTGGTCATTAGCGAGCATCGGCATTCTTCGCAAGAGTAGGGGTGTAACCCCGGTGCTCTGGCTAAATTCCCACACAGGCCTTCCTTCAATCATGGCCACCTAATCATCCCTCAATACTTAATTGGCACATTCAGTCCTCAACTCTCCACCATGATAGCAGATGTGTTGTGAGCGTTCTGGCGCAAACTGGCTCCCATGCATCACCCAGGTGGGTGCTGCTACACATCGGTGGTGGATGAGTTGAGTTCCCTCCCCTTCCCTCCCCTCCCCTGATATGTGAAGCGCTTTGAGTGTCTTGAAAGGCAATATATAAATCCAATCAATTATTATTATTATTATTATTGATGCTGAAGACATTTTGGGAGCAGATATCAGGGTTGGTTTACTGTATATACTGTAAGTGCTGACCTGCAGGGAGCCACTATTATGATAAAGTGGTGAGAAAGAAAGTCTTCAGACTGCGAGTGAGTGAGGGATGTTACCCAATAGTGACAGCTCTTAAAGGTCAAAGCCTATTATGAAATAGAACATGAAGTTATGACATTTACATTCAACAGCGATACATGTGTGAAAATGTGTGTGTGTGTGTGTGTGTGTTGTGTGTGTGTGTGGGGGGGGGGGGCTGTGTGAGTGTGTGTGGGTGGAGAGGTGGCCGTAGGGGGGATGGGTGTTAGTAGTACTTCCTTGATGACACTTGCTGGAACCTGGCTAACAGACAGAGACAGACCCACTGACAGCAGCTTCAGTAAAGGTTCATTATAGTGTAGTTTTCAGTTCTCTCACCCCTCAAGATGTCTACAGATATTTATGCCAGGTCAGACTTGACTAAGAAGGTGAGATGTAACAGAGGAGACCCAGAGGAGAGAGCAGAGATGGAGGAGAGGAAGGTGGAGATCTATGGGAACGTAGACACCTTGAGAGGAGACCCAGAGGAGAGAGCAGAGATGGAGGAGAGGATGGTGGAGATCTATGGGAACGTAGACACCTTGAGAGGAGACCCAGAGGAGAGAGCAGAGAGGGAGGAGAGGATGGTGGAGATCTACGAGAGTGCAGACACTTTGAGTGACCAGCAGCCTGACCCCACGCAGGAAGCAGGTACATCTCTCTTTAAAGGCAGAAATGGTGTTGGGGGTCGGTACTCAAAAAAGTAATGTATTACTCATTACTCATTCAAAGTAATTCCTTTCTTTACTCAATTACTCCCTGTAGAAAGTAATTTCAGAAGTTGCCTTTACTTCCTGGTACTCGATGTGTGGAGGTCTGGGAGCATATTTGACAGTTGAAATTTACACTATGTGAGGGTTTACAAAGCGGTTTGAACTGAAAACTGATCTAACTGACAGGAGCAGTGATTGGTGTGCGTTTACCAGTTTATTGTGAAAGAAATCCTTCCGCATTGAGTGACTGTCACAAGCTAGTGTGACAACATGTCCAGAAACAACTTCTTGCACCACGCTTTGAGGCACCAGGCTGGATGTGTTTTGGGCTTCGTCCATGAAGGGAGATCGATGCTAAGAACGCTGGCTGGTTTTGTGGGGAATAAAACTCTGGCTTGCAGAGGACTACACGAGTATGTTAAGCACTTCATAAGGTGGCCAAGAGCGCCATCTATCGCATGGCAGTGAAAAGACAGATTGACGTTCCGTGACGTCAATGGCGGGGAAGCGTTGTCTCTTAAATGACGTTCCATGACGCCAATGGCGGAGAATGAGTTAAGCAGGGGGCTCTTGTTAAAAACAAAGAAAACGTAAAAAAAAATGTAACCCATTGAAAAAGCAATAGTTACTAGAACATGCAGAACTAGTTCCCTTCACTGAGAATTCACTTATTATTTAATTAATAGTCACATTCCTTATTGCACTATTTAATTTATCATAAAATGTAATTTATTTTAATATATTTATTGTATTATTTCTTTTGAGTTCAGAGGTCAAACCTACGTCACAGAAAACGTCATCAACAAGTGTTCCTTGGGAGAAACGTAAAAGCAAAGCTTACTGTGTTGAGCTGAATAGTTGATTGCTATTGGTGTAAAACAACGCAAATCCCGCCTCCTTCAAACAACCTAGGTAGACGTAGTCAATAGAAGAGTTCCGACATCTCCATTCACTCCAATGGACCAGTTTGTTTCCAGGAAGTAGAAAGTGGAACTCTTGAGTAAAAAAAGCAGCACTGTCGAGTTGCAGCAAAATAGACAGTTTGTGTTGTACTTTGAAAGGGTTTTTCATCCCTTGAATCAAATTGTACATTATCAGCTTTATTTTAGCATGCAAAAGTAGCGCGAGACCCATTCCTGACTGTTCATTGGCTAATGAGTCTCGCATTTTGGTCCTCCGCTGACGCCACTCTCTTACGCTACTTTTGCATGCTAAAATAAAGCTGATAATGTACAATTTGATTCAAGGGGGAAAAAACCCTTTCAGAGTACAACACAAACTGTTTTGCTGCAACTCGACAGTGCTGCTTAATCCAGGACCTTACTTCCTGGAACTCTTGAGAGTAAAAAACTGGTCCATTATTGGAGTGAATGGAGATGTCGGGACTCTTCTATCTACATGGCTCTGGGTAGACGCTGTCTCAGAACGCAGAGTCGCAGACGAGCCGAACCCACCAAGACAATAGCAGGCACTTGAGATTCAGAAGTGATATTAAGCAAAGATAGTGCTTTAAATAGTGCTTTACAAGAAACAAGAGAAAGATATTTGATCAACTAAGAGTTCAGTCAACTGTTGAAGCGACCCTGAGGACACCTGATCGTCGTTTTATGTTTTTATTTCCTTCTTTTCTTTCCTCGGCTGGGTTTTTTGGATACCCTTGCATCCCCTGGATTCTGGACCTGGATTTCAATTATCTCCCTGACGAGGGAGTGGCGAGCCACCCATCTTGGAACCTGGATTGAGGACCCCTCTTTCCATTCTTGATTCTTCTACCCTGCCCTCGGTGTGGTAGGACTGAGAAAGGATCGCAAAGGACTGAGACGGAACATTCTTTTCGGTTTGGGAAAACATTACGGAGACGGAACATTCTTTTATTTTAGGAAGATACTTTATTTAGGGTGCACCCAGGTTAAAGGACAGTGCAAACAAACATAGTTCATTGCCGGCCATACCTGTAAATAATTATACATTTTGTTCATACAAACAATTCATTTTCACTTTAAACTTACCTGTGTCCTGGTTACTCATTGTGGTGTCCGTTTACAATTCATTACCCCTCTCGCCGAACCTAGACTTTACTGGTCCAGAGTGTGCGCTTACCTTTCAGGTTGGTTACAAAAACAAAGCCCCCACTTTTACCACTGCAGCAGTACTGCAGCAGCAGCACTGAAAAGCTATGAGTAATATCTGTAGTAGCTATCTGTCCATGGGGAAAATATTTTTTCAGATGATATCTTTCATCATCTGATATGTTTCAACAAGATTGAGCTAGCAAGTCAGTTTTGTGTTTACGTGTGATATTTATTTAGTTTGGGAAATATTGATCTCGAGAAACCATTAGCTCACGTTGGCTGCCTGGTTTTGAAAACCGCAATTAAAGAAAGCTGCACTACAGTAACCTGGCAGAATTTCTAGTCCATAAACTAACTATTAACTTGGCCAATAAATGTAACGGTAATGTCTTCATTTGAGGTAGAATGAATGTAACAGACTGGTTTGTTAAACTCGCATTCCAGGGATATTGTATTTACTGTGGCTCTTTACCGTGGCTAGTTGACGCTCCAAGCCGGCAGGCAGCACTCTTGCCTCGGCATGTCCACTCTGGTCCACATGGAAGCAGCCGGCTGCCTGGTTCTCCCGGGGCCCACTCGCGTAGCGCCAGAATACGCTTGATTTAGGGCGGAACACGCCAGGATTGGCCAATGCCAACTCCAGTGCTCAGAACTGTCAAATCAAATCATCTACACACTCTCAACCCTCTTTCATCTCAGGCAAAATCTGTTTTCATATGTCACCGTCCCTCGCGCCACTTGGGTTCATGTGGTCTTTAAGACCGTAAGAGAACCAGAGCTTGTAAAGACAAGTCACATGGATTCACAAGTTGCTTCTTTATTGGACAGAGTTTTGGTAATCTTTCAGTTTTCCAGGTTGAAGACTTTTGCAGACATTCCATACAAGTTTAGCTAAGAATGACGGACCTCTCTGCGCTCTCTGTGCTTTCCCTTGTTTCAGCAATCCATACAAAATCAGGAAGATAAGAACAAACGAAAATGGCACCGGAATCACAAAAATATGAACTATGTATAAATATGTCTACCCATATAATAAATGCCCCAGATTTAAACTAAATTCTAAATTGGAATAAACTAAATTTTTCCAGGTTCGAGACCTTTGCAGTGGTCTGGTTAAAACCAATCTGATTGCAGACATTCCATACAACTTTAGCTAAGAATGACAGACCTCTCTGTGCTCTCTGTGCTTTCCCTTGTTTCAGCAATCCATAAAGAACCAAGTCAATAAGAACAAATTAAAATGGCACCAGAATCACAAAAATACTAACAATGTCTACAGAGTTAAACTAAATTCAGAACATGCTTGGTGTGAATGTGATGTGCGTACTTTGCCTCTAGAGGAAGCTCACAGTCAAACGTCTCTTCATAATGTGATGTGTTGGTACTTTGCCTCTAGAGGAAGCTCACAGTCAAACATCTCTTCATAAGGTGATGTGTTGGTACTTTGCCCCTAGAGGGAGCTCACAGTCAAACATCTCTTCCAGCCGTCCAGAGAAGCAGAAAGCCTTTCAGAGCTGCTCCAGTGAGACTGGGCCTGCTGGGCCTTCTGATGCTGACTGGGATCATCGTCCTGTCCATCTGCTGTGAGCCTCTCATTTTCATTTTACAACCTCATATCTCAACTCACTCTAAGCCAGAACCTCATATCTAAACTGACTCTAAGCAAGAACCTCATATCTAAACTGACTCTAAGCCAGAACCTCATATCTCAACTCACTCTAAGCCAGAACCTCATATCTCAACTGACTCTAAGCCAGAACCTCATAACTCAACTCACTCTAAGCCAGAACCTCATATCTCAACTCACTCTAAGCCAGAACCTCATATCTCAACTCACTCTAAGCCAGAACCTCATAACTCAACTCACTCTAAGCCAGAACCTCATATCTCAACTGACTCTAAGCCAGAACCACCTTACTCAACTGACTCTGAGCCAGAACCTCATATCTCAACTCACTCTAAGCCAGAACCTCATAACTCAACTCACTCTAAGCTAGAACCTCATATCTCAACTGACTCTAGAACCTCATATCTCAACTCACTCTAAGCCAGAACCTCAAATCTCAACTCACTCTAAGCCAGAACCTCATATCTCAACTCACTCTAAGCCAGAACCTCATATCTCAACTCACTCTAAGCCAGAACCTCATATCTCAACTCAGTCTAAGCCAGAACCGCATATCTCATAAACCAGAACCTCGTATCTCAACTCACTCTGTCAGAACCTCATATCTCAATTGACTATGAGCCAGAACCTGATACCTCAACTCACTCTAAGCCAGAACCTCATATCTCAACTCACTATAAGCTATGAACCTCATATCTCAACTCACTCTAAGCCAGAACCTCATATCTTAACTCACTCTAAGCCAGAACCTCATATCTCATAAGCCAGAACCTCGTATCTCAACTCACTCTAAGTCAGAACCTCATATCTCAATTCACTATAAGCCAGAACCTGATACCTCAACTTACTCTAAGCCAGAACCTGATACCTCAACTCACTATAATATAAGCCAGAACCTGATACCTCAACTCACTATAAGCCAGAACCTCATATCTCAACTCACTCTAAGCTATGAACAATAGGGGCCCTATTGTTGTAAAACCGGTAATTTAGCGCTGCGCTGTGTCTAACGTCGACCGCAGCACAATTTGGGGGCGTGTCCAAGCGGACTGGTGCACTAAATACCTCTATGCCTGTTATAATTATACTGGGCGTGCATGGGGTAGGCGTGCCCCATGCCAACCAGGCATACAGGTGGCATTCTGCTATCGTCAGCACGCACGCAATTCTTGGCGCTAGCTAAGAGCTTTGAAAGGCACCTCTTAGCACTAAAATACCCCGCTGTGCTTGAGCACACTATTATTCTCTGGCGCTGCGCTATCTTCCCTGCCTTAAGAGATCCCTTATTTCCAGCAGGATTCCCTGCCTGGATCATGCCACTGCTGGGAGAAACACTGTAAACAGAAAGACATGCTTTGCAGTGCTATGCTGTCCAGACCATCTGAGTCCTCATGCTCAGCCCCCCCCCCCCCATGGCCTTGATAAGAATATGCTAGGAGCTGTTTTTAATGTCATTGTGAAAACAGCAGAACAGCACAACATACTTCTGAATGGCAAATCACTGCATTTAGAGTTTTCATGGATATTATATGAGATAAGAGCACAGTCACATTACACCAGCATCCTACTTGAACCTCTTTATGTAAAAACTAGTCATAACTCTACAACAGACTTTTCTCCTTACCCATGCAGGCACATACTGTATATATCAATTCAAGAAACATGGTTTCATGTTGTTGACATGTTTTGTTTTTTTGACAGATATTTCAGTCATTGCTAAAAGAGACCAGCTCAACATCAGTCATAACCAGTTACAGTCCCATTACCACAATCTGACTCAAGAGAGAAACCAGTTACAGACCAGTTACCACAATCTGACTCAAGAGAGAAACCAGTTACAGACCAGTTACCACAATCTGACTCAAGAGAGAAACCAGTTAAAGACCAGATACCACAATCTGACTCAAGAGAGAAACCAGTTACAGACTGAAGTTGACCAGCTGAAGAAGAAAATTGCAGGTAAGATAGGATTTAAAATAATTAATAATAAATTCTAATCAATCTGACGTGGAATGATTTAAAATCTGTCACTAAATCAGTTCTTTGACAATAAGGGGTGTGTCCTGAAGGATGGGTGAGATCTGGCTGCAGTTGTTACTATAAATCTACTGAGGAGAAAACTTGGTGGGACAGCAGAGTGGACTGTCAGAGCAGAGACTCACACCTGGTGGTCATAAACAGCAGAGAGGAACAGGTGTGTATGTTTGTGTTCTTGTTGTGTGTAACAGCTTGTGTTGCTTTGTATGTGTGTGCCTGTGTGTTTATACATGTATTTGTGTGTGTTTACATGTATTTAGCAAGAGTCAACATGGAGCATCGAGCTCCACTGCCTCTTGCTAACTACAATGAATCCAAACTGTTGAGATGATCCACTGAGTATAAATGGTGGAGTGTTGTTATGTTGATAGAAATATATTGGTAAGTCTCCATATTGTAGATGAACCTTGTGATGCAGCTGGATTCATGCAGGATCATGATCACATGACAGATCCATCTTCTATTGGTTAGAATCTGAACCACCAGTGGTTCACACCAATCAGTGTCCTGAGGCAGCTACAGGCTTTGGTGTGACACCAGCCAGAGTGATTTAAAATACATAGTAAATAGTCAATTCTAATCAATCTGACATTGAATGAAATCCATTGATCCATTGAAATCCATCAGTAAATCAGTTCATTGACAATAAGGGGAGTGGTGTCTTCAAGGATGGAAGAAGAAACCTTGGATTTGACGACAAACAGTTTGGACTCATTGTTGCAGAAAGAGGCAGCGGAGCTCACTGCTTCAACTGAAAGCTGACTAGAGACAATACTGTCTGTGAGTCCAACAGCTACAGACAATACTGTCTGTGAGTCCAACAACAACTACAGACAATACTGTCTGTGAATCCAACAGCTACAGACAATACTGTCTGTGAGTCCAACAACTACAGACAATACTGTCTGTGAGTCCAACAGCTACAGACAATACTGTCTGTGAGTCCAACAGCTACAGACAATACTGTCTGTGAGTCCAACAGCTACAGACAATACTGTCTGTGAGTCCAACAACAACTACAGACAATACTGTCTGTGAATCCAACAGCTACAGACAATACTGTCTGTGAGTCCAACAACAACTACAGACAATACTGTCTGTGAGTCCAACGATTGATTGATTGATTGATTGATTGATTGATTGATTGATTGATTGATTGATTGATTGATTGATTGATTGACTTTATTAATGGATATAGAGACAACAAGATCCAAGGGATAGCATGTACAAGTGTAAACACCTATTTCCAACATGGTCCCCGATGTTCTAAAAAAAAGACAGACAATAACACAACAACTACAGACAATACTGTCTCTGAGTCCAACAGCTACAGACAATACTGTCTGTGAGTCCAACAGCTACAGGCAATACGGTCTATGTGTCCAACAGCTTCATACAATACTGTCTGGGAGTCCAACAGCTACAGAGAATACTGTCTGTGAGTCCAACAGCTACAGACAATACTGTCTGTGAATCCAAAAACTACAGACACCACTGTCTGTGAGTCCAACAAATACAGACAACACTGTCTGTGAGTCCAACAGCTACAGACAATACTGTCTGTGGCTGCAAAAGCTACAGACAATACTGTCTGTGGGTCCAACAGCTACAGACAATAATGTCTGTGCGAGTCCAACAGCTACAGACAATACTGTCTGTAGTCCAACAACTTCAGACAATACTGTCTCTGATTCCAACAGCTACAGACAATACTGTCTGTGGGTACAACTGCTACAGACGCTACTGTCTGTGCGGGTCCAACAGCTACAGACAATAATGTCTGTGCGGGTCCAACAGCTACAGACAATAAGGTCTGTGAGTCCAACAAATACTGTCTGTGAGTCCAACAGCTACAGACAATACTGTCTCTGCGTCCAACAGCTACAGACAATAAGGTCTGTGAGTCCAACAACTACAGACAATATTGTCTGTGGGTCCAACAGCTACACAGATGAGGAGAGGACATAGGCATCTCGCGCGCTTGATTCCTAGGCTTGCCCGCTGCCCGGCTTTGCCCGCCCTGCAGCTCGCCGAGTTGGCCCTGCAGCTTGCATACGCAGCTCGGCCGCTATGCGGCCTTGCACGCAGCTCGGCTGCTGCGTGGCCTCGCCTGCCCTTTCGGCACGTGCTCAATGTCTCCCTCTCTCTCCCTCAGTCTCTCTCCCCCTCCCTCTCTCTCTCCCCCTGTCTCGCTCCCTCAGACTCTCTCCTCCTCTCTCTCTGTCTCTTCTCTCTCCCTCTGCCTCAGCCTCTCTCGTGTGTGTGTGTGTGTGTGTGTCTGTGTCACTGATGACATCTTCAGTGATGCCACACTGATCTCACAATGCCTATGTATGACATCACTGATGACATCATCAGTGATGGTATGACATCATTGATGACATCACTGATGCATAGGTAATTTGGGCAATCACCTAATTAAAAAATCCAGCTATGTCAGGTCACCCGCACGGGTGCTCTTTACATCCCCTGGAAGTTTGAGCCCGATTGCACATAAAACGCCACAGCTATGGCCTGCATCAGGCCCGTAGCCAGGGTCTGAGGAATACCGAGGTAATGTTATCGTGGCGTGGGGGGGCCCAGGGGGGGCTGTGCCCAGCCGGTTAGAAAATGTTGTCCATTTTAAAGTAAAATGCTACAATCTGGTGCACTTTGATAGCAAAATTAAGAGGCTAGATCTATAAGGAACTACATGTACAGACATCATGTTAGATTCATATCCTCTTTACTGTGCTGTTGCTTTAAAATGATACAAAAAATAAATGTCTCCCCATATAATATAATTTATATTCTGCATACAGGTCACATGGCAGAATACTGCTCATTTAAATACAATGGCCCATCTACACAAACATCACTTACAGGGGAGTTACTTACCCATTCACTTCAATAGAACTGTCCCCAAAGTCTAGCCCCAATACAAAATTTGAACGTTGTGGTGAGTTATGTCTCTCACTGGCGCCGGAACAAGGGGGACATGGGGACATTTTGTCCCCCTTAAAATTTGGTCCCCCTAAAAAAAATATATATATATATATATATATATATATTTTTAAATCTGAGGGGGCAACTGCCCCTGACGCTTAGAGCCCACTTTAAGGTGCTCTTATGCTCGAGCAAAGCTCCGTGGGGGTGGGGCCCCGCGAGTCTCCGTAGTCACCGTGCAGACCTCGCGCTGGGGCAGATGCCATTATACTCAGAAAGTGATCACCATGTATTGTACAGGTGAAAACAGCCCGTGAAAAGTCGCAATGAAACGCTGTGCAGTACTGAGTGCGCTTTCACTCTCAAAGGCCGCACATCAGCACATGAAGGACTCACCAAACTTGTTTTTACTGAAAGACGTTTTTACTACTCAGCCCTGATAGCCTACTACTCTGTGCTGCTTTTAATCTCTCTCAATAATGCTCTTAACACAACACATTTACTTGGTGAAATGACTAAAAACGAACAGTTGCAAATCTAAGTTTATAGCCTACCACATGGGTCAAGAAATGTGGCGAAAACACAGCTCAGTGTTCAGGGCTCAATGGTTTGAATGGTTTGAATGCGGCCATGTTTGGAGAGAAGCTCGCGCTGTTAGAAAAAATATCAGGCACAACGCGAGCGGCCGCTGGAGCTACCAAATAACCACGCCCAACAAATTTACGTAATTTGACGCGCCCGCCCCTCGCTCCACCCCCGCGCCCTTCACGGCAGGGTGAGCATAATTCAGCCTTTACACTGTTTACACAGCCTGTGATGCTTGTTAAAGCCATGATCGTTGTGGGATTATTACACCTGAGACAGACAGACCCAGGGATCAAGTTACAGAGAGCTCACTTCACACTGTTTACACAGCCTGTGACACTTGTTAAAGCCGTGATCATTGTGGGATTATTACACCTGAGAGACAGACAGACCTGGACTCTGTACTGCACTCACTGTCATTGGCTGCTGCTATAATTGTATACGGTTATTGTTATTTTATTTTTGTGTTGAGATGACAAGTTTTGCACTGTGTTTCGAAGTGATAATAATAATAATAATAATAAGTTCAGTGTTTCTGCCTGTGTTGCTGTCTGTTGTAGTGTAATTATAAAATGACCTAAAGGGAGAGCAGGTCACCAAGTGAGTGAGAAAAGGAAAAATACTGAATAATTACATTACTACAGTATAATCCTAATGTTAATAAAAAATGAGATATTCATCTAAATATGGCTAAAAATCATCCAAACGTCCATAAAAACGTCAATTTTTCGTCGCCGCCCTCATGGGCGCCGAAAAAACACCGCCCTTCGGGGGCCGTCAAAAAAAAAAAAAAAAAAAAAAAATTACAAAATATATATATATATATTACAAAAAAAAAAAAAAATTGTGTCTCCCTTATTGCAAACTCGTTCCGGCGCCACTGATGTCTCTTCCTTCTATAGCACACAGAGTGGAAGCAAATTGTTGCATTTCTGATCAACTGTCATATATCATGTTAATGTATGAGGGATTTAAAACATCAATGACAGATGAATAGATCTGGGGGCCAGGGCTATTTTTCTAAAATATTTTGGTGAAAATACCGAGGTCATGACCTTGGTGTCCTCAATAGGCTCTTTCACACACAGATCACGCAAAATTGTAGTTCGGGAAGCCCGTAAAGCAGGGGCGGTTCTAGGCCGTTTTTGGGTGGGCTTTAGCCCACCCAAAAATAGTCTCAGCCCACCCAAAAAAATAGAGGCAAAAAAACTTTTTTTTTTTTTTTTTTTTTAAATCCCTCTCCAAATCCATGGTGGTCATTAGTAGCAGTTTCTGACTACACTCAATGCGCTGTGTGCATGTTTCCCCCCCCCCTCTATGTTCTTAGGGTGGGCTGAGACAAAAATTTAGGGGGGTTCAGCCCACCCGAAAAGTTTCTAGAACCGCGGCTGCGCAGGCGCTCCCTCCTCCATCTATCTGCCTAATCCCACATCACTTCACACAGGTCACACACACAGTACAGCAGCGAAGTGGTCCTCCACAGTCCACACAATCGTTCTCCCCACTCATGATCAATGAAACTGAGGTGAGCATTGAGCAGTCAGAGTCGTTAGTAGTTACTTAATTAGCGCATATTGATATGCAAATTAGCACGTAACGTTGTCGTAGGCTAAACAAAAGAACTTGTCGCTGTGCCTGCCAGACAAACAGGTGGACTGGAGGAAGGTAGGTAGGCTACCATGGCACCAGCCAGCCATGTCATGCTAGCTCGCAGTAAGCGGGTGTAAATGGATGTGATGTTTTTTGAGAAACATATGGGCATAAGTGACAAACATTTTCAAACGGGTCCCTTGTTATCTGAATGAAATTAAGCCCTTCAGAATCGCAAGTGGCTGCTTTACACAGCCTGTCTGATGTGATGATGACGATAGCTTAACATGCGTGCATGGCATCACTTATGTCTTGCTGTGATGTTAGTTCAGTATCTCAATAAAAGTTCTTACAGGCTTGTTATTTCCCTCTAAGGCAGGGATGTCAGAGATACAGCCCACGGGCCGGATCCGGCCCACGGGCAGGTTTCATCCGGCCCGCGAGATGTTTTGGAATATTAAAATATATATATATATATATTATTATTATTATTAAATTCGCACCCCATTATCATGAACTACGTGTGGCTAATAAGCAAGCTAAGAGTTCATTCATAAGTTAATTAACCTGCACTACAAGGAAGTATGTCAGTAGGTCATCAGGTGTAAACAAAGCCGCCATGATGCCACGCTGGAATTGAATCGCGCATTCAGCTACCTACCAAAAAACAAAAGAATCAACAAGATCAGGCGCGGACTGCATAATCGGGCACGTCGGGCAAATGCCCGGTGGCCTGGCCTGGCCTGGCCTGGCCTGCAAAAAAAAAAAAAAAAAAAAAAAAAATTGTGCCCGCAGTCAGGCCACTCACTGAACAGCAGGCCAGGCGCCGCCTACTGGTTTACTAGTGGTTTTATTACTTTATTCAGGATTAAAGTGGGTGCATCTCATTGTAAAATTGGACTTGGCCCAAATTGGGCTTCAAACGGCCCAAATTGGGCTTCAAACGGCCCAAATCTGGCTTTAAACGACCCAAATTGGGCTTCAAACGGCCCACATCTGGCTTCAAACGGCCCAAATTGAGCTTTAAACGGCCCAAATTTTTCTGACGCCGGCACGTGCGTCAGCCCGTATCGGCCTGGCCTGCTTGGTATCTAATGCCCGGCCTGAATTATGATCCCAGTCCGCCCCTGAACAAGATGCTGTCGAAAAAGAGAAAGGTTGACACGGAATGCAGGCAGTTTCAAGAGAAATGGAAAGAGCAGTATTTATTTTGTGAAGTAAATGGGTAAATGAGTCGAATTGATTTTAGTAAAAAAAAAATCCGGCCCCCATGAGGTCTCAGTTGAACAAATCCGGCCCTCTACCTAATATGAGTCTGACACCCCTGCTCTAAGGGAGTGCAAGGCAGATATTTAAACAGCCTTGTTTGTGTACAGTACCAGTGGCATGGGAGTAATAAAAAGGGATTAAGGACCAGGACCCCTGGTGGTCAGTAAGATGGGCTGGTTGAGCCAATGTTAAAATGATCTTTATTTATTATTTATTTTTGCTTTAAAACTATTTTTTAATTTTCTGCTTAAAGTTCATGAAAAAAGTGGCATTCTTGTTTTTTCACACAATAATTTCATAATACCATTTGTAATGCCACCGTTGTAGTGCTGTTGTTCAAAATTAAAGTACATTTTCTCAGATTTATTGGTGTCTTTCTAGTCACACAATTTAATAGTCAGTGTTTCCCATACACTGATCTATTTGTGGTGGTACACCCTACATAGATTTTGACCCCCACAAATACTGCCACATATTAATTTCAACTAGTTGACTGCAAACTCCTGCTTTAGTGCTTACAGTATATTATTATCTTGTCGGAATATTATTCCAGCCAATAAGTTAGGAAGTTCCCTTTTGATTTAATTTTACTTTTGTTTTGCCTACAAAGCAAAATGTTACTTTACTTGAAACTCCCCTGAAGTGATTTTGGTATTATTTATGCAAGCATAATTCTACCATATAGTAACCTGTATGCAGAATATATATAGTATATATAGGGAAACAATTATTTTTTCATTGCTGTAAAACCACAGAACGGTAAAGAAGATATTGATGTGTGTAGTTCTTCATAGATCTAGTCTCTTCATTTTGATCTCAAAGTGCGCCAGTTTGATCCATTTTTACTTGAAACTGTACAAAAGTGGGGCTGAGCCCACCCAAAGCTCTGATGCTAAAACCGCCCCTGCCGTAAAGCCTGGCAGCCTCGCCACAGAAATTGCTTTCACACAGAGCCAAGCAGCACGGCCACATTCCCGTGCTGTGGTGTACTTTCAGGTGAAATCCCCTGCTCCCGGATTGAAAGGCAAGCGGAGGGATTTCCAGCTCCTCCTAGCCCAAATGAATATTTTCATAGGTTAGTGTAGCCTGGCT
Organism: Poromitra crassiceps; assembly: GCF_964638095.1. Taxonomy (NCBI): domain Eukaryota; kingdom Metazoa; phylum Chordata; class Actinopteri; order Beryciformes; family Melamphaidae; genus Poromitra; species Poromitra crassiceps. Next base: position 37,531,705 of record NC_139635.1, read on the forward strand.
ACTGTATGATGAACGAATTCATTCAACAACAATACTTCCCTCCTCCCTCCACCACTCGCATGGTGGGCGGACTCGCCAAAACGGGCTCCGCAGCGGAGTGCATCTGCCGATTTTCTGGCAGCGAAGTGTTGCATGAATTGCATTCAAGGAAAGCCAACTTTATTTATACAACACATTTCATAGAAGTAAATTCACCTACTAAGCAGATCGATATGGTGTCACCTTGTGTAATTCATTCAACAACCAAACAGTAGGGAATGCACAAGTGGCTTAGCTAGACAGATTGCCGTTCTGGAGCTGGTTTCCAGCGCAGAGGGAATATCGTCAGACCAACTCGCCACAGACAGCTATATAACCTACTACACAGGCACGGAGCATTCCCCCTGGCGCATGATTGTATAGGCTACTTTTTTACTTTCACTGTCCTTCTTGCTGCATGAGGTGATTTCCCCTGTAATTTTTTATGAAACATTCACACTGTTCCGCCTTGCTGCTCCGACGCTTTCAGGTGGAGGCGGGTTGTCCGCTAATACGGCGCTGTGACAACCTTTGGTCCCGGGACAAAAGCGTACAAGAATTATCCACCAACGCGCGTTCATGACTTTCACATCGGAGGCGCGAATCCTATTTTCCGTGCATTTTTCGGCTTTCAAGGCCGGTGTGAAAGAGCCTAATGGTAGCTACGGGCAGAGGGGGTCCTAGGCATCTCGAGGCTCCAGGCCAAGACATGAAGGAGGCCCCTACCGGTGGCGCCCCGAAGGGGCGCCGCCGGCGGGGTCCCTTCCGGTGGCGCCCCTAAGGGGCGCCGCCGGAAAAAAATTTGACCTTTTTTGGACGTATTTTGCCATATTTAGAGGCTGTTTGAAGTTACATCCCCCCTCAGATTCAATGGGCATGACCCTCTGCATCCTCTCTCATTCTCTTTGTGAATCTTGTAATCTTTATATCTTTGTCACTTGTCATCTTTATATCTTTATCTTTGTCACTTGTGATCTTCATAATCATATCTTTATCTTTGTCATCTTTATATCTTTATCACTTGTAATCTTCATAATCATATCTTTATCTTTGTCACTTGTCATCTTTATACAGTAAACCAAATATAGATCACTCATTCAACTCAACATCAATCTACAAATAAACATCAACGTGTAAATAATAAGTAAACAATAAGGCACTCCCACAATACAAAGAAACATCAATAACTCAAATGAAGGCACTATCAGTGGACAGCGAACGGGCACTGCAATTTAGCATGAACAAGGAGCCACATGGCGGACGAATCCACCGCATGTAGAACACAGTATAAACGTCATTCCACACAGACAACAACAAATAATAACACTCACTTGTTCCTTGGACTAGGGATGTCAACGGTTAACCGTTAATCGATTAACCGTCGCTAACGTCGTTGTTCGGTTATTGCTGTCGGTCTATCAGTTAATATTAAAAAAAAAAAAAAAAAAAAAAAAAAAAAAAAAAAATTATGCGAGGCCCTCTATTGGACGAGGCTCCAGGCGGCTGCCTGATCGGCCTGGTGGAAGGACCGCCTCTGGCTACGGGCCTGGCTGGCATGAATATTTAAACAGAGAACAGACAGAGCCCACATTGCCAAATGTATATATAGATTAGATAGATATTATAGAGTAACAAAATCACTGAACTTTTACACTTCAAGAACAGAGAAACGATTGCAGCTTCTTTTCCCAAATTATCAGGACTTTATGTGGAAGCTGAATCAGCCTGGAGATTCCTGGATTGGTCTGTTTTTTACACAGACACTGATGGGGCCAAAGACATGGGAGTGGAAGTGGATGTGGGTGGACGGATCACGGCTGAAAGCAAGGTGAGATATTTTACATTTAGTTTCTTTATCAAAATACCATCAAAGGCATTGTTTCTAACGAATATAATGCTACATCAAAAGACAAAACAAAACAAATCTGACTTTAATCTACTATTATACATCATCATCATCAGTATATAAATGGGAGTTAGGGTAGCTGTCTGTCTGTTTGTTTCTCTGTCCCACTGTGATGTCATAAATCCCACTGTGACATCATCAATGATGTCATAAATCCCACTGTGACATCATCAGTGATGTCATAAATCCCTCATAAATCCCACTGATGAAATCCCACTGTGACATCATCAGTGGTGTCATAAAAATCCCACTGTGACATCATCAGTGATGTCATAAATCCCTCATATATCCCACTGATGAAATCCCACTGTGACATCATCAGTGGTGTCATAAAAATCCCACTGGGACATCATCAGTGATGTCATAAATCTGACATCAGTGATGCAGGACCAGCTCGCTGAGCTGCAGGACGGGCTCTGCGAGCTGCAGGATGGCTCGCCCGCACGAGATCCTACTGTACTAAATTATCAGGCAGCCGCTACGTGGCCTTCAAATCTAGTTTGGTGGGACTCCGACCCGGTATTGTGTTGTATGTGTAAAGTCTGTGTGTTTTCTGAGCTCTTATTCTGAAGGTTGCATGGTATCGGTCGGCCGCTTTATTGGGTATCGATACCGGTATCGATCACAGTGTTGGTATCGGTATCGGCATCGATATTGGTATCGATATGCGCGTGTTAGTGATGCACAGTGTAATGTTTCTGTTGTAACTGACCAGACGGACAACGACGTACTGAACGATATCTTTATTCTTGTCTCTCGTGCATACAGCCGTATCGTATATAGCTGTCTCGCTGACTGCCTGATCACAAAGATAGCTGACTGTTTATATCCTGCAACCTCCACTAGGTGGCATAGCTTATCTGCAAACATGTAACTAGTGTAAACATCACACACAGGTCAGGGTTTTCTAAGCCCCGCAGCAAACCAACCTGTGAAGAGATCCAGTCCACCCGTTAAAATATTCGATAATATCGAACGCACCCCAACTCAGTGGCCCACAAACGGCCAATTTGATGTAATATGTCTCTGGATTCAGGATGAGTGCGCAAGCTCTGCAGGTGTCCAAACAGCTTGTCTCCATCTCTCTCTCTCACACACACAAATGATGCATTTTCACATTTTAACTGGAATAATAGGTCTATACGGTCTTTCAATATGAACGTGTCTCTTTTTCTTGGACACAAACGTGCATGCCCATGACAGTTTTCCTGCTCTGGATAAGCACAGACATGTGGCTGCTTCATGTCATTGATTATGGACTTATTTCTGTGCCGTCATCATTACAAACTCTAAATATCGGTCTTTCAATTAGTCTAATTCAAAAAACGAAAAGGACAGCACTCCAAGTTTAAAGGTTTTATTGCCACAATAGGACGTTTCGGGCAGCAGCCCTTCTTCACACACACACACACACACACACACACACACACACACACACACACACACACACACACACACACACACACACACACACACACACACACACACACACACACACAGGTGCTCGCTGGTGCAGGGTGAATCACTAGAATAAAAATAAGTAGTTCTCCAGTGCAAGATATAGACAATTTATTTAATTACATTAAAAACAAGAAACAAAGCGAACAAAGCGTTTCACATTGTGATTCATCAGGTTCGCTACGGGCGCTATATATCTTGTCTCTAGTCAAAAAACTGATGTGTTCTAGATTATTCTATATGAGTTTTGATGTGAGATTCAATAGGCTACATTATGTCAAAATGAAAATAATAGTTTCGGCTCTACTAAAAAGGAGAATGTTGTTTGTTCTGCAGCTTCTGGGCACCAGGATTTCCTCAAGATAAATATGACATGGCTGCATCATGCTGCAATCAGGAAGGACAGTGGACACAAGCCAAGTCTGCTGCATCAAAGTTCTGGATCTGTGAGAAATAAATGTCCTGCCTTCTTTGTCAATAGAGGGCTGTCTAGTGACCAAAATGACTTTGCTTTAGGGGTGGGTGATATTGCAAAAATATCATAATTATTTTTCATGTTGGTTAAAGACTATTTTGAAAGTTACTCAACAATACAACTGGGGCTGAACGATATGAACCAAAAATTTATATTTAATATTTTTAGGCTGAATATGATGATACTGTACATACTGTATCTTGGTATTTTGTACAAAGTGGGCTAAATGTTCAGTTTTAACTCAAAGCCACATGTAAGATGTCACAAGCATTTTGATTAAAACAAGACTGTGATCAAAATAAAATGCAAAGACAGGGTTTCCTGACCCTGTCTATTGGCTAGATTTTTGAGAAATAATCATCAGTAGGCCTAATGTGGATATGATCGTGACTAAGTGTGGTACAGTAAGTTCAGAAAATTACATAATTTTACTCTAATGCACCCTTTAAGACAACACAGATGCCACAACACAATATTACAATATCCAAAATCTAAGACGATATCTAGTCTCATATCACAATGTCAATATAATATTGCTATATTGCTCAGTCCTACTTTACTATGAAACAGTGTTGTATGTACAAGTTACTAGGGGTCCAAGCACGTATTGCTGGAACGCTTTTGTATATATTTACTGGAACTGTTCTTCGTTTGTTGTTTCTTTTTCTCTGCTAAAAGTGTGCAGCTCAGAAATAAATCTTACAGCAGCCATATCTGCCAGCTGGGCTCCTGTGCCCCCCCACTACTCAGGCAAGGCAGCATGCCACCTGGTGTTGCTATAGTGCACAAAGTAAAGCCATGATGATGTGTGGACTGTCAAGATGATGTGGGTAAAGCTATGTGTAAATTGACATGTATATATGTATGTATATATATAACTGGTCTAGCCTCAGGACCCACATTTTTCCTTATTTCATATTATTTGTTATACCATTAAAATGTATATCAGAAAAAATAGTGCAGTAATACACAATGCCTTCCTGCACTGTTAAGTGCATGAAATAATCCAAAAAGTGCAACAAATGTGCAACTAGGTCTAAAAACCCAATGAAATAAAAAGGTAGACTTATCCTGAATTACAGGCCTGTATTACAAGCTTTGAAATCTGTTGGCCGGTCATTGAGCTGCTTGTGGCTTGTTGCAGTGTTCATGGTTGCCGGGATGCACTCCATCCTTGATGTTGCAGTGGAACCACTGAGTGGAAATAGCTATGTAGTCCATGGGCCAATGCTGACATTTTGATAAATCACTACCACCCAATGTGGCAACAAATTTTTTGTATTTTTGTCTCCCTACATGTCTCTAGTTTATATTTTGGTCTGATAACCCTGTACATCTGGTAGCTTATTGATAGTTATCACTCTGTAAACAAACCTACTCCCATATAAATGACAAAACCCTTATGTGTATTAGTCCAGATTATATGTGAAAATGATGTTCACTTTTTCATAAAAGCATGAAACTTGGTACACTTATAGTTTGGGGCCCTGAACATTTTCAGAAATTGAGCCATCGCAAAAATGCCTCGTGGCGGCCATTTTAATTCCACCATAAGCGAATTATTTAGTTTGCACCATATCTCCTGAACCACACATGATAACACAGAAAAGGTGTTTGAGGTAATTTGATCCCTGGGAGACTCCAGGAAACAGCCTGGGGCGAAATATCACTCTGGTGGTTCTTGAGGGATCAGATTATGACGATATGTGGCGAAAACGGGAATAAAAATAGCTATTTAGATGCAGGAAAGACAGGCTCCCACTTGGCCCAACTCAGCTCCATTTTACGACTGACTTGGACGCTATTGATCTCAAAACAACGCTAGGACGGCCAGAAACGCCGCGGAGATCGCTGGGTGAGTGGCCAAATCATAATTATTGCCAGGACAGGGGTCCAGGTTATAAAAAAAACGAAATTCTCCTTTAAGTCTGTGTCATGTTAACTGGTGTATTCAGAGCAAATAGGGAGATATAGAGCATTATCATCATGCTATATATCTCCCTCTTTGCTCTGAATGAGTGAAAAAAGGAGAAAATACTGAATAATTACATCACAACAGTATCCTAATGTTAATTTAAAATGAGATATTCCTCTAAATATGGCAAAAAAATGTAAAAAAAAACGTATTTTTTTTTTCTCGGCGGGGCCCTTGCGGGCCCCACCGAGAGTCCCTTCCTCCTAGGACCCCTTGCTTAAAGTGACTTCCAGCGGCCCTGCTTGCGGTTGTGTTATGTGCTTCTTACTGCTGTGTTTAATGCTTATTGTTGTTTTGTTGCATCTCATTTAATTGTCGATTTAATTGTAGTTTTATGCGCTTTGTTTTTAACATGTTTTATCTTTTAGCCCTCCTCCCCTTTCCCCTTATGAGGCAGGCCGACATTGTAAATAAGAATTTTGTTCTTAATTGTCAAGCCTGGTAAAATAAAGGTTAGAAAAAGAAGATCTAATTGGTTCTGAAAAGATTTCAAAAACCCAAGAGTTGTAGAATTTTTATTTTTTTCATCCTCCAGACAGAACATGCAGTCATAAATGTGTATGTGTGAGTGTGACTGATGGTGTGTGTCTGAGTGTGTGTGTGCGCGCGCGCGCGCGCGTGTGTGTGTGTGTGCGTGCGTGCGTGCGTGCGTGCGTGCGTGTGGGTTTGCTGCTGCTACTTCCTTGATGCCATTTGCTGAAGCCTGGCAGACAGACACACTGACAGCAGCTTCAGTAAAGGATCATATAGCTAGTTTTCAGTTCTCTCATCCCTCAAGATGTCTGCAAGCCTGAGGTAACACGAGGATGCGAACCTGCGGCCCTCGTGTTGGTAGACAGGGAATCTACTGCTGCACTACCTGGACGCACCTGACCTGCGGTCACTTTGGCCCAATCCCAATACCCCCCTCACCCCCCGGCAGTGTTGGGGGTAACTCATTATAAAAAGTAATATATTACATGTAATATATTACTTTTAGCAGTAACTCAGTAACATAACTTATTACTTATAGGATTTCAGTAATATTATACCAGTTACTTTGTCAAGTAACACAAGTTACAAATTGAGTTTTTTTTTTATCAAAGCACATATTATTTAAATAAAGATATAATAATTTACTAATCAAATTGTGTGTTTTTATGCAAATAACCACTATAGATGAAAATAACAAAGGAAAATGATAACATTTAGAATTTTGGGCGGTTTACGCTGACTTCAGACGGTATAAATTCTTTTTCGGGATGGTTCCCGGGGCGGCGATGTCATTCTGCTACTGCAGTTATTTTGGTGAAAGTAATGCAAAAGTAGTGTAATAAGTAACGAGTTACTCTACACAGACAGTAATATTGTAAAGTAACTTATTACTTTCAAATGAAAGTAATATGTAGTATATTACATTTTGAAAGTAACTTGCCCAACACTGCCCCCCGGCCATACCACTCAAAACCGAGGGCTACAGTAGAAGAGGCGCTATAATCTACCCATTAATGTTAATATAACTTTGTTTTCAATAAATGACTGCACCACACGTGGATGTTTTCGATAAATGACGAGCACACGTGTGCAAAGTGTGACATGAAAGTCACACATCTGCTGTGCAGTGGAAGCAGCAGCCAGCAGACAATCGACAGGCTTCCTTTATTTCAGATAGGAGACTATAACAACCCCCTTCATATGCCATTCTAAGCTATTTTTCAGAACATTCTTTAACAGACTCTTAAAAAGTGATGGGGACAAAATTGTCCATTTCAAAAAGTGCCCACAGTGTGAATGACACCTATAGCAGACCTTGGTCATGTGGTGGTAAAGATGAGTATCTATTATTTTCTGTTGTTTTCTATCAAACTGAAACTGCAGCCAAACAGCAACATGATGACTTTAACACGTTAACTTGACCAGTGAAACATCAGTCAGTGAGCAACATCTTCACTTCCTGCACCAGGATAGGCCCACCACCTGAGCAGCTAACACATGATTTTTTTCCCCACCCCTCTTTCGGCAAGTCCCTCCCTTAGTTAGGCATGGGGAGTGATGATTGGTTGGGTTTAGGCATGAAGAGTGTACGATTGGTTAAAGTTAGGGGAGATATCAGGGTAAGCCAATCAGAGCAAGAGTAGGGCAGGACTTGGTGGAAACTGGGTGGGAGGGGGGGGGATGTGCAGCTCACACACCACATTTCCTCTGTGTGTGTGTGTGTGTGTGTGTGTGTGTGTGTGTGTGTGTGTGTGTGTGTGTGTGTGTGTGTGTGTGTGTGTGTAGGGCGGGGGGAGCAGGGTAGGACATTATCTTTTTTTCAGAAGGGATTTTTTTTGCCCTTTTGAAATGTTTCAAGGCCATTTTGGATAATTTCCTGGGCACTTTTATCAAATGTTATGATCCCCCCCTCCCTGCTTTTTATTTTTTGTTTTTGCTCCAACTGAAATGTTTATGGTCACTCATGGAGATTCAGTATGCCACTGGTTGGCTTGGTTCCAGCCTTTATAACTCATTTTTCTAAATGTCTATGGAGAAAATGAATGAGGAGCTCTCTTCCGGGGCAGGAGATGTCACGTGACTGTTCAGCTCTATGGAGGTGGAGGGCTGGCACTGGAATATAGCCTTTGAGATTAGCCTTGTTGTCACCATGTGGTAGGCTGGTCATGTGATGAAGCCAAGCCATCGCTCTGTGTCGTCAAGCTGAGGGGGGGAGAGAACACGTGCCGGTGGATGAAAAGAACGACCTAGTGTGGGCTTTGAACCTGCATCGTCACGTTTCACGTGTCTCGTGCTTTAGCGACAGAGCTAAACGGATTAGCCATGTTTGTTATGTGTGTTGGCAAACCTGTGCTATCGACAGCAGTCAGTGATGTCATTACCAGAGGACACTAGTCATTACCAATTCTTCTCATAGAGGGGGAGGTGATTGGTGCAGCACGAGATGCGTGGGCCAATGGGCAGTCTGCAGGCCGCTGAAGGCCTCGCCCCTCGCCCCCTCCCATCTTTAGCCGAGAACGTTTGTTTGCCAGGTGGCTTGATGGCAGCATTAGACCACGTACAAGCTGGCTGGCTATCCCTCTCAGATGGCGGGGAGCCTGTCGGCCGGGTGACCAGGTCGCAGTGGAGAAGCAGAGGGACCAGAGCAGTACAGGCTCGGGACAGAGTGGATGCAGTGACGGCTGCAGGGTGCTTAACAGCGAGTGTCTCAATAGCCCTGTTCAAAACCGGTCCCTATTACAGAAATAGTGGACTATATAGTGTGTTGGCCATTTTGTACTAGTGTCCGAATTCTCAACTGTTCATTTGATTCACTCTATAGTCCACTGTAAAATACCCACAATGCACTGCCATTTCTAGTGAACAGAGAATGTACCCTACATTTTCTCCTATATACCACAATGCAATGCGGTCGTGTTTACCAAAGGAGAAGAAGAGTGAGCTAGTGTCTAAAACTCATTTGATCGTTCCATATAGTTCACTATATGATGAACACTACATGGGAATAGTGAGTGAGTGAACGAGTGAACCATTCCGAACACGGCTATTGTCTCAGCTGAGGGAAGAGCCTTCCCCAGGAAGTTGCTTCTTGGAGGTGGACTGTAGCCTTCTGGAGGAGCGGCCCAAATAGTCTATCAGGAACTATGGGACTGTCCGCTGGCCAGATATTGTTTCGCTGGAACATGGTGTGACTCTGGACGCTGGCACTCTTTAGAAAGAGCCGTGTGAGGCAGAGATGGGGACTTGGACTTGAGACTTGGACTTGAGTCGCACTTAAGTCTCACTCACAGTGACTTGAGACTTGACTTGAGACTTGTCCTCAAACACTTGAGACTTGACATGGACTTGAAGGTTTGGGACTTGTGAACAATCTTTATTTTTATTTATTTTATCTGTTATATTTTTGGTGCATTAACATTAAGGAAATGTCTACTAATGTCATCTCTAATCATTGCTGCTATTGTATTCTAATAGATAAGGAGTGAGGAGAATACAGTACATGCTTTGAATTCCTTCGTTTTAGCTGCAGTGTTTTAAGCAGACCGGATGACACGCAGCAGATGATAGAAGACTCATCCATAGGGACTTGAGAATTGACTTGGACTTGCCCCTCAAATACTTGAGACTTGATTTGGACTTGTGACCAAAAACTTGAGACTTGACTTGGACTTGCAAAAAATGACTTGTGAGCATCTCTGGTGTGAGGCAACAGCAGGGGACATTTGTACGGCCGCTCTCTGTGACGTTCCCCTCGAGGCAGCAAGCAAGGATGATGCTGCCCTTCTGGTATGTTGCCTTCCTGATGCCCGGCAGCCAAACCTGAGCTACAGAGGAGAGCTGCATACCGCTGGAAGCAGCGGCGGCAGTCTGACTGAGAGGAAAAACTCTTTACCTCCTTAAGAGGACCGTTGGTTGTAGCTCAGTCGCTGGCTGGCGGACAGTGGTGGAGAAGGAGAGGGTCAGAAAATGGGCTCCATGTCTCCTGACAGGGAGAGGGGAGAAAGGAAGGAGAGCCCGAGACGGTGGAAGCTGAGCAATACACTAAGGCTCGTACCCGCCTTCGGGGTCCTCCTCTGTGGATAGTGAAGTTGCCACTGAGGACAATTTGTCTGGACTCGGCCACCAGGTACACTGATGTGGTCAGTCCAGCTTTGTCACCGCTACTCCCCACCTGGAGCACCGGTAAGGCGTCCGCCCGTGGCTGCTGTTTCTCCGCGGGCAGGCGAACACAGAATTGGTCGGCGGCCTGTGGAGTGGCGCTGGCCGGTGGGCTCAGCGCTGAAGCCTACCGGAGGAGGTGAAGGCCTGACAGCCGGATCCAGCCGGTCTGACAGGTGAGACACAAGAGGACAGCTACTCTTGCGCTGTAACACTTCTATTTATTTTCTTCTTATGACTGCTTGATGCTGAAGACATTTTTGGAGCAGATATCAGGGTAAGTGCTGACCTGCAGGGGCCCACTAACATGGTGGGAAAGAAAGTCTTCAGATTGTGCACGCAAGGGATGTTACCCAATAGTGACAGCTCTTAAAAAGCCTATTATGAAATAGAACATGAAGTTATGACACTGAAGTTATGACATTTACATTCAACAGCGATAAATGTGTGAAAATATGTGGTGACTGTGGTGTGTGTGTGTGTGTGTGTGTGTGTGTGTGTGTGTGCGTGTGTGTGTGTGTGTGGGGGGGGGTGGGGGGGGGCTGTGTGGGTGTGTGTGGGTGGAGAGGTGGGGTAGGGGTAGAACTAACTTCTTTCTCTCTTAAAAAAAAAAAAAAAAAAACTATCCTGAACTAAACTTGTACCACTGTTCCTTCAGAGGTTGTAGTTGTCATAGACTGTGTTGCATAGTTGATTGCTCTATTGCTGACAAAAATGTGTTATTTTAAGTCGCTTTGGATAAAAGCGTCTGCCAAATGACGTAATGTAATGTAATGTAATGTAATGTAATGTAATGTAGGGGGGATGGGTGGGGTGCTGGTACTTCCTTGATGACACTTGCTGAAACCTGGCTAACAGACAGAGACAGACACACTGACAGCAGCTTCAGTAAAGGTTCATACTAGTGTAGTTTTCAGTTCTCTCACCCCTCAAGATGTCTACAGATATTTATGCCAGGCCTGACTTGACTAAGAAGGTGAGATGTAACAGAGGAGACCCAGAGGAGAGAGCAGAGATGGAGGAGAGGAAGGTGCTGATCTATGGGAACGTAGACACCTTGAGAGGAGACCCAGAGGAGAGAGCAGAGATGGAGGAGAGGAAGGTGGAGATCTACGAGAACGTAGACACCATGAGAGGAGACCCAGAGGAGAGAGCAGAGATGGAGGAGAGGAAGGTGGAGATCTACGAGAGTGTAGACACTTTGAGAGACCAGCAGCCTGACCCCACGCAGGAAGCAGGTACATCTCTCTACTACGGTACTCTCTCTACTAAAGGCAGCAACAGTGTTGGGGGTCATTACTTTTACTACACTACATTACTTTTGTGTTACTCTGCAACATTGCCTGAGATGCATTGTTATGTAATTGCCAGTTAAAGTGATGTTTTTGTGTTAAAATAAGTATTAAAAGGCTCTATAGTCTGACAGCAATCACCGAAATTGAGTGTTTAGTCAGTAACTTGGAACCCCCAACCCCCCGCTGTCCTCTATCTCTCTCTTGTAGTCTTGCATGCAGGGTGGAAATATCTCCGCAATCATAACTCGTAGAGACTCATGGATGACGATGTTGGATTTGGGGTGAAAGAATAAATGTAGTCTTCTAGAGGTATCGCGATCTGACCGTCTGTTTCCCAGAAAATGTCAACATTTCTCTGATTGGATAAAAATTTGGCATCGACCTCCCACTATCACTAACGTAAAGTGCTGCTGTAAAGTGCCATGCTGCTGCAGCACTGCAAAGCTAAATGAGTAACATCTGTACTTGCTGAATCTGTCCATGGGGAAAATAGTTTTTCAGATGATATCTTAGTTACAACAAGACTGAGCTAGCAAGGCAGTTTTGTTTTGTGTGGTATTTACTCAGTTTGGGAAATCTTGATCTCTAGAAAGCATTAGGTCAACTTGGCTGGCTGGTTTTGAATGAGCACATGCAATTCACAAGAAAGCTGCACTACGGTATGAGCAGTAGGGGCATTTCATTTTTTATTTTACCTTTATTTTACCAGGTAGGCACTTGAGGTCAATCATCTCTTTTTCGAGCGAGACCTGGCCACAGCATGCAGGTTCTCGAGAAAACTGCAAGCAGACATTGGCCCGTTCCGGACAGGCCCATTTTGAATGGGCACTGCACTCGCCTGAAATAATTGTAATTGAATATTTTAAAATGAATGGGTTCAGAAAGGGTTCAGATTACAGATCATCATAGCACCAAACTGCTAAATGATATCAAACCACTTCTGCATCAGTCTTTTAAAACTGGGCGTTGTCTTTTCTTAGTGTTACTTCTTACACAGTAAACATTCAGTCACAGCAGGTTTGTTTTCTTTTGTTCAGACTGTAAGAGAACCAGCTTGTAAAGACAAGTCACATGGATTCACAAGTTGCTTCTTTATTGGACAGAGTTTTGGTAATCTTTCAGTTTTCCAGGTTGAAGACTTTTGCAGACATTCCATACAAGTTTAGCTAAGAATGACGGACCTCTCTGCGCTCTCTGTGCTTTCCCTTGTTTCAGCAATCCATACAAAATCAGGAAGATAAGAACAAACGAAAATGGCACCGGAATCACAAAAATATGAACTATGTATAAATATGTCTACCCATATAATAAATGCCCCAGATTTAAACTAAATTCAGAACATGCTTGGTGTGAAAGTGATGTGTGTGTGTGTGTGTGTGTGTGTGTGTGTGTGTGTGTGTGTGTGTGTGTGTGTGTGTGTGTGTGTGTGTGTGTACTTTGCCTCTAGAGGGAGCTCACAGTCAAACTTCTTTTCATGTGAATGTGATGTGTTTGTACTTTGCCTCTAGAGGGAGCTCACAGTCAAACATCTCTCCCAGCTGTCCAGAGAAGCAGAAAGCCTTTCAGAGCTGCTGCAGTGAGTCTGGGCCTGCTGGGCCTTCTGATGCTGACTGGGATCATCGTCCTGTCCATCTGCTGTGAGCCTCTCATTTTCATTTCATAACCTCATATCTCAACTCACTCTAAGTCAGAACCTCAGATCTCAACTCACTCTGAGTCTGAGCCAGAACCTCATATCTCAACTCACTCTGAGCCAGAACCTCATATCTCAACTCACTCTGAGCCAGAACCTCATATCTCAACTTACTCTCAGCCAGAACCTCTCAACTCACTCTAAGCCAGAACCTCATATCTCAACTCACTCTGAGTCTGAGCCAGAACCTCATATCTCAACTCACTCTAAGCCAGAACCTCATATCTCAACTCACTCTAAGCCAGAACCTCATATCTCAACTCAATCTAAGCTACCAGTATGAACAATAGGTGTCTTTTAATATATATTTGATTATAGTCTTGGTCATATTATGTCATGTGGACAGACAGATTCATCACCACAAATCAGAGTGTTTTATTTGTTATTATTATGTATTCTTTTTACAGTGTTGATGTTCCAAAACAACTGAACAGACAGAAATCTATCCTTGATGGATTAGTGTCATACTCTCAGCACACAGACACACTGCTGCATATATTTCTTCAATCGTTCAGTCATTTACTAGGATAACTGAGTTGAGTTGTATAATTTTATTTGATCATCCTACAGAACATGCAGTCATATAACTGAAGTTACTTATGAGGTTTCCATCCAACAGCGATAAATGTGTATGTATGAGTGTGACTGTGTGTGTGTGTGTGTGTGTGTGTGCGTGTGTGTGTGTGTGTGTGTGTGTGTGTGTGTGTGTGTGTGTGTGTGTGCGCGTGCGCGTGTGCGTGTGCGTGTGCGTCTGCGTCTCCGTGTGCGTGTGTGTGTGTGTCTGCTGTGACACTGTAAACAGAAAGACACGGGTTGGATGGATATTAGATGAGAAAAGAGCACAGTCACATTATACCAGCATTCTACTTTAAGCTCTTTATATGAAAACTAGTCATAACTCTACAACAGACTTTTCTCCTTACCCATGCAGGCACATATTTACCAAGTCAAGACACATGGTTTCATGTTGTTCACAATTACATGTTTTTTTCCATGGTACTGACAGATATTGCAGTCATTGCAAAAAGAGACCAGCTCAACATCAGTCATAACCAGTTAAAGACCAGTTACCACAATCTGAATCAAGAGAGAAACCAGTTAAAAACCAGATACCACAATCTGACACAAGAGAGAAACCAGTTACAGACTGAAGTTGACCAGCTGAAGAAGAAAATTGCAGGTAAGATAGGATTTAAAATAAATAGTTACGGTAATAATAAATTCTAATCAATCTGACATTGTATGATTTGAAATCTGTCACTAAATCAGTTATTTGACAATAAGGGGTGTGTCCTGAAGGATGGGTGAGATTTGGCTCCAGTTGTTACTATAAATCTACTGAGGAGAAAACTTGGATGGACAGCAGAGCAGACTGTCAGAGCAGAGACTCACACCTGGTGGTCATAAACAGCAGAGAGGAACAGGTGTGTATGTTTGTGTTTTTGTGTGTGACAGCTTGTGTTGCTTTGTATGTGTGTGCCTGTGTGTTTATACATGTATTTACATGTATTTGTGTGTGTTTATAGATGTATTTGTGTGTGTTTATATGTATTTAGCTAGAGTCAACTGGAGCATTGCGCTCCGCCTCTTGCTAACTACAATGAGTCCAAACTGTTGAGATGATCCACTGAGTGTAAATGGTGGAGTGTTGTTATGTTGATATAATATATTGGTCAGTCTCCATATCGTAGATTAAACTTGTGATGCAGCTGGATTCATGCAGGATCATGATCACATGACAGATCCATCTGAACCACCAGTGGTTCGCACCAAAGTGATAAACGTGATAGGCAAATGGTTCATCCAATCACCCGTCAGGTATTTTTTGAAAGTGCCCGCCCTTTGAGATCGTTATGTGAAAACAAACTATCTGGCAGATTTAAAATACATAGTAAATAGTAAATTCGAATCAATCTGACGTTGAATGAATTGAAATCCATCACAAAATCAGTTATTTGACAATAAGGGAAGTGGTGTCCTGAAGGGTGGAAGAGATTTGTCTGCAGTTTCTACTATTAATCTACAGAGAAGAAACCTTGGATTAGACGACAAACAGTTTGGACTCATTGTTGCAGAAAGAGGCAGCGGATCACTGCTTCAACTGACAGCTGACGCGTGAGTCCAACAGCTACAGACAATACTGTCTGTGAGTCCAACAGCTACAGACAATAATGTCTGTGGGTCCAACAGCTACAGACAATACTGTCTGTGAGTCCAACAGCTACAGACAATACTGTCTGTGAGTCCAACAGCTACAGACAATACTGTCTGTGAGTCCAACAGCTACAGACAATACTGTCTGTGAGTCCAACAGCTACAGACAATACTGTCTGTGAGTCCAACAGCTACAGACAATACTGTCTGTGAGTCCAACAGCTACAGACAATACTGTCTGTCAGTCCAACTACAGACAATACTGTCTGTGAGTCCAACAGCTACATACAATACTGTTTGTGGGTCCAACAGCTACAGACAGTAATGTATGTGAGTCCAACAGCTACAGACAATACTGTCTGTGAGTCCCAACAGCTACAGACAATAATGTATGCGAGTCCAACAGCTACAGACAATACTGTTTGTGGGTCCAATAGCTACAGACAATACTGTCTGTGAGTCCCAACAGCTACAGACAATAATGTATGTGAGTCCAACAGCTACAGACAATACTGTTTGTGGGTCCAACAGCTACAGACAATACTGTCTGTGTGTCCAACAGCTACAGACAATACTGTCTGTGTGTCCAACAGCTACAGACAATACTGTCTTTGAGTCCCAACAGCTACAGACAATACTGTCTGTGAGTCTAACTACAGACAATACTGTCTGTGAGTCCAACAGCTACAGACAATACTGTTTGTGGGTCCAACAGCTAAAGACAGTAATGTATGTGAGTCCAACAGCTACAGATAATACTGTCTGTGAGTACAACAACTACAGACAATAATGTCTGTAAGTCCAACAGCTACAGACAATAATGTATGTGAGTCCAACAGCTACAGACAATACTGTCTGTGTGTCCAACAGCTACAGACAATACTGTCTGTGAGTCCCAACAGCTACAGACAATACTGTATGTGAGTCCAACAACTACAGACAATACTGTCTGTGAGTACAACTACAGACAATAATGTATGTGAGTCCAACAGCTACAGACAATACTGTTTGTGGGTCCAACAGCTACAGACAATACTGTCTGTGTGTCCAACAGCTACAGACAATACTGTCTGTGAGTCCAACAGCTACAGATAATACTGTCTGTGAGTACAACATCTACAGACAATAATGTATGTGAGTCCAACAGCTACAGACAATACTGTTTGTGGGTCCAACAGGTACAAACAATACTGTCTGTGAGTCCAACAACTACAGACAATACTGTCCGTGAGTCCAACAGCTACAGACAATACTGTCTGTGAGTCCCAACAGCTACAGACAATAATGTATGTGAGTCCAACAGCTACAGACAATACTGTTTGTGGGTCCAACAGCTACAGGCAATACTGTCTGTGAGTCCCAACAGCTACAGACAATACTGTCTGCGAGTCCAACTACAGACAATACTGTCTGTGAGTCCCAACAGCTACAGACAATACTGTATGTGAGTCCAACTACAGACAATACTGTCTGTGAGTACAACAACTACAGACAATAATGTATGTGAGTCCAACAGCTACAGACAATACTGTTTGTGGGTCCAACAGCTACAGACAGTAATGTATGTGAGTCCAACAGCTACAGATAATACTGTCTGTGAGTACAACAACTACAGACAATAATGTCTGTAAGTCCAACAGCTACAGACAATAATGTATGTGAGTCCAACAGCTACAGACAATACTGTCTGTGTGTCCAACAGCTACAGACAATACTGTCTGTGAGTACAACTACAGACAATAATGTATGTGAGTCCAACAGCTACAGATAATGCTGTCTGTGAGTACAACAACTACAGACAATAATGTATGTGAGTCCAACAGCTACAGACCATACTGTTTGTGGGTCCAACAGCTACAGGCAATATTGTCTGTGGATCAAACAGCTTCACCGTTGTTTGTTTTGCTCCCTTCTACCGTCTTCTACTCATCTGCTCACCCTACTTGAAGCTGAACTTGCCTACCCTTTTCTTCCTCCTTTTCTGCTCCTCACGGAGATTTATCGTGCATTCCTTTATAACTGGGAACTGGTAATCTTACGGTTCAAAGTTCATGAGCTGGGACGGTGACGTCACCAGAGCTGGTATTTCCCATTCCAAACTCGTAGTCTCAGCAGCCCCGACCTAAGAAATCCAAGATGGCTGCTCCGCGCAACAACAGTAGTTATAATCGTATTTAAATGCTATTTAGCACTTCTGTCTTGTTTCTCATTAAATCAGCTGTACACACAGCACGGCCTACTTCTATCTGTGTGGACATGAGGCTGCAGTGTTTGTATGCGCAAAATGCCACGAAATGCCTTATTATCAACTGTTATTGCTAACAATGGCTAGCCTGGCTAGCGAGTGGATCTGACCAGTGAACAGTGAACTTCCCAGCTCAACTTTTCTGCAAATGGAATGCTAACAAAAGTGCTTTACTTCCTGAAACCGCTGCGAACGGCTTGACTACAAGTATGGGTGCGACGAATGGACAAAATAGCGGCATGCGATTAACGCGATAAAAAAAAAAAAAACGCGTTATGGTCGGCCCTTAATCGCATCGCGATTAACGCGTTAACGCTGACAGCCACAGCCCTATATATATATGAGTAAAAAATAAGTTTTCCAGCGCACACTAGGGTGCGCTGGAAAACTTATTTTTTACTCTTGTGATTCACCCTGCACCAGCCAGCACCCAGGGCATCTGAATAGGCTAGGATAGAGAACCCCCCCCCCGCCCGGGGGATTCTTTGGGAGTCAAGACTCATTGGTGGTGGACTGGGGAGGTGGGTGGGCGAAACGACAGCTTCAGAGGAGATGATGAACAGCCGTGATGCCAGCTGCTGCTATGATCCACCAGAGAGAGAGGTGACGAGGTAGAACCCTCGCTATATGTACTAGGAGGAACTGACGTCATAACTGATGTCATACTTACGCTTGACTGACGTCACGGGCTGATCAGGTTATGCAAATATGGCGGCCTTCTGATTGAAATTTGGTATGAAACCTCACATATATATATATATATATATATATATATATATAGAGAGAGAGAGAGAGAGAGAGAGAGAGAGAGAGAGAGAGAGAGAGAGAGAGAGACGAACAAAATCACTGAACTCACTTGATGCTTCAAGAACAGAGAAATGATTGCAGCCTCTTTTGCCAAATTATCAGGACTTTGTCAGGATGGTGAATCAGCCTGGAGACTCCTGGATTGGTCTGTTTTATAGAGTGACGGGGACGTGGGTGTGGATCTGGGTGGACAGATCACCGCTGGAATCAACGTGAGATATTTTACATTCTTTAGGTTTTTTTCTATCAAAATGACATCTGTTTCTAATTAATGTAATCTTACATCAAAAGACAAAACAGAACTGACTTCAATCTAATATGTACATACTGTATCTGTATAATGTACTAAATGATCAGGCCGCGACACGGCCTTCGGGACTCCGACCCGGTATTTTGTTGTGTGTGTGTGTAAGGTCTGTGTGTAAGGACTGGGCTCTTATTTTGAAGGTCGGCATCGGTATCAGTCGGCCGTGGTATCGGGTATACTGGTATCGATCCCAGTGTTGGATATCGGTATCAATATGCACGTGTTAATGATGTGCAGGTCAGGGTTTTTTAAGGCCCGCACTAACCCAACCCGTGAAGAAAGCCAGTCCGCCCAACTCAGCGGGCCGCACACGACCAATTTAATGTAATATGTCTCTGGACTCAGGATGAGTGTGTGAGCTCTCCCAGGTGTCCAAACAGCTTGGTAGCCCAAGCGCGTGTCCAAATTGCATGAACCGTCAGGTTCCCAGCAGCGCACTCCCCAAGTTTGAAGTCGATCCGATGAATGGTTGAGTGTGTGTGTGGGGGGGGGGGTTGGTACTGGTCGGCCCGGGCCAACGTCACAAAACTTGACGCAAATCGCGACTGACAGACAGACACCGCCTGCCCGCCCGCCTAGGCTCACACACACACACACACACACACACACACACACACACACACACACACACACACACACACACACACACACATTGATGTGATTTGATGTGAGATTCAATACATTATGTCAAAATGAAAATAATAGTTTCGGCTCTACTAAAAAGGATAATGTTGTTTGTTCTGCAGCTACTGGGCACCAGGATTTCCTCAAGATAAATATGGCAGGTCTGCATCATGCTGCAATCAGAAAGGACAGTGGACACAAGCCAAGCATACTGCATCAAAGTTCTGGATCTGTGAGAAATTAATTCCCTGCCTTCTTTGTCCATAGAGGGCTGTCTAGTGACCAAAGTGACTTTGCTTCAGGTGTGGTCGATATGGCAAAAATATCACAACTCTTTTTCATGTTGGTTAAAGAGTATTTTGCAAGTTACTCAACAGTACAACTGGGGCTGAGCGATATGGACCAAAAATCATATCTCTGTATTTTTAGGCTGAATGTGGCGATACATACTGCATCTTGGTATTACGTATGAAGTGGGCTAAATGTTCAGTTGTAACTCAAAGCCACATGTAAGATGTCACAAGGACTTTTATTAAAACAAGACTAATCAAAATAAAATGCAAAGGCAGGGTTTCTTTCCCTGACTATTGGCTTTCACAAAATATTTACACAATGATATTTTTGATAAATGATCATGACTAAGTGTTATAAGTTCAGAAAATTACATCACCTTACTCTAATGCAGCCTTTAAAATAACACATATGTATGTATAGGTATATGTATGTATATGTACATATGTATGTCATATCACTATATTACAATATGCAAAATGACGATATCTAGTCTCATATCATGATCTCAATATAATATCACTATATTGCCCACCCTTATTTTGCTATGAAACTGTTTTGCACCCTTTTGTATACATGTATATTTACTGGAAATGTTCTTCGTTTGTTATTTCTTTTTCTCTGCTAAAAGTGTGCAGCTCAGAAATAAGTCTTACAGCAGCCATATCTGCCAGCTGAGCTCTTGTGATGAAGCGTTGAAGCAATGAAGCGTTTTAAAATGCACTGTTGCTCATTATAACAGCTTGTTAGCGCATTTGAACGGCTCCCAGAAAGGAACGGAGCATTAAGATCCGGCTCCCAAAGAGCCGTAATTCCCATCACAAAAAAATTTATGTTAGAAAACCACTAACCAGAATAAATACATGTAGAACAATGAAAAAAGGAGAAGGGCAAAAACTTCTACAAGGAAATCTACAACTTTCTTTAAGGGCACCGTGGTCAGTTCAAAAGAGGGAAGGCCAAACTGGCCGCATTGATGGTTAATTTTAGGAGGGGCGTTACAGCCAAACACTGTCAGCATCAGCGCTGGTTATCCCTTACTTATTGTCCACCACTTATAATACTTTATCAATCTTGTTATAAGTTGCCATGCATGATTAGAAACATTTATCAAGAGTTTTATAAAGCGTTATATCATTTTGTGACAACTATGAATGCATTAATTGACAGATACACTAAAACATGGAGGAGCAGCCCTAAAAGAAGCTCTCTTCCATGTTTGGTCAACATATCTGACAACTAATGAAAAGGCGCGACTTTGCCCTTAAAAAGTCTCCAGCATCTAGTGACTTTCTTGTCAATACATTTGTATGTATAGCTTTACTCATGTGGTTTTATATTTGATTATGTTTCTTTTTAGGTATGTCCTCTGGGGTGTATTTTAGTGACTTTCTTGAGTGACTTTCTTGTCAATACATTTGTATGTATAGCTTTACTCTTGTGGTTTTATATTTGATTATGTTTCTTTTTGGGTATGTCCTCTGGGGTGTATTTTAATGACTTTCTTGAGTGACTTTCTTGTCAATACATTTGTATGTATAGCTTTACTCTTGTGGTTTTATATTTGATTATGTTTATTTTTGGGTATGTCCTCTGGGGTGTATTTTAGTGACTTTCTTGAGTGACTTTCTTGTCAATACATTTGTATGTATAGCTTTACTCTTGTGGTTTTATATTTGATTATGTTTCTTTTTGGGTATGTCCTCTAGGGTGTATTTTAATGACTTTCTTGAGTGACTTTCTTGTCAATACACTTGTATGTATAGCTTTACTCTTGTGGTTTTATATTTGATTATGTTTCTTTTTAGGTATGTCCTCTGGGGTGTATTTTAATGACTTTCTTGAGTGACTTTCTTGTCAATACATTTGTATGTATAGCTTTACTCTTGTGGTTTTATATTTGATTATGTTTCTTTTTGGGTATGTCCTCTGGGGTGTATTTTAATGACTTTCTTGAGTGACTTTCTTGTCAATACATTTGTATGTATAGCTTTACTCTTGTGGTTTTATATTTGATTATGTTTATTTTTGGGTATGTCCTCTGGGGTGTATTTTAATGACTTTCTTGAGTGACTTTCTTGTCAATACATTTGTATGTATAGCTTTACTCTTGTGGTTTTATATTTGATTATGTTTCTGTAATGGCAAATTATTGATCAAGTGTGTATTGATTGATTAATTATTAAGTATGACAATTCTAAGGTGTATTTTGTGAACTGTGTTCTTCAGTCATTGCAGAAGATTGCTGTGCAGAGTTTTCCTGTGAGAACCTGTGTCTTGTTGTGACTATAGACTGGATTTGTTCAACATCAGATTAGCTACATGGCTGAATGGAAACTTACTAGGCTGAATGGAAACTTTTAGACAGTAGTGGAAAAACACTGCCCTCCACGCTGGGGGGCGGGCATCGATAGTTTCAGTATATGATGTGAAGTAAACAATAATGCGGGGCTCTTGCATTGACAACGTGGTCAGGAAGAGACCTCTCGGCAGAGATGTTATTGTGGAATAAAAACCTCCTAGAACACTTGAAACGGATATGTCATTATTGATCAATCGGCAAGCATTGCATGTGGATTTTTCCTCCACATTTCTTTTTGGGTATGTCCTCTAGGGTGTATTTTAATGACTTTCTTGAGTGACTTTCTTGTCAATACATTTGTATGTATAGCTTTACTCTTGTGGTTTTATATTTGATTATGTTTATTTTTGGGTATGTGTCCTCTGGGGTGTATTTTAATGACTTTCTTGAGTGACTTTCTTGTCAATACATTTGTATGTATAGCTTTACTCTTGTGGTTTTATATTTGATTATGTTTCTTTTTGGGTATGTCCTCTGGGGTGTATTTTAATGACTTTCTTGAGTGACTTTCTTGTCAATACATTTGTATGTATAGCTTTACTCTTGTGGTTTTATATTTGATTATGTTTCTTTTTGGGTATGTCCTCTGGGGTGTATTTTAATGACTTTCTTGAGTGACTTTCTTGTCAATACATTTGTAGCTTTACTCTTGTGGTTTTATATTTGATTATGTTTCTTTTTGGGTATTGTAATGTCCTTTTGGGTTGTATTTTAATGTAAAAGTCGCCTGTGGACAAGAGTTGAAAATTAGCGTTCCACTATAAACAGTGTTAAGTGTTTATAGCGGAACGCTAATTTTGTGTATCTCCAATTGATGTCCATATGAAATAAACATAACTTAATCATAAGGAATTATAAACATGACATTCATAGAAAGTGTTACCGAAATATTTGATCAAGGCCTTGAGTGCACTACAGCACAGGCAATGTAATACTAAACCTTCCATTTTAGCATCACTTTGTTGGCAGAATTTAAAGGCGTTCTATATGTATTTAATATGGGCTATATGGCTCATATCAAATTGTTTATTTTACTTTTTTATTTGATTTGATTATCTCTCTCTATCTCTCCCCCCATCCCCCGCCCTTATCTCTTTAAGATTGAAAGTTGAGATGACACACTTTTGTTGACCATGTACAAAAAATCTATTAATTGTCTGTTGACCTGTTAAAAAAATAAATACATTTTACGTTTTGTGTTGTTCTTGCAAAGATTCTGTGATAATTTGACTTTATTATCTGCTTATACCGCAGGAATGTCTTTTTTTTTTACTTACATTAGAGCACAATGACCACTTATAATGACTCATAATCACATTATAATGCATTATAACGGTGATTATAATGCCTTATAAAATGAGTATAACGTATTACAACTATGGGAATTATAATGATCCATGTGAAAAAAAGTGCATGGATGATGATGATGACATGAGATGAGATAAACTTGATTGTCCCCTCGATGGTTTCTGGTGGGAAATCTCGACATCAAGCAACAAATCATAACACAACAACCTGTTCTCACTCTCAACTCCTCAGCTTAATGATGAGCGGTAGGACCACTTGGCTTGGCATCACTTTTAATGCACCAGAGATCCCCTTTTTCTCTTTTCTTTTCTTTTTGTCAATGGCCAGGATAGTCCAAGTCACATGTAACATTGTGTTATTTAAGCCTAACACAAACCATAACTCTAACCTAAGCAAGTTGCCTAACCATAACCAACCGGCATCATTTTCAAATTAACCGATGCAACATTTTCAAATTAACGGCGGAGCCACGTAACCGGTGGCATCGAAAAATGATGAAAAGGGGGTTCCCCATGCGTTATAAAGTGACACCAAAGGTGCAGTATTTGACAAATTGGGAGTTCAGCAGTGGTGGTCTAAAGGTTAGAGAAGCGAGCTTGTGACCGGAAGGTCATCGGTTCAATCCCCGGGACCGGCAGGATAAATCTGGGTGGGATTGAGAGTGAAAAAGCAGCACTTCAGCAGATCAGACTGTGGTTGTACTGGTCAGCTTCCAAGTGTGAATGTGTGTGTGAATGTGAACAGGGTGTATTGAAAAGGAGAGCATTGCTCTCAGTACTAGGCACCGGCATCCAAATCCAACTGTGTCGATAATCCCCAGAAACCTGCTATTACACTGGTTTGCAGAAAACTTCAGCTGGGACACCCTTGGGGATTGTCGCTATACTGTACTAAAACATAAAGTGAGGAGAGAGAGAGCGACAGAGCAAGAGATTACTCGACACTGGACCATAAGCCACACATGGATTGCTAAACTGTTATGGGAGGGAGAAATGTAAAAGTTATTTGTATTTGCGTATGCCTCTGTTTCTGCCTCTCTCTCGCTCTACTGCTCTTTCTCTCCCTCTCTCTCCATCTACACTCTCAGTGATGCTCTGATAAGTTTGCTCTGTTTTACCCGTGCGTAAAAAGTGATTCTGGAATGAGAGTCTATAAAGTGAAATGATAGAAGGTGAGCCAAAAATGTTTACCATCAACCATCGGTGGGTTCCACACCACCGTTTTCCAGCCTCAGACTCCCAGAAAATAGTTCCAAAGGTCAAAGGTCAAAGGTAGTTTTATTGTCCCCGCAGGGAAATTGGTTTGCAGACAGGAAATCTAAAAACACACATAGTGCAGCACAAACACTAAAACACGCACAAAAATCCTCACATAAAACAACAAGGGCTAAAAACAAACAAACACTTAAGAGTCAAGATAAAACTACAGCTAAAAACATACATACATAAAACATGTATGTTCCAATGTCCCTGCTTGGGCGGGTTTGCAGAGCCACTTATTCCCAAGACCTGCATTTGTTTAGGTGGTTTTATGAGTCATTCAGTGTTTTTTTAAGCTGTATCTGTCAACACTGGGTGATCATCAGGGGTGGTTTTAGACCCTTTTTGGGTGGGCTTTAGCCCACCCAAAAGGCTCACCCCATAAGATGGGAAAGTCAGTCACTAACTCAGTCAGTCAGTGAAGCAGTCAGTCACTCATTCATGGACGTTTAGTGAGCTTCATATTAAAAGGCTGTAGCTAGGGATAGGAAGGTAGTAGAGTCAGGATTGAGGGGTAGGCACTTACAGTATGTAGATCTAATGGTAATGAGTAGAAGCAATAAGAAAAACAGTAAAGCATTAATCTCTTGATTTGAACAGAAATAATACATTGCATTACAATCAACTGCGCAACAGCTAAGACTTTTTCAAATTAATAAAGCATTTGTCAATACTTGAAGGAATAAGCAGCATTTGTTAGTTTTTTTTTAGAAGAGCAGTCCAGGTGTAAATCATAAGTTAATAATGGACATGAATTCTAGTATGTGTGGGGACATAATCCAAACAACATTTTATAATCCTATTGGACACTGCCGAGGACTGCATGTAGTAGGCTACAGAATGTACTATGCTCAATATCATAAGATACAACCATCTTGATTACACAGACTATACGAGGGCAAACTATTTCATTGCACTGCTATAACCTATATTTTGGGGGGGGGGGGGTCATTTACGGCTACCTAATGAATGGTTGCTTCATTTTAATAATTAGCTTCCTATCAACAGGACATCTTGTCCTCTGGCAGCAAGTCATACAAACTGATATCAAAGGTTGTCTTTATAGTTGTTGACACCCATTCTTTTCAGACAGTTGATGTCAAATAAGGGGCAATAAGCTGTACTTCATGGACAATTGCCATCTTCATAAGTGTACCTACCACCTACCACCACTAATATATATATATATATACAGTATATATATTTAAGCAATATAGCATGAGAGCCAGTGTGTTGTGGCGAATATATCCCACTGATCAGCTGTTATCCCACGAGGCCGCAGGCCGAGTGGGATAACTGCTGAGCAGCGGGATATATGCCACAACACCACGCAGCTCGAGTGCTATATTGCTTTTATAAAACGCAGGGGTGGGCAATTATTTTTCATGGGGGGCCACATGAGAAACCCAGATTGTTGCTGGGGGCCGAACAAATATTGTCATGCCGTAACCCAGGAACTTTGATGATAGAGAGGACCACAAAAAAATGTCCTCGCTACCAGAGCGCCAGATTTTGCTGAGCGTTGGGGGCCGAACGGCGCCGGCGCAAATTTTTTGGGGGCATTTGAAGTCAGGTTTAGAGGAATACATCATTTTAAATTAACAGTTGTGATGTCATTATTCAGTCTTAAACACCAATATTTGATCCTTTTCTCACTCACTCCTATGTCATTAACTTTTTTGACCACTTGCCAATATGGCTGCTATATTTTATAGTTACCAGCCAATTAGAATTTCCACTAGCCAAAATGTTTTTCTTTAAATAAACCAGAATATGAGTGTGTTAATTTAAGCATAAGTATCAGTAAGTGGCCCGGGATTCTCAAAGCCTGTGTTGAGGGTCACACGAACAAAAATGCACTCTTGAAGCTAAATAAATCCAAAACCAACAAGTTAATTATTTCCATTTTTACTTCAAAGTAGAACAGTCATTTCTTACACATGAGATTACTTTTAGCCTTTTAGTCATAAAGATTATTGAAAGATATTCCATACCAGACTGAAATGTTATAACAGAAGGGGAGTATTGGCCAGAATGACATGAACATTTGGACACTTATTCAGCGGGTACCTTGCATGTTGCATTCAGGTGCACTGTAAAAAAAAAAAAAAAAAAAATTTTTTTTTTTTTTTTTTTTTTTTGCAATTCCAGCGCGGGCCGCACAGGGGGCGCTCGCGGGCCGCATGTGGCCCGCGGGCCGCCTTTTGCCCAGGTCTGATAAAACGGTTTCCAAGTATGATAATATAATAATAATAATAATAATAATACTATAAGTCCGACTGGCATGGTATTCTGATAGAGTCAGTTGAAACACTACTGTAAGGCGGGACCGCAAGAACGTGCGGGTGATTTGATTGGATCGTTCTGGAGACTGAAGTTGACATTGGCCAATCCTGGCGCTTGCTGAGAAGCTGAGAGCTTTCTGGAAAGCCCGACAGGCAGCTCGAGCGCAGCGCTGCATTCTCAGCGCTTGCTGAGAAGCTGAGTGCTTTCTGCAAAGCCCGACACCAACTAACGTTACGGGGTTAAATGCGGGGTTAACAGCCTTTTTTTTTTGCAAAGAAGACATGTTGTTTTTTGTATTGTTCTGTTTAGTTCTGTCCTGGTGCTGCCTCTGTCATTTTTCTGTCTCTCTGTGGGGACTACGGATGTAATTTAGCATTCTTGCTAACTCCGGCTTATTTACGTTGCCTTGTGTAATGTTCATGAATATGCACTGTCCCGTCCAAATAAACAAATAAAGTAAAGTATTAGCCTGCATCTATTCTTGTACAAAACATAATTTTCTGCAAAGTATTAGTAAAGTTATAAGCGAAGATCGATTCGCAAGGATCTGACAGCTGTCTCCGCCATTTGTTTTTTTTGAGGTAACCAAAGGCTTTTAGTAAGAGAGTTGCCATGGCAACCAATAACCCATGGCCATGGGTTATTGGATTTATACAATGGCTGTGAACCAATCAGATTGGTTGATTTGAAAGAGCCGTTTTATAAATAAATAAATATATATATATATATTAGTGGTGGGACTCAATAAAAAAAAAAAAATATAATATATATATATATATATATATATATATATATATAGCTATGATGACTTTGACTTGATTGCAGTTTAGACAACAACGGCTTTGAATTCAGCTGATCAGCAACAATGAATTTGATTTTCATCTTAGTCAACAACAATGACGAATTCAGCTGAGTCAGAGACAATGCATTTGATTTTCAGTTTAGCCACCAACAATGACTATGATTTCCAGCTTAGCCCGCCAACCTACTATGACTTTTGGATTAACCAAACCATGACGATGATGATGACAACGATGATGATTTTGAGCTTAGCCAGCGATGCTGTATGGGTCAGCAGTGACCGCATGAACAGATGATGAGATTTGATGAGCTGAAAACAAACAATGTTATGTTGCATGGGCGGGATCGATAGCTGGAGAGGCAGACAAAATTCACCCAATGCAAAAAAAAATCATTAAAGGCGAACGGAGGCCATAACTGAATGAATATGCAGAAACAAAATGCACCCAACGTGACTAGGTCAGCCCTGACCTGGAGAGCTGCCATCTTGAGCTTAATCATGGCAGATGGGGGCTTGAGACCCCCCATATCTGCCATGATTATTTTGTCTTTATTTGTACAGAGGGAGTCTCGCTGAGAGCAATGCTCTCTTTTTCAGGAGCGCCCTCTTCACATTCACACACACACATTCACACCTGGAAGCTGACCAGTACAACCACAGTCTGATCTGCTGGACACTGAGCAGCTCCACTGGAGCGGTTGGGGTTAAGGACCTTGCTCAAGGGCACCTCAGTGGTGTTAATGGGGAAGGGGCAAGCACTGCTTTTTCACTCCCCACCCTCACCCACCTTCAACCTTTTCTAAGAAGTAAATATATGGCAAATGTAATCTGCCTGCTTCAAAATAGTCAAAACCAGTTCTACAATACACACCAACATCAAGTCTATTCGTACTTGACTGTCTGTAACAATGAACACTAGAGTCTGAGGGCTAAACGTCTATGTCAGCTATCATAAATGCACTCATGACAGCCGTATAACTTTAGTTTAAGTTTAACTTCTTCATGTGATAAGGACATGATCACATAAAGGTCCTTTATTGAATACTCCTCTATGATATTCAGGGCAAAGGACTCTCTCTCTCTCTCTCTCTCTCTCTCTCTCTCTCTCTCTCTCTCTCTCTCTCTCTCTCTCTCTCTCTCTCTCTCTCTCTCTCTCTCTCTCTCTCCCTCTCCCTCTCCCTCTCTCTCTAATCCAGCAGTGGATTTTCAGCAGTCGGTGTGGCAGCAGGTTGTCTCCAACATGAAAAGGTATTGTACTTTATGAAACACTTTACATTACAGTTATAGTGTTTTATTCTTCAACTCGTTAACTCTGTTGATTAATCGATCAGACAGAATAAGCATCTGTTTGTGTTGAAAACAGAGAAGACTTTGTGACTGTTTGTGTTTTAACGTCCTGAACATGTTGGTTCGTTAAGATTATTTGGTCCCTAAATACAATGATCCCCAATGGACTGAACAATGATTTTAACATCAAGTGCTTTCTATAAAGAACCATACAGTAGTTCCAGTGATTGTTCTGATGCTATGTATTATGCTGAATATCAGTATGTAAGTAAGTAATCCAGTAAATTCCAGTGAAAAGTGAAATTTGCAAACTTTTATTTTTTGATTAGTTGCTACAGTACCGGTAGTTCCTTGTTCATTTTTTTTGTAATGTTTTTAACACTGTTTTACTCAGAGCAGAAAGGTTGCTCTTTAGTTCACTGTAGATGATACGGTTAGATTTCACCATCTGATTGACACATCATAAAACTCTATTGAACCCAAATCTCTGCCACAGACTTCAGATTGGACTCTGATATCATATGAGAGACTGTTTGGACTTTGATTCCGATGTTATTAGTTTATAAGCCTGTTTGTTCAGGTTTATTCAGCTCAAGACATCTATTCATAAAAATATAATGATAGGCTATGTTATCTGATCATCTTTCCCTCCGGTTACTTTATATTTGAATAGAAGCAGGGGTGATTAAATACATGCTGCTTGCTTCATACACATTCACTGTGTTCTAACACTGTAAACATTCAAAGGGATGTTCCACTTATACACTACTTCTACTATTACTTCTACGGTATTGTCTGCGAGAGCAGTATTAGTATTACTACTACTACTACTACTCCACTTTTAAAGGCATAGATGTGTGAGTGAGTGTAGGTGTGTGTGTGTGTGTGTGTGTGTGTGTGTGTGTGTGTGTGTGTGTGTGTGTGTGTGTGTGCGTGCGTGCGTGCGTGCGTGCGTGCGTGCGTGCGTGCGTGCGTGCGTGCGCGCGTGCGTGCGTGCGCGCGGGCGTGCGTGCGTGTGAAAACATCTAAGTGTGTTCCGTTCTCTCTTGGGCGGTGCTCAATCCAATGTTGGATCCCTAAATTTAACATGCCAGAGGCGGTATTTTCTGTCTTTTCCATTGAAAATGCAGACTCTGGCATGATTACAACGGCTCAGTATTGGAAACTATGCAAGTTTGGGAATACTCAGTTTCTTGTATAGGCTTAAAGCCTGCTTCTCCTTGCCTGCCCGTAAACGCCTGGTGGAAAGCCTTTTTATGTCTCAACTAGACTGATATTGTTTACAGTTTTTCAAGCCCTACTTCCTTGTCTAAACTGGACCCCCTCCTACCATGCCGCTCTGAGATATATCACAAACTCAGGTTACAGGACTCATCATTGCACCTTGTACGACCTGGTCGGATGGTCCTCCCTTGCCCTGCGCAGAATGCGACACTGGTACATGTTCATATATAAGGCCATCCTGGGCAGACTACCCTCGTACATCTGCTCTACGTTTGTAGCGATAAACAACTCCTATAATCTAAGATCAAATAGCTGGTTGCAATTCAAAGTGCCACATATGCGTATGAATCTGGAAAAAGAGTCTCTCCTACTTTGGTCCCTGGTCGTGGAACGACCTGCAGTCCCATTTAAAACTTGTCTCCTCCATTCCTCTGTCCAGTTTTAAACATGCGCTGAAGTGCTTACTTCAAGCTGCTCCTGCAGTAATGTCTAGTTTTTACTTTGCCTTTCTCGGCCTGTTCATTTGTTTTTAGGTCATATGTTTTTACGTTCTTGATCCTGTGTTATTTATTACCCTTGGATGTGGTATTTATGATGTATTTGGTTGTCCTTGTTTTTTTAACTGTTTCTGCTCTTAAGTCCTGTTTTTATGTTTCCTTTATGTGTACTGTAATTATGTTTACTGTAACTAGACTTGCAACTGCTGCCTTCTTGGCCAGATCACATTCGCAAAAGAGATCTTGTATCTCAAATGTCTTTATCTGGTTAAATAAAGGTTAAAAAAACAAAAAAAACAATTAGGCCTATCCGAAACATTGCGTGGAATATTGAATGATGGCAGTGGCTGTCCAGCCTACAGTATACATATTTAGTTGTGTCTAAATGTTTACAGTCTGTAGTTGGGTTTCCATCCACCTGTTTTTATGTGAAATTTTCAAATTGCACATTAACATCCAGAAAATTTGATAAAACCTCCAAATATTGCAAAAAAAGTTTTCACTCTTGAGGGAGGTGGAAAAGTAGGGTGTATCAATAAAAGGAAATGTGATAAATTCATGTGGAAACAGCTTTAGCGAATCTGTAACCAAACTCCATTCAAAAACATGCAGTCTTAACGGGTGACTCACATCCAGAATTGGCAGAAGAGTGGTGTCTGGTAGGCTAATACATTTTACGTACTTTTGTATAATCAAGAACCATTGAATTAATATGTGATGTTTTTCATAGCGAGACAACGGCATGCACGTGTAACGTTCAGCAGTGCGCTCTCTCCATCACCAAGCCTCATCATGATTTCCTCCACTTCAGTCTGAATATCAGGCTAGGATGTTTTCTCTTTACCTCACATTTATTCAGAGAACGCGGTTAATTTCCCTCGTTTGAGGGTTTGACTGGCGTCTGGCGATGTTTTAATCACATGAATTAATTGCCCCTCCTCTTCACCATTCCTAATATTACACATAACAGTAGTGGGTGGAAACGTGCATCACATTTTCTTTTGCCGATTTTCTGGAAATTCGATTAAAAGTTGCGATACCTTTGGATGGAAACCCAGCTTGTGTCTAAACAGAGAGGGAGAGAGACGAGCAGGCACACACACAAACATACAAAGAGAGAGAGGGGGGAGGGAGAGAGTCCTTTACCCTGAATATCATGGTGGACTATTTAATAAAAGATTTTTATGTGATCATGTCCTTATCACATGAAGAAGTTAAACTTAAACTAAAGTTATATGGCTGTCATCAGTGCATTTATGACAGCTGACATAGAAGTTTATCCCTCACACTATATTGTTCATTGTTAGAAAGGTACGAATAGTCTTGATGTTGGTGTGTATTGTAGAACTGGTTTTGACTATTTTGAAGCAGGCAAATTACATTAGCCTATTGACTTCTTATAAAAGGTTGAACAAAGCAACTATAGTGAAGTGTATAAAGCAGT
Source organism: Poromitra crassiceps (assembly GCF_964638095.1). NCBI lineage: Eukaryota > Metazoa > Chordata > Actinopteri > Beryciformes > Melamphaidae > Poromitra > Poromitra crassiceps. The sequence continues at coordinate 37,564,054 of NC_139635.1, forward strand.
GGCCCCCATGGGGTCCGCACTCCGCAGAGGTACTGCAGGAAGTCTGCAAATTTGTGTCAGTAGTTTGTGGGCAAATTAGACGAAAATAATATATATAATATTGAGTAAAGTCCAAGAAAATGGCTAATCTGATGAAGCAATATGCAAAACACATTGTTCGCTCCTTCTTGCTTTTTTAATGTAATGTTTTAATAAAAAGAAATGTCATTCCTGATATCCTGTGCACTGGATTATAAATGTTATTATAGACCACGCTTAAAATGCAACACAATTTTATTTTCTAGTCAATCATAAGGGGTCCTTGCTCTGTTTTTCTATCAACCAAGGGGTTGTTGGGCTGAAAAAGGTTGAACATCCCTGCTTGAAGACCCCCCCTCCTCCCCCCGCCAAATCTGTAGTACCCTCTGGAGGTACAGGGGGTACCCACCAAGTTGAATATTTGATGGAGTACATGACTTTAAAAAGTTTGGGAACCACTGATCTAGCTAATCTACAGCCTACCTAATCTAACCTACCACCATCCCTCAGCCTTGACCCTGACTGCCATGACCTGGCCCACGTCCAAATGTTAGTTACTACCGACTTCCACAATCTTCCACATGAAAGGCTGGTTTCTCGCTTCCCGCCACGCCTCCCGCTCCAGGAGTCAATCGGAGGTTGCTAGTTAGTTAGTTAGTTTTATTTGACAAGATAAAGACAGAGAGAGAGAGAGAGAGAGAGAGAGAGAGAGAGAGAGAGAGAGAGAGAGAGAGCATGTTACAGATAGGCTACGTGCATATGCAGCATACTATCCTTTTTCTGCCAGGCTTGTGTCTAATGTTATACCAGTGGAGTAAATATTTTTTTTCCATTTTGTCACCATATTGTACCTAATGTGGGAATAGGAATAACGCACATCGGATCATAAATCAGACGTGTCAACAATCAGGCCATTAGTGGTGCCTGAATTATTATTATTATTATAGAAATGACTGACTTATTCTAGAAAGCATAGGCTATAGGTATTATAGCAATGACTGAGAAATGTTACAGTAGGCCTACGTAGTTACTGTAATTAATTGAATGATCTTAGAAACGTTACGTTCATGAGAGGGGGAGAGAGAGAGTGGGAGACTGCTACATTGAAAACTAGCAGAGAAATTAAATGTTTAATATTCTATTAGCTCCGCCCTTTTACAGGCTGTGCCTATTGGAGAGTAATCCCTACGTGTCAGCGATGACTGAAGATTTTTTCCTACTTGGTGTCACCAACCATGCACATCGTTCCCCGTTAGGGCCGCATGTGGGGTATATAACCCGGGCGCGCACATTGATCTGCTCCCAAAATGTCTTCACTTCCGGGCGGCAAGGGGGCCAGGCCGAAGCGCCCCACCATTCACTTCGCTCCCAGCATCCGTGTTTGCCCGGAGTGTCGAGCCACCTACATGAACCCGGAGGACGGGCATATCAAGTGCGTGGCGTGTCTGGGGCCTCGTCATGCTGGGCTGACTTCACCTGCCCACATTGTCAAGCGCTTCTGCACGCTGAGCTTGTGAGCAGGGTGGAGGTCTTCTCCGGAATGGGAACCACTCACGATTGGGTGGCCGCTGCTGATGTGGCCGCTCCACACTTCGACGGCGCCCAGTTGCCCTCTGCCTCCTCCGAAGAAGCTGAGAGGGAAGGAGAAGACGCCGGCCGCGCCTCTCTCTGAAACATAAAACCATTTCAGTGTATGCTCGATAGCAGTGCACTACTTTTGTTATATAGTGCCTCAACCGTTTTCACTAGATTTGTGCTCTATGTTTATTCAATTGGCCTGCACTGCTCTATATATGGGAGAAACAGAAACCCAGAAAATTGCCTGTTATTGACCGATATGCCAAACATAAGAAAATGGCTCCATAGTGTGGAAAATAGTAAATCTACAATTTTGATGCCAGAATCCAGGATGAATGCCTAACATACTGGGATGCATGCTTTTATGCTGTCATGGCAGTGGGGTAAAAAAACACACAAAAAACAACAAGAAACGGTAAAAAAAACACTAAAAAAACAAAACAACCCTAATGGTGCATGAGGCTTTTAAAGGTTTATTTAAAAAATGTTGCTGCTCCTACTATACTGCTTTGCAAACATTTAAGGCACATTCCACTTAAACACTACTTCTTCTGGTATTACTTCTACACTGCCTCAGTGTTCTTCTTCTCTGTGTACAGGATCCAGCAGGAGAGACCAGCCTCTCCTCAGCCCAGCTGCGTGTCCATGAAAAGCAACCAGTCAAAGGAAGAATTTGCTTTCTTTAAAGGTGAACAACACCATTCTTCTGAAAAGAAGTAAGTTGTTTCAGCATGAACTGTTACTGTATTCTAACACATTCTCATCCTACTGTGTCGATTTCTGATGCTTTGTCACGTACACTTTGGCAATAGATGTTGACACGCATGGTACCCTTGTGCACCCTATTTGGATGCACATGTTGGGGTGAGGCACCCTGTGCGTGCCATATTTAGACGCACACAGATTAGGGTGAGGCACCCTGATGCACTGGAGGGGTTGTTTAAGTATTTTAAGTAGGTTCAGGCTGTTGTTTCATGCTGTATTTGCACTGTATGCATTTTTGCTGGTTTTATGTTTGATCATTGTTTGTTTAAATGGTGAACAGTAAAAGTGTCCTGCAAGCCCATATGGGCTGGGCTTCAATGGAAGCATGACACTTAAATAAAGAAAATCAATCAATCAAACACTGTGCCTTCGCCCAGCCGGGCAACGAGAGAGGTCCCTCCATGAGGTGGGAGGACATGACGCGAGTAGAGGGGAAAACAGAACATGGTTTCCCCACCGCTCCTCCGTTAGAAGACAGCCTAGCCTGGTCTATGTGCTTCTCCCTGATGCCTCCTTTTACGACGAGCGAAAACCCACCCCGCCGCTGGAGAGATGCTGCGTTCCTGAGGCTCTCTGTCAAGACACAGAGGAGCGCCACTCAAACCCGGGCCGCCCAGAACAACATTATTATGCTGGCCTCCTCGGCCTCTTCACTGCTACAAGACCGGAACAGCAACCAGTCAAAGGAAGAATTTGCTTTCTTTTGCTGCTCCTAATATACTGCTTTGCAAACACTTAAGGCACATTCCACTTAAACATTACTTCTTCTGGTATTACTTCTACACTGCCTCAGTGTTCTTCTCTGTACAGGAGAAGGATCCAGCAGGAGAGACCAGACTCTCCTCAGCCCAGCTGCGTGTCCAACCAGTCAAAGGAAGAATTTGCTTTCTTTAAAGGTGAACAACACCATTCTTCTGAAAAGAAGTAAGTTGTTTCAGCATGAAATGTTACTGTATTCAAACACATTCTCATCCTACTGTGTCGATTTCTGATGCTTTGTCACGTACACTTTGGCAATGGATGTTGACATGCATGGTACCCTTGTGCACCCTATTTGGATGCACATGTTGGGGTGACGCACCCTGTGCATGCCATATTTAGATGCACACAGATTAGGGTGAGGCACCCCGATGCACTGGAGTGGTTGTTTAAGACTGAAGTATTTTAAGTAGGTGCAGGCTGTTGTTTCATGCTGTATTTGCACTGTATGCATTTTGGGTGTTTTTGCTGGTTTTATGTTTGGTCATTGTTTGTTTAAATGGTGAACAGTAAAAGTGTCCTGCAAGCCCATATGGGCTGGGCTTCAATGGAAGCATGACACTTAAATAAAGAAAATCAATCAATCAAACAATGTGCCCGAGAGAGGTCCCGCCATGAGGTGGGAGGACATGATGTGAAAAGAGGGGGAAACAGACCATGGTTTCCCTGCCGCTCCTCCGTTAGAAGACAGCCTAGCCTGGTCTATGTGCTCCTCCCTGATGCCTCCTTTTACGACGAGCGAAAACCCACCCCGCCGCTGGAGAGAGATGCTGCGTTCCTGAGGCTCTCTGTCAAGACAAACAGGAGTGCCACTCAAACCCGGGCCGCCCAGAACAACATTATTATGCTGGCCTCCTCTGCCTCTTCACTGCTACAAGACCGGAACAGCAAAGTCCTGGCCCAGGTGGTGGCAGAGCTGGCGGCATCACTGACAGCTATCGTGCAGCTGGCCCAGGCAACGACGGTAAACTCCTCTCGTACCATGGCGTGGGCAACACATATCCAAAGAAACATTTGGCTCGAGAGCTCCATCCCGTCACAGCAACGCCAGACGGGCCGATAACCCCAGCCGGGTTATTTGGCTCGTCCACGCAGGCGGTTCGGGATGAGCTTGACCTCGCCGCTATGCAGAGATGGTAGATGCCAAGTTTGATGGTAAATGGTAAATGGACTGCATTTATACAACACTTTACAATGTGCCTACATTCACCCATTCACACACCGAAGGCGGCAAGCTGCCACGCAGGGTGCTGGCACAGCCATCGGGAGCAATTTGGGGTTCAGTGTCTTGCCCAAGGACACTTTCGACATGCGGACTGGTGGAGCTGGGGATCGAACCACCAACCTTCTGATTAGTGGACGACCTGCTCTACCTCCTGAGCCACAGCCGCCCCTAAGATGTGCCAGTGAAGTCCTCCAGTACACTCCCACTGATGTTTAAAACCATTACAGTGTGTCATGCTCGATAGCAGTGCACTACTTTTGTTATATAGTGCCTCAACCGTTTTCACTAGATTTGTGCCCTATGTTTATTCAATTGGCCTGCACTGCTCTATATATGGGAGAAACAGAAACCCAGAAAATTGCCTGTAATTGACCGATATGCCAAACATAAGAAACTGGCTCCATAGTGTGGAAAATAGTAAATCTACAATTTTGATGACAGAATCCAGGATGAATGCCTAACATACAGTACTGGGATGTATGATTGTATGCTGTCATGGCAGTGGGGTAAAAAAAAACAAAAAAAGAACAACAACAAAAAACTAAAAAAGCAAAACAACCCTAGAGGTGCATGAGGCTTTTAAAGGTTTATTTAAAAAATGTTGCTGCTCCTACTATACTGCTTTGCAAACATTTAAGGCACATTCCACTTAAACACTACTTCTTCTGGTATTACTTCTACACTGCCTCAGTGTTCTTCTTCTCTGTCTACAGGATCCAGCAGGAGAGATCAGCCTCTCCTCAGCACAGCTGTGTGTCCATGGAAAGCAACCAGTCAAAGGAAGAATTTGCTTTCTTTAAAGGAGAACCACACCATTCTTCTGAAAAGAAGTAAGTTGTTTCAGCATGAAATGTTACTGTATTCAAACACATTCTCATCCTACTGTGTCGATTTCTGGTGCTTTGTCACGTACACTTTGGCAATGGATGTTGACACACATGGTACCCTTATGCACCCTCTTTGGACGCACATGTTGGGGTGAGGCACCCTGTGCATGCCATATTTAGACGCACACAGATTAGGGTGAGGCACCCCGATGCACTGGAGTGGTTGTTTAAAGGAGAATTTCGTTTTTTTTTAACCTGCAGCCCTCTCTTCACATTAATTATGATCTGACGACTCACCCAGTGCTCTGCGCAGCGTTTTTGTCCGTCCTATGCGTTGTTTTGAGATCAATAGCGTCCAAGCCAGTCCTAGAATGGAGCTCCGTGGGGGCCAAGTGGCAGCATGCTTTTCCTCCATTTAAATAGACAGTTTTATTCCCGTTTTCGACGCATATCGTCATAAACTGTTGCCTAAGGAACGATCAGACTGCATTTCTCCCCCGGGCTCTTTTCACTAGTTACAGGCAGCCCATTTTTGTCTGACGAGAGTTGTGTCTCACTGACCCGACAGGCAAAAATGGGCTGCCTGTAACTAGTGAAAAGAGCCCGGGGGAGAAATGCAGTCTGATCGTCCCTTAGGGAACAGTTTATGACGATATGCGTTGAAAACGGGAATAAAACTGTATTTAAATGGAGGAAAAGCATGCTGCCACTTGGCCCCCACGGAGCTCCATTCTAGGACTGGCTTGGACGCTATTGATCTCAAAACAACGCATAGGACGGACAAAAACGCTGCGAGAGCACTGGGTGAGTCGTCAGATCATAATTAATCTGAGGAGGGCTGCAGGTTAAAAAAAAACGAAATTCTCCTTTAAGACTGAAGTATTTTAAGTAGGTTCAGGCTGTTGTTTCATGCTGTATTTGCACTGTATGCAAGGCACCCTAATCTGTGCATTTTGGGTGTTTTTGCTGTTTTATGTTTGATCATTGTTTGTTTAAATGGTGAACAGTAAAAGTGACCTGCAAGCCCATATGGGCTGGGCTTCAATGGAAGCATGACACTTAAATAAAGAAAATCAATCAATCAAAAACATATGACCCATATGACCTATGACCTAATATCTCGTGTTTTTGCACAGAGATGACCAGGATTGGTCAGAGGTTCCCAGTGTTCAGTGTAACCAGGAACATCAAAGAGACCTGGACTCCATATTCATGGTGTGTAAATATTAACAACTGTTGTGAAATGCAAAACAAATGTTCAGTCTCCATGCTGCACTCTTTAGACCAGTAGGTATTCAGTCTATGATGGGTCTGATGTGTTCCACGATTTTATTTAGAAAAATTAATTCATACCTTATTCTGTTTCAGGAGCTTAAGGGAAACATCTTCAATTTTGAGACGAATGAGCTGGAATTGTACCAGAGGGCTCTGAGTGCAGATTTCCCAGAATGTTTAGAGGGTCAGAGGGAGGATGAGGAGGTGGTGGACGGTGAGGAGGAAGAGCAGAGGAGGAGCAGCAGAGAGGCTTTTCTAAACATCACACTGCTCTTCCTGAGGAGAATGAAGAAGGAGGAGCTGGCTGACTCTCTGCAGAGCAGTAAGACGTTTACAGACAGCTTTAACATGGTGGAGAGACAAGGGGCGCTAACGTCCTACAGGCGCTATCGCCTGGGGTTTGCGTGCCTCTTATGCTATCTTCCCTGCCTCTTCGGCAGGAACGATAGCAGTCCGCACCCCCGCCGCCAAATGCATCCCCACCTCACGGGAGCATATAGTAATGATTTCTACAGAAACGTCAGTTTAAAAATGATATAATTGTCTTGGTAGACATTCATGTTTTTAAGTTAAAACAGACCGAAAAATATGGTGGGGATGCAATTCTTGGCGGGGGTGTGGAACTCGGCATGGCACCGGACGCAGGCGCAAATTGGAGGCATGCCAAGTCATTTGTGCACAGCGCAAACAGGATTTGGGCAGTCTAACCACCAGAATTATTCCCACCAGAATTATTCACGGGTGTGGCCTGGCAATGCCTGGGCGTTACATCAATCAAACTAATCAGATTCCCCTCTTGCAGTCCCTGTAATCCAGTTTGTGCGATGCATGCAATAGCTGTAATTCTCTCCATGCGTAATTTGGATAGGCCTCACTTAGGGTTAGGCTAGGTTAAGTTTAAGTTTAGGTTTAGGCAAGCAATACTAAAATTCAATAGCACAAAAGAAAATCACAGAATACACAATACAATTTTATATAAATCAGGGCAGACAATAGCATGGTCAGCTGGTCCACTAGTTGACCAATAGCCCTAATGGGCTACAGCTCTCTGTAGGATACTATAGAAAGCAAATGACTATAGACTATAGAAAGCAAATGATGACAAATTCAAAGTGATAATAACTAAGATCAATGTATGTGTGATAGTGTGTGTGAGTGTAAATGGGTTCTGAGGTTAGGTTTTAAACAAGCCCTGCCTTTTATGTCCGCCCTTGTGATTTGATGCAATTCGGGCTCTTTTGTTGACTGGAAAATAGAAACGTCTTTGCAATGGGGAAACGGGACATTTGATTGCCAATAATATTGCAGATCATCAACACCAGAGGACAGAGAGGAGTTAATGAGGGTAGTGAGAAAGGGGGATATGTCAGAGGAGATGGACAGTAGAAGAGAGGAAGGGATAGGATCAAGGGGGCAGGAGGTGGCACAGTTTGATTTGATGAGTTTAAATACTTCTTCGGGGGAGAGAGAAGAAAAGGAAGGAAGACCAGAAATAGAGGAAGGAAGACTGGAAATAGAGGGTGGCGAATTAGGGTTGGAGATAGGAGTAGTGTTATGACTGGAGTGGGGAAGGAAGAGCTGATGTCAGCAACCTTCTTAGTGAAGAAGGATAAGAAGTCATCGGCAGAGAGGGAAGATGGGGGGGAGGGAAGGTTGAGGAGGGAAGAAAACCGGTTTTATCTTATGTTTTTATCCTTTTATGTATTGCCTTTTTACATTGAATGTGCCTTTTTTACCTTTTATTCTTTGCATTAATTTTAGTCTTGACCACTGTTTAGCTTGGCATTGCTTATACTAGTGAGGTGCAATTTTGTTGTGTTTTTGTTGTATACATGTATAACAAAAATGACAAATAAAGGAATCTTGAAACTTGTTTTACTTGCCTAAACATAAGCAGGAAAAGTGGCGCTCTTTTCAACCATATGAAATATTCACATTTATCAAAACATCAACAAATTGATTGTTCTTTGTTCATTCAGAGACTGCTGCTGCCATCTGCCAACGTGAACTCAAATCCAATCTGAAGGAGAAATTTCAGTGTGTCCTTGAGGGAATTGCTAAAGCAGGAAACCAGCCCAATCAGCCCTACACAGAGGTTTACCTCACAGAGGGGGGGAGTGGAGAGGTAAATGATGAACATGAGGTCAGACAGATTGAAGCAGCATCCAGGAAACCAGTGAGACCAGAAACAACAATCAAATGTAAAGACATCTTTAACCCGTTAGCGGGAAGAGATAAAAGAACCAGAACAGTGATGACAATGGGAGTCGCTGGCATTGGGAAAACAGTCTTAACACAAAAGTTCACTCTGGACTGGGCTGGAGACAAAGCCAACAAGGACATACAGTTCATATTTCTGTTCACTTGCCGAGAGCTGAATCTGCTGGACAATAAAAATCGCCTGGAAAAGAAAACGTGCAGCTTGGTGGAACTTCTTCATCACTTCTTTCCTGAGACCAAAGAAGCAGGAATCTGCAGATTTGATGAGTTCCAGGTTGTGTTAATCTTTGACGGTCTGGATGAGTGTCGACTTCCTCTAGACTTCCAGAACAACAAGATCCTGACTGATGTCACAGAGTTGACCTCAGTGGATGTGCTGCTGACAAACCTCATAAAGGGGAAACTGCTTCCCACTGCTCGCCTCTGGATGACCACCCGACATGCAGCAGCCAATCAGATCCCTCCTGAGTGTGTTGACGTGGCGACAGAGATGAGAGGCTTCACTGACGAACAGAAGGAAGACTACTTCAAGAAGAGATTCACAGATGAGGAGCAGGCCAAAGGAATTATCTCCCACATCAAGACGTCGCGAACCATCCACATCATGTGCCACATCCCAATCTTCTGCTGGATCACTGCTACAGTTCTGGAGTATGTGTTGAAAACTAGTGTCGATGGAGACCTGCCCAAGACCCTGACTGAGATGTACATTCACTACCTGGTGGTTCAGTCCAAACAGCAGAACGTCAAGTATCATGGGAGAGCTGAGACAGATGCACACTGGACTGAAGAGACCAGGACAATTATTCTCTCTTTGGCAAAATTGGCTTTTGAGCAGCTGGAGAAAGGCAACCTGATCTTCTATGAAGCCGACCTGGCAACGTGTGGCATTGACATCAGAGCAGCCTCAGTTTACTCAGGAGTGTTCACACAGATCTTTAAAGAGGAGTGTGGGCTGTACCAAGACAAGGTCTTCTGCTTTGTCCATCTGAGCATTCAGGAGTTTCTGGCAGCTGTTCATGTCATCATCTCATTCATCGACGCTGGTGTCAACCTGCTGGTAGAACCACAATCAACATCCGGAGACAAATCTCAGGTAAATCACCTCTACCAGAGTGCTGTGGACAAGGCCTTACAGAGTCCAAATGGACACCTTGACCTGTTCCTTCGCTTCCTCATGGGTCTTTCACTCGAGACCAATCAGACTCTCTTACGAGGCCTGCTGACACCGACAGAAAGTAGCTCACATACCAAAAAGGAAACAGTCCAGTACATCAAGGAGAAGATCAAGGATAATCCATCTCCCGAGAGAAGCATCAACCTGTTCCACTGTCTGAATGAGCTGAATGACCATTCTCTAGTGGAAGAGATCCAACAGCACCTGAAATCAGGAAGTCTCTCGACAGATAAACTCTCTCCTGCTCAGTGGTCGGCTCTGGTCTTCATCTTATTGTCATCAGAAGAAGAGCTGGACGTGTTTGACCTGAAGAAATACTCTGCTTCAGAAAAGGCTCTTCTGAGACTGTTGCCAGTGGTCAAAGCCTCCAATAGAGCGGTGTAAGTTCATAGAAAACAATAGATTCAATACTGATTTTTGTACGAGAAAAAAAAACTTCAAAGTTGTTCATCACTAATTCTTCCTCAGGCTCAGTGGCTGTCAGCTGTCAGAGAGAAGCTGTGAAGCTCTGGCCTCAGTTCTCAGCTCCCAGTCCTCTCTTCTGAGAGAACTGGACCTGAGTAACAATGATGTGCAGGATTCTGGAATGAAGTTGATCTCTGCTGGACTGGAGAGTCCACACTGCAGACTGGAGACTCTCAGGTCAGGATTAGTTACTGACAGTTACTTACAGATGGCCATTTAAGTTCTGCAATATAATTTATATTCTATATTGTGAAAACATAACGCATA
>NC_139635.1:37577129-37767129 GCF_964638095.1 Poromitra crassiceps
ATGTGTCCACATGTGAACAACAAAGGCATTATATTCTATTCTGTTCTATTTTAACCTGCTGCTGTATTGAGTCTTGTTCTCTCCATCAGATGCCTGTGAACTCACACTGGACCTAAACACAGCACACAAAGTGCTCCTCCTGTCTGAAGACAAGAGAAAGGTCACAGTGGGAGGAGAGGAGCAGCCATATCCTGATAACCCAGAGAGATTTCACTGCTGGAAACAGCTGTTGTGTAGAAATGGTCTGGATGGTCGCTGTTATTGGGAGGTCGAGAGGGAAGGAGGGGTTCACATAGGAGTTACTTACAGAGAAATCGGTAGGAAAGGACAGGGTGCTGAAAGCTGGATTGGAAGGAATGAACAGTCCTGGAGTCTGTTCTGCTTTGGTAACAATTACTATGTCTGTCACAATGATAAATCAATATCATTAACCAATTCGCCCTCCGCCTCTGACTCGAACAGAGTAGCAGTGTATCTGGACTGGCTTGCTGGCTCCCTGTCCTTCTACACAGTTTCTTCTGACAAACTAATCCACCTCCACACCTTTGACTCCAAATTCAGTAAACCACTGTATCCTGGGTTTGAGATCTGGTCTGGGCCTGGTTCCACAGTGTCTCTGTGTCAGATAGAGGGAGAGAGATACACTCACACTCCTGACTAAAGACAACTGCTCTTGAAGTGTGAAGAAAAAGACCCTAAGCCTAACCCAGATTGTATTTCCAATCCAAGGCATTTTATTTGGGCTAATTGTATTTGAATTACATGAAATCCGTCCATCTTTCAAATTGATGCAACGAAGAAAACACTATAACTAGCAAACATGCCATCCTGCTTTTACAATACACCATACCTTCAATTCTAAGTTTCATTCTTTAATTTCATTCCAACACACACAAAATAAAGGCATGTGGCATACTGTAGTTTTTCATTTATATGAGGAAAATATCTTGTTAATAGTAGAAAGCATTAACACACTTGCAGTGAGCAGATCATATGAAAATATGATTTTCATCTGTGAAAATGCCACTTCACAGAGGCCTAAGTGAATCCAAAGTAGACATTATTAGTGCATTGCGGTGAGGAGAGGAAAAACGTCTCTGCTGTCAAATCCGGATCCATTAACTCATTGAGTGCCAGCCACTTTTGGAGAACGGACGCTCCCAGTGCCAGAGTTTCAGAGCGTTTTCAGTGATTTCTCGAGGCCCACAGAATATTGTGTGATATTACTATGTAAACACCGAACACGCCAAAAGAACGATGAGACTCTCTTCTATCATCAGCAAAAAAAAAGTTTATTGATATCATTTTCCGTTCCTTAGTTATCAGCCGGAGAAGATGGGTTGATTTGACCAAAAACAGCTGTTTCAACTTAGAAGCTGAGATAATCACACTTTTGTGAAAGGAAACATTTCAAGCACATCACTGACTCTGAAGCTAATATTTTCTCATTTAGTGACACCTAAAACATTTGAACAGTCATTTCCTTCAATAAAACAGCAAAAACAAAGGAATTTTGATAGCAAAATATTGTTTTTTAGCTGCAACCAGCAGCTCTGTGGGATCGTCACTTTGGCTGTTTCCAAAGTTTTTATTGAATAATTCAAAAACCCCTTCACCAAAAAATTTATAAATTTACATACGGCAAGTAGAGACCATGAGTGACTATGCCAGAAAGAATGGCCAGGATTCATCCATAGGTGGCGCTATACACGTGTGTACAACATGTGTAAGCATTTCAAAATGCACAACTTTCATGAATAATTCAAATTCAAATCCCCTTGACCAAAAATGTTCAAAGAACAGTTCAAATGGTAACAGAGGCCGCCGGTCCCATCTGTATACCAGTAGTAGCATCGTCGTCATCGATTACTCTACGCTGAGAGGAAAAGCGTGCCGTGCTAACAGAGGCCGCCGGTCCCACAGTTCAAATGTTCAAAGTACAGTTCAGTTATTTTGAGAAAAAAAGAAAATAAATTTGTACAGTTATGTATGTATTCAAAGAACAGTTCAAATGGTAACAGAGGCCGCCGGTCCCATCTGTATACCAGTAGTAGCATCGTCGTCATCGATTACTCTACGCTGAGAGGAAAAGCGTGCCGTGCTAACAGAGGCCGCCGGTCCCACAGTTCAAATGTTCAAAGTACAGTTCAGTTATTTTGAGAAAAAAAGAAAATAAATTTGTACAGTTATGTATGTATTCAAAGAACAGTTCAAATGGTAACAGAGGCCGCCGGTCCCATCTGTATACCAGTAGTAGCATCGTCGTCATCGATTACTCTACGCTGAGAGGAAAAGCGTGCCGTGCTAACAGAGGCCGCCGGTCCCACAGTTCAAATGTTCAAAGTACAGTTCAGTTATTTTGAGAAAAAAAGAAAATAAATTTGTACAGTTATGTATGTATGGGATGCTGCAACGATGCAAGTCCAGTTCAAAGTTATTGTTATGATGTACAGTTATGCATGTGAGTAGTCGGGCTGAGTGTGGTAAATTACGAAACACACTCCTGTGTGCAAGGGGACACGACAGGTCTTGCACCACATTCTGGTCTCTTTGCGCTGGCCCCTGCGTGTGCAGACCCTACACCTTTTTGTTGGTCTTGCTTTGCTGGTGGGCTTCAGGTTTGCCATCACGTGTTTGCCAATCGGGATAGTGAGCCTGCAGTCTGGGTCCTTGTTGTATGGTGCCCTGGGTGCCCCTCCCCCCTCAACTGCAACTTCCTCCTCTTCCTCCTCCTCTTCCTCCTCTTCCTCCTCCTCCTCCTCCGGCACAGGTCGCTTTGAGGTCCATGACTTCACCACCCTCCGCATGAACTCCAAGAGGGTTTTACACTCCCCTGGGTTCCTGGCTTTGTAGAGGATGTAGGCGTTGAACATGCACACTTGGAACAGATAGGTAAACTTCTTGGGCCAGTTCAGTGTCTTCCGGATGAAGGGGTAGTAGGCTATGTTTTGGTCTAACCTATCCACCCCATTCATAGATGAGTTGTATGCTACAACACACTCTGGCTTGAGCTGAGCCACTTTGCTTGTCTGTCCCTTCTGCCACACGTCCACGCTCTGCATGGTGTCTTTGTGGCACGTTGTCACCATCTTCACTAGCCGTTTGTCCTGCCAAGCTAAAACCATCACCCTCTCATTGTGACGCACAACTCTTCCCCCCACCCCCAGCTCAGCCTTTGTCACCTCCCTGATGATCGGAGGTTCCCCCCTATTTTTCCTCAGCGTTCCACACACATTGGTTTTTGCTCCCAGTAAACGCTCACACAGTGCAACAGAGTTGTAAAAGTTGTCCATGTAGAGCGTGTAACCATGACCTGGCAGGCGATCGAGGAGCGAGAACACAGTGTCTGGCAGAGTGCTAGGTACCCCAACATAAGGCTGCATGTTGAAGCAGTACCCTGTGGCAGAGTCACACAGTATGTATGATTTTATTCCATACTTGACCGGCTTCTGTGGGTTGTACACCTTGAATGACAGACGGCCCCTCCACAGCATCATACCCTCATCAATGCAAATGTTTTGACCTGGTTGATACAGCTCCTTGAACTTGTTGACTAAATAGTTCAACACAGGACGGACTTTAGTCATTTTGTCCGTCGCATCCTGTGCTGCATTGTCACTATAGTGAAGGAAGCGCCAGATCAGTTGGAACCGGTTCCTTGCCATTGTCTTGTTGAAATAGGGTGTGGCATCTATTTCGTCAGTACTCCAATACAATGCAATGCTTGGTTTCTTTATATAACCAGTGATGAACGTTAGTCCAAAAAATGTTTTCAGTTCTGAGACTGACACTGGTTTCCAAGCATTACCCCTGCTATGTGGCAGACTGTCCGGGTGTGCTTGGAAATACTGAGTGGCAAAATTGTTTGTCTGGTCCACAATGTGCTGGAGCAGCTCATCGGTCAGGAACAGCTCCAGGAAGTCAGCTGGCAGGCCGGAATCCAGCTCCGCAGCAGCATTCTGGGGTCCACGCGTTGCACTGAAGGGGATCGGGTTTGGTTCCCAGTCTGCCTCCTGCCAGCCTGCATCTTCCCCACCTCTGCTCGATGCAACTGTAAATGATTGAAATATATATAATTATCAAATACATTTTTTATTGCTTGGTTATGTGTATATATATATATATATATATATATATATATATATATGTATATTTTTTTTACCTTTCTTCCTTGTCCTTGTGGATGTGGGAGTGGGAGTGGGTTTTCTCCTCGATGTAGGAGCTGTAAATTATTGAAATATATATATAAATTATCATAAATACATTTCATTATTGCTTGGTTTTATGATGTGTAGGATATATATATATATATATATTACCTGTCTTCCTTGCACTGCCCGTGGAAGCCGTGGGAGTGTCTCTGCTCGATCCACAGTCTGTAGAAATATATAGGCTACAATTATCAACCACAATTGACCAGTTTTATTACTGCAGTTTTACTGACTATAATGCCTGAACCTGCTCAATCCATGATCTGTGGAAATATATCTACCATAAATATACATTGTGTTATTGCAATGTTATGGCTATTTAGAAAAAAAGTTTTACCTGCTCTGCTGTGTGTGTCAGGCGACGAATCTCTGCTACCTCCGTCAGGCGACGAATCTCTGCTACCTGCAGATCCCCAATCAGGCAACCACTCGTCGGATGAATCTGGATCTGGCTCACTGAATTCATCCGACGTATCTGAAGTTTCAGTTTGCTGAGATGAAAATATGTCCGAGTCTTCCCCAGTACCATCGTCTTCTTCATCTCTTTCTTCTGCACGCTGAGAGGAAGCGCGCACTCCACCATGCTTCACTGTGGTGGGTGCAGAGCTAACGGCTCTGGTGTCTACATCGATCACTTGTTCTTCTGCACGCTGAGAGGGAAAACGCACCCGCCTACTCCTAGCTCTCCCACGCTCTGTGGTGGTGGTGGTAACAGAGGCCGCTGGTCCCATCTGTGTAGTATCGATCACTCTACGCTGAGAGGTAGAGCGCCCAGATCTAACGTTAGCTCTGGTGGTGGGTGCCGTGGCAGTAAAAGAGGCCGCCGGTCTAACGTTACCTCTGGTGGTGGGTGCCGGTCCCATCTGTGTAGTATCGACCACTCTATGCTGAGAGGAAGAGCCCCCCGATCTAACGTTAGCTCTGGTGGTGGGTGCTGTGGCAGTAACAGAGGCCGCCGGTCCCATCTGTGTAGTACCATAGTCTTCATCAATCACAGGTCTAACGTTACCTCTGGTGGTGGGTGCCGTGGTAGCAACAGAGGCAGCCAGTCCCATCTGTGCATCGATCACTCTACGGGGTGCCGTGATAGCAACAGAGGCAGCCAGTCCCATCTGTGCATCGATCACTCTACGGGGTGCCGTGATAGCAACAGAGGCAGCCAGTCCCATCTGTGCATCGATCACTGTACGCTGAGAGGAAGAGCGCGCTGGGCTACCGTTAGCTCCACCAAGCTGCACCGTGGTTTCTGCAGTGGGAAAAGTTTTTTCCTGGTCGCCACCAGAAGTGGTGGCACCGGTACCACCACTAGTGCCTTCTCCAGCGATCGCCACACGTTTAGGCACAGAATACAAGCTCTCTTGCAGAGTAAGCTGCTTGTACTTCTCGGGTTTCCTCTTACGCTTCGCCATGTCTGCCTCATCAAAGGATCGCCGCTCACTACAAAGGACCACCGCGTTTCCGTTTCCCCCAACGACTTCTTCTGTGTTTTACTTCACTTTCTCTCATCGGGAGAGCACTGTCGCCACCTACTGTAAGGGTTCTGTAAAATAGGTTATAGACCTCCAATAGCTATAATATTTGTACAGGAGAGGCAGAAGGCTTTGATCGACGCCCCACCGTCAAAAAACGCAATTGACGAACATGTCCGTCCTTGGCACTCTACGTTACTATTTGAAATGACGAACATGTCCGTCCATGGCACTCAATGAGTTAATATAAGAACCGCGACCCGGCCCCTCACCGGTGACAGACCCTTTTCACAGGGGCCGTTTTGTCTCGAAAAGGCAGGGTAAACACAGGTGGCGAGGTGCAAGCAAAACAGTAATGAGGGTTTCAAACTTCCAATCATAGAAGTTGGAAACCCTCATTAGTGTTTTGTTTGCACCTGTGTTTACCCTGCCTTTTCGACACAACATGGCCCCCGTGAAAAGGGTGTACAGGCTACATACACCATCACTAGCTTAATAAAGGTTTAACTAAATCTCATCTTATAAATATTCTTACAAGAATAAGTAGCTTCAACAAGACATGCTTCACAGTGAACACCCATCACTTCACCCTGGTCTGAAGCAGCTTCAGGCCTTTCCGTTTAGGCTGATAACATTGCAAGTTTATGCAGGAGATGAAGTATCTGTCTGTCGCAGCACCTGTGTTCCTGAAGCTGTCGACGTGTTTCCGCAGCAACAACGTGCCTAGCTTGCGGCTATCACAACCTAAAACTTTTTGGCACTTTTTACAAGCAGCAAAGCCACTGACAATGTTATTCTCACAGTCTCTGATCACACCAAATTTCTCCCAAAGGTCCGATTTGGGCTTCGACGACATACAATTTACTATTCACCCCTGGCTAGTTTGCCTTTATGTCATCCATTTTGATCACATACTAGCTAGCAGATATCCTACATCGCTGTCCTGCCAGCTGCCGCCTAGTGACAATTTGACTGGATGTGGTCAAAGGTATCGTAGTCTTTCAAAATCCTGTCGACTGATCGATTTCTTCGTTAAAAAAAGGAAAAAAGAAACTCTGCCTGCCCGCATTTAATACATTTTTTACCCGTGCCCGTACCCATCAATTTATATATATATTTTTAACCCGCTACACAACCTTTTTGATGGGACCTGCGCAGGACTCTGACACACATACTGTACAAACAGACCAGGCATCCTCTCAAGAAAAACAACAATATAAATGTAGGTCTATTTTCTAGGGTGTTAAAATGATCAATGTTGTCGTTTGCCACCTCTTGTGGTCATGTGAGTAACTGAATGCTCCACACAGAACAGAGCCTTCTGTCTACCATTGTTTCCTATCGAGCCCAGTTTCAATACACAGTTTGTAATCACTGACTCCATATTTAGCTCATTTTGTCTTTGGATCCTCCCCCTCCCTCCAGTGGTAGTAAAAAATAAATTAGATTTGCAGTGATCTGTAGAATTCTAATTTATGTACTGACTGTATTTTCTATTTCCATGACTCGAAATATATTACTTTATTCATTTTGTCTATTTTAAGTGGATTTTTGGAAGGATATTTGTATGTTGTTATTTTGGGATTTTTTGCTTTTGACTGTGTGTGTGTGTGTGTGTGATGACTTTTTTTCCCCAATACTTTATTTTCAGTTTTTTATAGAACAGTAAATGAACAAGACAAACAGGCTTAGACACAGGAAAATAAAGGGGTCCATGAGATACCCGCCGAGCGAGCCATCCGTTAAGTCATTCTTAACCTCATCAAAGTGGCTAAAAACAGGTCCCAGATAGCTGAGAACCTTCTAAGCGAGTTGGTTCTCAGTGACCTGAGTCTCTCCATCTGTCGTACAACAGAGATCATGTCCATCAGCCACACCTGAAAAGAAGGTGAAGAGGAGGACTTCAATTCCTTCAGAGTATTTTGGCGACAGTTGTCCCCAGTGTCAGAGATTGTTGCACAGCTGTAGGGAAGTTCAGAGAGGACTCCGAGCAGCCGAAGATGGCGACTTCTGTATGTGTGACGACTATCATGTGGTCATTATGTGGACATGAGAGTTAAAAAAGTGTTGCAAATTCCATAACAAGATCTATTTTGACTATATATGTTTTGTTCTTTGTTGTTTTTATTTTATTAATTGCAAATGCAAAAATGTTTTAAAGTAGGTGTGCTATTTTTCTGGGGAGACGGCTAAATTGTAATGAATGAGGGTGTGCACTGAACTGACACAAAATTATTTGATTTGGTGACAAACTGAAAATGCAATAGACGTAGAGTTCAATATTTAAGACAGAAAAAGAGATGAAAATTAGATATTGATGATGATTTTACAGATTAATGTATTTTGTATAATAATTTCATGATCATATAATAATGGAATTATTAATTATGGAAGTATTGCATTTTTATTGTATTTTTTACATGCAATTTTTACAAAGAGAGAAATTCATTATAAAGTGTACAGTATGCCCATGCAACGTAAATAAAGATAGTTGCCGAAGATTCTGAGAATAAGTCTCCCTGTCTCATCCTTTTTGTATTTTTAACTGTTACTGTATGTGTGTTGGTATGAATCTGATTCTACTGCATGGTTCTATAATCTGATTGCTCTCTTTTTGACCAGCACCATGGCTCCTGCATTACCTTGATGGGGAAGCTAAGCAGGCCTCTGGTCAGTCCTTGCATTAGAGATCATGGTGCTGGAAGTGGTGTTGGAGGACCAATAGGAGGTGCTCTTCTCGCTTTCATCAATGGTTTCATCAATGAATATATCACCATCCCAAAATCCCCAATCTACCTTTTTCACAGCAGCCATTTTGTGTCTAAAAGGCAGGAAGTAACACAGGTGCAAGCAGAACATTAATGGGGGGTTCCAGTGCCAGGGCCCTCATTAAAGTTTTGCTTGCATCTGTGTTACACAATTTCTGCAGGCAACAGTGTACCTATTGGAATTGAGGTGAAATTGAATTGAGTGAAAGGGGTTGAACGCTTATTCAAACAGTATTGCATTTTTTGTGTGTGGTGTAGCCTAAAACTCATGTTATTAGTAATTAATTAAAAGTATTATTGTTGCAAGTTCAAATATAATATATAGAAAAATATTAATGCAGCTTAAACCCCTCACATTAACGTTACCAGATCTGGGCTCCGATTCTCGGGGGGAGGAGTGAATCGGGGATAAATCAGGCCAACAGCTCTAGTAGTGTGAGCCAGGCATAAGAGAGAAGACGACAACATGGCTACATTTCGATATTGAAAACAAAAAGATAAAGCAGTGTTTCCAGGAAGAAAAAAAGAGATGAGTCAAGCTCAGTCTAGTACTGCACACCCCTGCTCACAGGCCACGCCCCCTGCTCACAGGCCACACCCTTTGGAGGTGCAGAGACTGCAGAGACCCATTTTTGAGTTAAGTTTTTTTTTAATCAGAAAACACTTCAAAAATCATAAAAGTGGTCCTCATTTGTGAAGATTATCTTGCTGAACACGAAGTTCACCATTTCATAAACTTTGTTAACCACATACCTTATTTCAGGCATTTAACCAAAATCCCCATGCAAAAATCCCATTGCCTTCCTGAGGAGGGAACCAGAAGTGCTAACATCCAGGTCAGCGGTACTCTATTTACGGTTTTCTTTGTGTTTAATGTTTCGGAGTACTAGCTGCCCCGTTCGGCAGTTGCTATTCATACAGTACGCCCTATTTACTAGCCTCAACGCAAGACTAATCAGTCATTCTTCCTTCTATCGTCTCCGATGGGCGGCCCCTACATCCACTGCAGGTGATATATAGATATGTGGATATACACATTATCAATCACAATAAAACTGTACCCACCTCCGAGACAATGTTGTTATCCAAGATGTGGGTGCCATGGCATTCCCAAATCGTGCGTATAGTCTCCAATACCGAGCTCTTATTCACATGCCGGAGCCGATGCTCAAAATTGTATCTGCAGTACACCCTCCCAACCACTGAGCACCGAAACGATACATCCGGCGCTGTGGAGTACCTAAAAACTAACTAAAAAAAATGCAATACTGTTTGAATAAGCGTTCACCCCTTTCACTCAATTCAATTTCACCTCAATTCCAATAGGTAGGCTACACTGTTGCCTGCAGAAATTGTGTAACACAGATGCAAGCAAAACAGTAGGACAGTAGGCAGACAGGAAAGGTAGGGGGAGAGAGAGGATGCAAAAGGACCGCACGAAGGCCTTTGATGGTCCTGATTCAGCATATAGACCAGAACAGCACATCCGGGTAATTTGCAAAACTTGAAGGCCGCGCCCCTTTTTAGGGGATAACACAAGCCACTCGCGTTGACTTCAATGTAAAATAGCAGTACCCAAAACATCTATAGAAAAATAACAGAATTAATTTCCTTTATAAATGACCCAAAGACACCATGACATGACAATATATTTCAACTCGGCCGGCCATAGAATGCGCAAGATACATCGACACGAGGTACTTGCCTTATATGAACGCTGTATCCAGTTTCCACCAGGTTACATGCATCGTCCACATTGACGGTGTCACGCCTACCCTATCGCAGACCAGTTTTTTGTTTTTTTTATTGTTAGTGAAACTATAACAACACAGCAACTCTTCGGCATATCTCTATCAAATTAAACCGTTTTAAATAGTTTGTTTGAAGTGGTTTCGGCTTCTTGTACCGTCGTTTACTATGGTGGGTTTCCCCTAAAAAGGGGCGCGGCCTTGGAGCTGGGCGCTTGAAGACGCGACGCAGTTCTGGTCTATTACGGTTACCCTTTCACGTCGGGAATAATTACAGTAAGGGGGGGTGTGACAAATCGTCCCTGGGAGTGACAGCGGGTTGGTGTTTTCCACACAGCACAAAATCAAAAGGTGGTCTGTATAAATGGATCTAAATGGACCGCTAATGCACCTGATGTCACATCATCATGTCTCATGTCTGTCTTTTGGAGATGTAACAGTCTGCAGACCTTCAACATTGAGCTCAATCCACAGTCTCCCGGTGTGAAAACAACATAAGTTAAACATAGCAGCAGTCCACAGTCTAGGGGTATGCAGAGTAACTCCTCTTTGCTGCCATACAAACGTAGGATAGGTGATGTCACATTGCTTCAGACCACGTATACTGTGGGTCTGTACAGGATTTGTGCTCATTTAGCCTGATAAACTTAGGTTATCTTCCTTTAAGGTAAAATCATCGTATTAGAGAAGGACTAAGAACTCTGTATAAAATGAAGTGTTTTAACGAAAAAGATCAGTTATCTGTAAACATTTTGGTAGATTTTATTTTCATGTACTTGTGGCCTGAATGAGGTGAATTATGTTTCAAAGATGCAGACACCGTATTGCCCCCTCAGCGTTTCTACCAGGGTTGAATTGGGAGGAAATAAACAGTTCCTCTTTCAAGACACACAACTGAATTCAAATACAAGGAGCAACTTTAATACAGTATTTTTTATATAGAAGTTAGACCGAAAACAAAACAGGAAACATGTTATCCAACATGGATGATGGCAGATCACTGTAGGAACACTTTCACACACTTCCAATCTATAAAGTCACAGTTTTCAAACAGTGTCCTAAAAACGAAAGGAAAACACTCAGGAAAGTCTGTTCAACCATCAAAGCACCACCATGCAGCACCATGTGACATATCAGCAAATGTTTCAACATTGAAAGTGCATAGTGAATCAAATCATTAGTGACTGAACTATAGCAAACTAAACCTGCTAAAATATTAATTCATTTGACTATTGACCCAAATTTCTCTATTTCCAAAAATTCAATTCCCAAAAAGGCAAAAAAAGAAACAAGGGCACAAGGTGATATGAGTACAACTTGAAAAACGATTGATAGAAAAAGAGTAGGACAAAGAGAGGACAAAATAAGCAAATCCAACAAAACTGGATCAAAATGATCCATGAACATACCAATGAAGAGACGCCAACTCTGCACACTGTGTGGCATCTGTAGGAAACAGATGTTTGGGACAACATGGAAAGAGTTTGCACTCAGAGTTTGACCTCACGCAGTACAGATGGGCTGCGTCTTCCACACTGTTCCAGGTCGTACTCCCTCTTTTTTGGTCCCCTGCAAAACCTGGTGTAGAAGGAACAGATCATGGTGGCAAATGAGCAGCAGATATACCAAGGACAGAGAAATGGTGCTTGAGAAGAACATTGTAGTTCACTCTAACTCAAAAAGGGCCCAACCCAGAAGTAATTGCAATAGTCATGTTTCATAGTTTTTATTGGTCCTTATACTCACCTACACCATATATTAAAAGTATAAACTTTTTTATTTATTCATTTATTTCCAAGGTCAAAGGCAACATTTCCATGCTCTGAGAGCAGTGTTTCCCAAACTATGGGTCGGGACCCAAATTGGGTCGCGGACCCGTGGGGGGTGGGTCGTCGACTGGTCATCATGGCAACTCATGTTCTTTGTGAGTTTGGGTCCCAGGGAGACATTAAATGTATCTTTTGGGTCCCAAGATGAAAAGGTTTGGGAACCCCTGTTTTAGAGAGACATGCATGGGCCCTTTCTCAATACCAAGAATGCATTCTTGTTCTTGTGTTCTTGGGGAGAACGTTCTTGCTAGTCGTTCTTGGAAGAATGAACTTGCTAGGTCACAAGCACATATCACGCTGTTGGCAGTTTGAGACGATGCGTTCTTGAGGGTATTGCGCAGAGGCCACCTGCAGTACTACAGTACACAAAGCTCAGCTGATTTTGTTGTTCCATTTTTTGCCATAAACGTTCGTAAAGTGCTTGTAGGCATCAAAAGTCATCAGAAATTAATTTAGTGATGAAATAAAACTTTAAATTGTATAAAAAACTTCCCGGAGCTTATGGCGTCTTCTCTGCTGCGTTCTGCCTCCGCTTATGCCGAAATGAATGCTGGGATATGTGTCTTGCCAAGTTGACACAAGTCACCAACCAGAGCATCCTTGGTAAAGTGGGCATGTCAAGAACAGGAATTTTAAGCGTTCTTGGCGAAATGTGAACTTTGTATTGGAACAGTACTTGGGCTGCGACTGATGATGTTTCACAGGGACACAAGAACACACAAGAACCCTTATATTGGAGGGTCTATGTACACCTATCCAACACATTTGGTGTCTTTTCCTATGTTTTTAGGGTCAATCTTTCAAATAAAATACCTTTTCGGGGGATATCCTAATGTCTTATGTATTTGGGGTGCTACTACCCCAAAACACAATTTCTTGACACATTTTCCGCTTAGTTTATGCCACGCTGCTATGGGTGCATCCGTATTGAAACTAGGTATAAAATGTTCCTATGATTTGTCCTTCCAATATATCAGTGTAAACACAACTATATTATGTCAATAATCTATCTAAAAAGGCAGAATTGGTATATGTCTGTATATGTCTCTCCTTCACATATCTTGAGAACCGTTCGTCCGATCGACCTCAAACTTGTGAAGTGCGCTTAGGGGGACTTGACGGAGTGCAGTGCCAAATTCTGTGCAATTTGGACATACGCATAGTCATAGCGCCACCTACTGGCAACACAAAAAGTGGTTTATCTTAACACGTTAATTGCCAACGAGTTGAGTCGTCAAACACAATCCAGCTGTTCACTGCCAACGACGAGTTGAGTCGTCAAAAAATATATATATTTCTTTTTGACGGTGCTACGTGGATCAATGCCCCCCGCGTCTCCTATGGAGATATTGGAAGTATTGAATGTGTATAATCTATTTTACCGACCAGCTAGGTGGCGACGGTCCTCTCCCGACAGAGATAAAGTCAACCAAAAGCAGCCGCCTCCCGCGGCTGCTTCCTCCAAGGAAGGAAATCAAGGAAATGGCTTGGCGATTTTACAGTCAGAAACGAACGAGCCTCATTCTCATACTGTAGGCGGGGACGCTTTCGCGCTGCTGCGGTGGGGGGTTCCAGAAATGGACTGTGTAGGCAGCATAAAGCCTAGAGTCGCACGGGGCTTCATCGGGGCTCTCAAACCCAAGAGACGAGTGAGACCTATCCACACTCGCTGCCAGGGAGGCAGGCTGCTCAAACTCGCTGCCAGGGAGGGACGCTGCTCAAACTCCCAGCAGCAGAGCACTCACTTGTGACAAACGCAGGCTGAAAGCCACTAGACACGCCCACGGAGGGAGGAGTTGAAGGAGAGGGCGTTCGGAACTATATTGTTTGGATGTCTGATCTCTCACTGATGCCAAAAATAAATGGTTAAAGTGACTGTTCTGGCTGTTTGATTGAATTTCACAAAACTGCGATTATCTCAGCTTCCTGTCTCAGACGCTAAAACCATGCTGTACTCAATGGCTAATATCTACATAACTACTAACTCTACAAACTAACTCTTTTAGACAGAGAAAGCACACATTCTATTAGTACTTTTGTGAACTTTGTGTTGACAAACTCCAAGCAGAAAAGAATCCTCGGCTCTTGTAAAATGAGCCAGAATCCTCAAAAAAACGGCTTGGCAAAAGCTACCTACAGCAAAAAAAAAACGGCTGGCAGTCAATGTGTTAAGAAGCGTTCTTCCGAACGACTTCAGACAGTAGGAGCCGTTACACATTGAAAATCTCTTACTCTTAATGGTCCAATAATGTTACACTCTGAAAGGAACGTTCTTCATACTTATGTACATTTTACTAAATCCTATACTTTTGAATGGACTTCAAATGCTGTTTTTTCTCCACTGTAATATTGTTACTTTATACGTATGTAAATGATTTTAGGATTTTTTGTACCACTGGTAAGTGTAAAACACAAGCTTTATGCAGCTGTCTAAGTGCATTCATCTAATTGAGTCAAATGTAATCCAAGGTTGTTATGAATGATAAGGTGCAAAAGAGTCAAGAGTGTTGGGGAATAACTCTTAAGGCGCAAACACACTGGAAACGGGAGTGGTGCTGTGTGTAAATTCAGCTCGAGCAGGAGCATGGCCATTCACACCAGAAGCCCTCTGTTTTTTCACAACTTTTTGTTTGTTTTGTCACAACTTGTAGGCTACTGACTTCATGCCTGCTGTCAAAAATAAAACAGACATGGAAACTCTCGCTGCAGGGCGCAAGCCGCCTGCGCCGTGGCCGGTGTGATCGGTCTAGTGACTAGCCCGATCACACTGACTATAGCCTCTAGACTAGACTAGAGTAGACTAGTAACAAGGATGCTGAAATGACACTGCCTGTGCTTCCAGCAATTCGCCTCACTTCCGCATCAGTTCCATTCCCAGTGTGTTCACTGTTAGAAAAAGGTGAGTTGTAAATGTACGTACCCTCGATATTCCTGCATTTGCTCCACTGTTTCTGGAAGATCTTTGTTGAACGTCTCGGGGAGGAAGACGTTCACCACAGACAAGCCAATAGTGAGACTTCCAATGAGGATATAAGGCAGATACTTATTATAATTACCTGCAAATAGAAAATGCAAGTAGGCATAAGAAACTTTTTTTTGTAGAAAACGAATTATATATACAAGGACAAAAGTATTTAGGACCAGCTTGTACTACCAACCATACTAGAAATATAGAAATGACTAGAAAATAACGAGAACTACAAATAACTAAAACTAAATGAATGCCTGTAAAACGGTTGACAGTTTTTTGGATATAATACTGATTTGGTAATGATACAAAGCTGAGAATCAGTAGAGTATTCCTTCAACCAAGTTGTTTTAGTAGCCTAAACCCAGCCAAGTCGACAGGGCTCCACTTTGAAGCTCCACTTGTTTTGAAAGTGGAAACGTGTGCCATTGAGACGGGGCTGACTGGGATGTCCATATCGGACAGAAGACATGGGTTTGTGCTCATCCTTTCTCTATTCACCTTATTCACCGCGCCCACTTTTTCTCTCTTCCGTGTTACATGCAATTGTATTTGTTCTTCCGGTTCCGTTGCATGGCGGCCATGAATGAAGTTTGGCAACATTCAGATGCTACACTGTGGCCAACTTCAGTTACATGTTCATAGCGTTACTGCTGCGAGGAGCCGGTGGCTGTACCCAGTCGGCATTTAACGTTAGTTACAAAAGCACGTCGACAGTGTTTTCTCACTGCCAGTAGGCTACAGGTTGACAGATACTAGCTAGTTACAGTCACAGAGCCAGCGCTCTCGCTGCTCGTCAAAAATGCCCAGTAGGCGTTATTCTGATAAACTGGTCACATATTTGGAATGTTACGTTCTCTCAAAATATTAAAACTTTAAAACAGTTTGTTTCTTTGCTTGAACAGAGAACAGCTTTTTGGCAAGTCTAAAAATGACTACGGTAGGCGTCATCTACTTCTGGGTCTGAAACGGAAAGACAATTACAAAATGACGTCATGCAGAAGCGTCCTTATATGGGCAAATAATAAGGTGAATATGTACCTAAATAGATGACGTATGGAGCTGCGATGCTGCCGATGCGCGCGCCAGAGGAGCACAATCCAATGCCGACGTTCCTGAGCACAGTCGGGTAGAGCTCAGCCAGGTAGATGTAGATGATGCTGAAGGTGATAGTGAAGCCAAACTTGCCCGTCATTTCCATCGCCACAGAGATGTAGTGAAGGGCTGCGGGGGAGAAAGGGAGCATGGATGTTTTCAGGTGCTACATTCCAAAAAACGTAGCATCTATCTGCTCTGATGAAAGGATGGCTAGAATGAAAGGAACACTATTAAATATTGTTTAATGATTAGCCCTCTTGAACCATTTACTTACAAGTTAATTAGGCTATACTTTACTTTCGAAAAGGCGATTTGTAATCATCCATGTTTTTTCCCCATATTGTTTTGAATTTGAAAAGGAAAAATAAACATTATATACCCGGGGCAATAACCATAATGTTGTATGTATACATGCTGTACACTGTATACAAATACACAAATAACTTTAATATACCAAACCTTCTGTGTTTTGTTTGCCGGTGCGCCCAGCCATCATAGCGCTCTACAGCGCCCCTCTGGTTGGAAGATAACACAGAAGAAGAGACGGCCATTTTCGGGAGGGGGAATCACCGGCATAGGATTGGTATATGTATTTATTAGCAGCATCAAGCTTTCAAACCCCCAGCGCAGATCACCAGACCCTTATGTGTCGGTGAGTACCTTTGAAATGTCTTGTAAGATGAGCGTTTTAACATTGACCGCTGCCTGAGACTTTTGTTAGGGCCTCTAATAACAGTCGTCTATGGCAGTGGTCCCCAACCACCACGCATTTGGTACCGAGCCGCGGTATTTCTTTTATAAACATAGGCTATAATATTATAGGCTGTATGTGGTAGTTAAAACGTAGTTCCAAAGGTGACGTTTATTTATGTTTGTAGTTGAAACAAAACTTGAAAGAAGAGCCGATGCACACCCTCACAGTCTTAAGGATAAGTGCGTCGGAGGATAGGGTCCATAAGTAGAAGATAAAGAATTCCCGCACACCATCCAGTAATTGGCAAACTTTAATTAAACAACGTTTTGGTCGATCAGACCTTCATTTGATGAAGGTCTGATCGACCGAAACGTTGTTTAATTAAAGTTTGCCAATTACTGGATGGTGTGGGGGAATTCTTTATCTTCTACTTGTAGTTGAAACAAAAACATAAATACTGTAGGCTACATACAGTACAACACAAAAGGCTGTTATTTACCCTTTGTCGCCACCTGGTGAGTAAAT
This sequence comes from Poromitra crassiceps, assembly GCF_964638095.1. Classification (NCBI taxonomy): domain Eukaryota; kingdom Metazoa; phylum Chordata; class Actinopteri; order Beryciformes; family Melamphaidae; genus Poromitra; species Poromitra crassiceps. The sequence continues at coordinate 37,594,440 of NC_139635.1, forward strand.
ATATATGTAACTAAAACCATTAAAATTGACAACCGGTCCGCGACTTCCCCCCCCCCACATGTATCTACCGGTCCTCCTTGGCACAAAAAAGGTTGGGAACCCCTGGTCTATGGGACTGTGTGTGACAGCAGGGGTGGGCAATTATTTGTTTCCTAATGATGGTTTACAGCTGTGATACACTGATTTGTGGGTGCTGACGATTTCATGTATTTTAGCCCAATAGACAGCAGAGGAAGTCCCACACCGTAACCAGTGCCTTCGAAATATGATGAAGAGGGCAAGGGGGCAAGGGGGCGTCATCAATTGACGCCAAGGGGTCGTGACCAAACGAACGGCAGTGCCGAGTTTGGAGTGAGAATGTGTTGGTTTTATAAAACATACAGTAGAAGAGGTCTTAAGCCTAATTTATACTTATTGGAAAGTGCCGCTCAACACATGGTCGCCGACAATAAATAAAGTGTCGCTCATGTTGCTGCATTTATGCTTCTCTCCTCGGCTCACCGGTCACGTGACACTCGACCGCTATAGACAGAGAACTAGTGCAGACAGCCAAGAGAGAGAATGCTGTCAGTGAAAGCACGCTGGAGGCAAGATGTAACGTACTTGGCTGCAGCCGCATATAACGACATAACCACACAACATACCTCCTCTCTCTCTGGGAAGTTTGTCACAGAGTGTTCTTTGTGATTTTCATTTTGATAAAAATAGCGGGGACACGTTCATTCATTTAATTTCAGCGAAAACCAAAACAAGGAAGTCAAGCGCGTGCCGTCTATATAGACCTTATTCGCTAACCCTGGACAGCGCCATATTGTTGACATACTGTACCGTCCTGCACGCACACAGCGCTGCAGCTGACAACTAGTAACAGTCTTATTGTCGTTTCTGTTCCATTACAAAATAGCGATAGTGATGACAGCAATAAAAAAAAAACAGTTGTTTGTATGCTGCCGTTAATGCCTGTAATAATAAACAAAAGAAAAAACGAGGTGAACAGACTTGGTTGTGAGGAGCTGCCAGAAAGTTTCACCTGTCTCAACTAACTATCCACACATCTCCTGTGCTGACGTATCCTCAGTCTCGCTCCCTTCACGTCTGTGGACAGTACAGATAGAAACAAACCACGGGGACTTTATTGCTGTCATTACTACAGCCACGCAGGTCACCATCCAAACACAACAGGAACGATACAGGTAACGCTAACGGCGGCTAGCTTCCTATAAACGCTGCTCTTACATAGGCTGCCACTTGAGAGCTGCAGCGCTATGTCAAGGACATGGCGGCGGTGGGCGTGCCCATACGTGAGTTACGTCAATCGAATAAGGTCTATAGCCAATCACACTTGCGCGACACTATAGCCACTTCTAAACATGAAGTCTGGATCATGTCTGGCTAGCCAGAGCAGGATATTTTCCGGTTTTACCTTTCTAGACATGAGGAGTCTGTGTTTAGAAACAGCTGGAAATGGTCAGTATTCTCTCTGCCAGTGGGTGGGGGGAGGGGGTGCGGTAGCATGTATCAATAACAAGAAATGTGATATGGAAACAGCTTTAGCGAATCTTTAACCAAACTCCATTCAAAAACATGCCGTTTTAATGGAGGGTCCATTCCGACCATTAACGAGGGGTGGCAATGTGCCAAAAATGAGCGCTTCGCCTTCGTTACCTAAAGCCGCCCAGTCAAAATAGTGGTCGCACCATCGTCAGTCACTGTGGGTGATTTCTTTTACAAGTGGCATTCAAGTCATATCTGACTAGTTTTCAATTTATTTCTCCCCACAAAAGTTAGGCTAGGCCTATGTCTCGATATATGCTCAGTCAGTCAGCTCTCTCCACAGCTGTGTTAGCTTGGACGCAACGCGACGCTCACGTTTGGTGAGCTGCGCCACCAAACGTCTGGGAATTTCACTGTCAGAAACTGTCTGTCCGAGCCCGGGAGAACGGCCGGCAGCAGACACGCCTACATTTATTATTAGAATTTTATTTGGTAGCGGCAATGCAATGTTTCATAGTTCAAATATATAGCAAGACACTGATGTGCTGCAAAGAGAGTTTATACCTGTTGTTTATTTTACAATAATGTTTCCTACCCGGAAGTGGTCCGCTTGCTACTGTGAGTCATCAGCAGGCTCTGTAACGTTAGCCTCGGGAGTCGGGCTTATCGCTGGGGGAAAGACCTCTAGCCACCGGGGCCGGATGAAACACGTCCTATTAACAGGTTATGTTTGTTTCTGAGTGATTAATATGTTTCTCCGCAAATGCGACGATGTTTTGCGAGACACCGGTTCTGCATGAGAACTGCCCCCAGAAAGCAGACCCGCCCACAACACTCATGACTGGTTCTCCGATGCAAGGCTTCCAACAGCGCCACCTAACGTTATGCAAAGATTTAAATAGTAATATTCTCAGTCTTAAAGGAGTGAAACGGATTAAGACTGAGGGCTGAGTCTACACACAATCCAACTCGAGATAACTTTTCAGACCCTCCTGGAGACAATCTTTCTCAGAAGAGATTAACGTTAGCGACAAATCTGGATACTTTTTCTTGGGAATTCATGGGAATGATTACCAGCAAGCAGCAGTAAAAGCAGGCAATGACGATAGCTGGGTAAGTCCCGCTAGCATCGATGCTAAGTTAGCAAAGCACAGCGAGAGCGCAGCTGAAGCTAATTAATATGGACGTTAACATCCATATTAATATATAGCCATGTGCTTGCGCGATGACATCGTGTATTGGTGATGTCAAAGGGTGGCGATTGACGATCTGACTGAGGTCAAGATCGCGCAACTCTAGTAGGTTTATCATCTCCCTTGTTGCATTGCACATGATCAGGATCATGACCTGCCAGTGTTTAACAACAGCCGCTTTTGCTATAATGCGGATCGTATACTTGGGCTTGAGATGGATATGATACGGACTCACGGGAGTGCGCGTAACCCGGCTAATTGTTGTTTAACATGTAGGCCAACCGGCTAGGAGCTGGTTATAATCCTGATTCCACTGCATGTTAAGAAGTGGCTAATGTGACGTAGTCAGTGACACTAGAAATTTCACTAGGTAGCAGACACCTCTCGCCGACACTTGAAAGTGTCGACTCAAGTCCTCATTTCTGTCGGCGACGCTTTCAAAAGTGTCGACAGACAAAGCATAAATTGAGCTTTACTGTCGGGGATGAATGGGATGAGCAGAATAAATCCTCCTCCGATGATGAGGAACGATGACAGGAGCACGGTTCTTGGACATTTGTGTAGGAGCCAAGTAGACACAATATAGGCCGGGACCTCGCAGGTCGCTGACAAGAAGCAATTCATGAAGGGACTGCCGCTTAGGTTGGAGGTGTTCAGGGATAATCCCATATAGCCGATGTTTATTGCCATCCTGGAAAAGAATAAAAAACAAACCCGTACAGGTTCTTTAATGATCACCAATGTTTGAAGGTACAAATATTTCTTAATGATAACCATTAAAGACTAATCACTCACCATAAAAGCAGACTCATCAGTGTGATGCACCTTATGTTGCTGGATTTCACAATGTCAAGCATGGTATATTTCTTGGTCTGTGGCGCCTCCAACTGAAACCAATGCAAACAAGAAACTTAAAGGAACACTCCGCCCATTTTCAACCAGCTTTGTATCATTAGAACATCAGTAGTATATCAGAAAACTGTAAACGGTTTTGAAGTCTGTCATTTAATTTGACAGTTATTGAGTGTTAACTCATTCAGGGCCAGTTTAGGACTGCCAATATTTAGCACAGGCCAAAGATTTTCATAATTGTTGGTCATGTTTCAAGACCCACAGTAAATTATCTATTAGCACCAGAGTGATTTGCAATACCTCAAAATGAAGATGTACGTCTCTGGGTTCACCAGGAAAAAAAAAGTGAGCTTTTAGCATGTTCTGTACTCTACTTATAGCCATTTATATACACCCTGTTTTCCCCCAGAAGGTCTCCCAGAGAAAATAAACAGGAGAAAAGGCAATTTTTGTAAAAGGGCACAATCTCAGGCATAACTCACTCTCAATTCTTTTATTTTGAACTGTATTGACATCAGACATGTAAATATTATTCGTTAGGACAGAAATGACAAAAAAAAAATATATATATATATATATATACACATGAAGTGCTTTTTTTTTACATTCAACAATACAGTTTACTCGGTGTGAGTGAGTGTGCAGACAGACAGACAGACAGACAGACAGACAGACAGACAGACAGACAGACAGACACACCGACAGACAGACAGACAGACAGACACACACACACACACACACACACACACACACACACACACACACACACACACACACACACACACGATCCCCCTTTTAGATTTCTAACCCCACATAGGATAAGCAATAACCACGCCCTGTGGCGCTGGGATTGGCCAGGAGCAACACTGGAGGGCACGCAGCCCAGCGATTTCATGAACCAACTGAAGAGCTCTTGAGAAGGACAGCGGGCTGCTGTGACTGCCTTCTGCCCGCTGCTGCCTAGCTGTTCCTGTGTTTATTTTGATTTGTTCTGGTACACCCGTCCTCGTCCATGTCTCCCTGTCATATCCTCTGCTATTTGATCGTTCCCGTTTTCCCCTCGGCTATTCAACACGTCCTCACCGCCCTCGCAAACTGATCGATCATTTCCTCATTCCTCCGATGATCAAACACATCTCTTGATTACTTTCTCCCGTTTTCTCCTGGCTGGCACAGAGGAAGGCGACTCCAGCTCGTGCAGCGCGCCGAGGGCGTTTCAATGGCGTTTCTCCTGTCTGCACAAGGAAGCGTTACCGGTTTTCTGCTTTTCCTCTTGCTCAATTTCAAAACAACAGCTGCGGTATGTGTTTGTTCACGTGTTGCCTTAGATGATAGGGACCTGATACCATGTGACAGGCTGGGGAAGTGTTTTAACTATGCGCTGCACGAATAAAAACAAAAACACGTCAAACACGTCATTGGCCCTCTGGGCTATTCCTGATAACACGTCAAAGACGTCATTGGCCCTGAATGAGTTAAAGTGTGGACCAGTGACATCACTGGTCCACACTAACTCAAATTAATAACTCATTAATTCAAATCAACTCTCAATAACTGTCAAACTAGATGAATGATGAATAGTTTGACAGTTATTGAGAGTTGATTTGAGTTAATGAGTTATTAATTTGAGTTAGTGTGGACCAGTGATGTCACTGGTCCACACTTTAACACTCAATAACTGTCAAATTAAATGACAGACTTCAAAACCGTTTACAGTTTTCTGATATACTACTGATGTTCTAATGATACAAAGCTGGTTGAAAATAAGCAGAGTGTTCCTTTAATATTGTAAAACTTTCTCAAGTCACAATAACAACACAAACACATTTCCAGTCAGCCATTGTTAGTTTTTATTTTATTTATACCTTTATTTATACCTTTCACAGAGAAGGTTGCAATTGTGTACTCCTGTAAAGTGTGGCATTATTAAGTTGAGTGTATGAGTGCATGTGAAGCTCACCTTAGACTTTTTAAAGATGACCGCTGGAGCCTCAACTTTGTTTTTCCTTGCAGCGTCTCTCACTATGGCCTCTGCCTCGTCCACTCGTCCCTGAGAGACCAGCCAGCGAGGAGACTCTGGGATGAACCTGCATGATCAACATAGAGTAGGTTTCCTACAAATATGATCAAATCTCCTATCTCTGACTATTTAAGCATGGACACTAACTTCATAGCCTGCATACATAAAGATATATAGAATGTAAAACATACTGTCAAGATGATTTCTATATTTTAGTAAGAATATTCTCTCATTTACCTCAGATCCATATAAAATCATATAGCACCATCTTATACTTTTTTTTTTTTTAACCTTTATGACTTTAATATCAGAATTCTGACTTTATTCTCAGAATCCTGATTTAAAGTTATAATCTAAAAGATTTTAATCTAAAAAAATAGTCACTCACAATGTTAATTGAGGCTATGTCCATTTGGATGAAGCCTGCAGTATATAGTGCCATTATGTGACATTACACTGTGTGGATCTTACCTGCAATTACCACCCATCGCCATAGGTGTCACCCATGAGAACAAAACTGAAATCTTTGAGATTATGGGCTCTATCTTCCCAAAAGCGCTAATTTAGCGTTTGCGGTTGTTTAACGCCATGCGCAATGCAAATTGGGGGCGGACACAAGCGCATGCCTGTGATAATTGTACTGGGCATTGGCTGCCACAAGCCAAAGCAGGCGTTTCAGCGCTAAAATGTTGTGATAGATGGCATTATGCTATCGTCAGCAGCGCACAATTACTTTGCGCTAAGAGCTTTGTAAAGGACCTCTTACGCGCAAATACCTCTCTGCGCTGGGTGCGCTGCACGGAGATTACGGCTACGCTCCCAGCGCAGAGAGGCATTTGCGCAGTGGAAAGTGGAATTCCTTTTGGATATGTCATTTCTCACAGCCTTGCCACGCCAATACATCAAATGATGCTGCTAAAATTGGGTATTAGCAGATAATTCAGTGAGGCAATCAACTATAACTCACTGAGAAACTTTTATCACATCACAAAGAGGGAAATGAATTGAGAAAACTTGTTGGACAATGGACATAGGCTATTTACCTTCATAAGCCGGGGGGACACCTCGGCATTCCGAAATGTCGGCACTCCAAAATACCGGCATTCCGACAAAATTGTCGGAATGGAGATCTGTCTCGCCATTGCGAAAGAACCCTAACCCTAACCGGGGGACTGGCTGGAGCTAACCTCTCCCACCCCCCATGCCTAACCTAACCTCCCCCAGAACCTAACCCTAAACCTAACCTCTCCCACCCCCCATGCCTAACCTAACCTCCCCGAGAACCTAACCCTAAACCTAACCTCTCCCACCACCCATGCCTAACCTAACCTCCCCCAGAACCTAACCCTAAACCTAACCTCTCCCACCCCTGTAGGCTAAATAACTCAAGATGCTATGTCGGAAAGGCGGACCTAATATCTTTCGCAATGGCGAAACCTTTTTTGGAGATAAAAAGGGCCGCCTCTCCGAAAGCGTAGAAGTCAATGATCGGAATGCCAACACTTCGGAATGGTGAGATGACCCCATAAGCCGGCCGGAGGGTCGTTGGCACCACAGACGATCTGTCAATAAGCTCTCTCTGTCCTCACACGAGTGAGTACACTATTACGCATGGAGAGAATTACAGCATATTGCATGCCTCGCGCAAACAACCATTGCGAGACGGGAATCTGATTGACGTAATGCCCAGCCTTGCCTGGCCACGCCTGTGAATAATTCTGGTAGTTAAGACCGCCCAAATCCCGTTTGCGCAGGCATTTTGGGGCGCAGATGATTTTGGCACGGCTCTAATTTGCGCTTGGAACACCTGCCGTGAACCTTTCCGCATCCCGGCCGAGAATTGCATCCCCAACATATTTTGGGGCTGTTTTAACTTAGAAATCAGGGAGGTCACGTCTACCAGACAATTATATCACTTTTAAACAGTTAAATTTCTGTATAAATGATTACAAGTATGCTCCCGTGAGGTGGGGATGCTTTTTTTGCTGATTGGCGGGGAAGCAAAACTCAGAACACCTGGAAGTAATTTTGTTATTTTGTGGTTATGGCCGAAGTGGCTGCCGCAAACCGTTTCATTTCACTTCCTGATCTGCCCCGGCCACAGACAGACTAATCGTCAAGACAACACTGGCCGATTCACTCGGGGTTCAAGCGAGACTACTCGGCGGTGGTCTACTATTAGAGGTAAGATGTGATGCATCGATATCAAATTTAGACTGTTTAATAACAATCGAAAATCTTGCTTGTAGTTGCTTTAAGGCACGCGCAAACAGGTGCGCAAAGCGCTATTAGGGGATAGCGCCTGTCGGAAGATAGAGCCCTATCACTTTAAACTCAAAAATAAAATAAAATAAAAAAATCGCAAGTCACCCTAATCATCTTCGGTAATATTAAATTGTGTGTGGTGTTTTGTTTTGTTTTTTCCCAGGCGACCCTATTTGAATTCCAGGCGACCCCAGTAGGGGTCACGACCCTAAGTTTGGGAACCACTGCCTTAAGGCAAGCCAAGTCCCAAGTCAAGTCACTCCCCCCCCCCCACCCCCCCACGCCACAGTGGCATTCCGACTGTACAAACAAACAAGTCATCCATGTCATCATCTCTCAAGTCAAGTCACAATTCTTTAACTTCCAATTCGAGTCTCAAGACATTTCTTTTTTGTCAAGTCAAATCACAAGTCATCAAAACAGTGACTCAAATCGATTCAAGTCCAAGTGACGAAGTCGCAAGTCCACATCTCCGGTAACAACCCCCCTGTCTGAGTGCCTCCCAGACATTACTGTAAGTGCGAGAGTTATGAGGAACCTACCACCACAGAGGGATGTAGACCACATAAATGGAGGAAATGATGACTAGAAGAGTCCTCCATTGTCTCACTCCATATGCAATCCAGGGCAGCGTCATGTACCCAAAGCAGTAGAAGAGAAAGGTCCCGAGAGTCGTGGAGAGCACACGCATAGATTTACTCAACACCTCTGTTCCTGTTTGCGATAACATAATCAATGTTTAGTTCAAAGAAATAGATTAGCAGAACATGAAAGGTGGAGGTCAGAGTTATCTTGACGGGCTAATATCATCCAGGTGACAGCTAATTATACCTCAAGCATGTGGTTCTCAAATGGGGGTCTGGGGACCCCCAGGGGCTCCATGAAAAGTTTTCAGGAAAAAAAAAAAAATACATATTAGGGCTGTCAAACGATTAATTTTATTAATCGCGATTAATCGTGCGATTAACTATAGTTAATCGCGATTAATCGCATCTTTGTATCGCATGTTTAAAATGCCATTATTTTGCATTTCAAAGCATTTTTTATTAGCTATTAATTAATCAATGTTTAGTTGTGTGTGTGTGTGTGTGTGTGTGTGTGTGTGTGTGTGTGTGTGTGTGTGTGTGTGTGTGTGTGTGTGTGTGTGTGTGTGATCAAAGAAATAGATTAGCAGAACATGAAAGGAAAAAGAATATATATATATATATATATATATATATATATAAACGAAAATATTTTATGCTTTAAATCTAAAATGGTTCATGGATTACATTCTAATCTAAGAAACCTATAAATGTAAGAGTCAAGCACATTACCGTGGAAACAATTAAGCTTAGCCCAAAATCACAAAAGACTGAGGGGGTCCCCGGTATATTTTCTATCTTGTAAGCCTTACAAGATAGAAAATATACCCCTTGGCTGAAAAACATCAAGACAGAACAAGTAGTGTTTTACAATTCCTACCCAGTACAAATGCAGATGTGTACAGGGATATCCGGAAGGCTCCAACAATGAGGAAGATGATGCAGAACATCGTCCATGAATGAGAGAAGGACTGAACGAGGACAGCAACAGACTGGGTTGCAAGAGAGATGAACAGAACCTTCTTCCTCCCAAACCTAAATGGAAAAGAAATACACATCATTTTACCCTTGACTCACAGACAACATAAATCATATTGACTTTACTCCATGAGTATTGCTGAAAACTAGGTGTTAGCAAATACTAGTGCAGTTTCCCCCGCTGGTGCACAGAGCGCTGTTTATTCAAAGTTTATTAATATTGCCCAAATTGCACCAAATGTGACACGGCACATCCCTGGGTCCCTAGCAACACACCCAGCAAGTGTGAAGTAGATTGGACGAACGGTTCTTGAGATATGCAAAGGACACGTGCACGCGTGCGCACGCACACACACATACACACACACACACACACACACACACGCACGCACGCACGCACGCACGCACACACACACACACACACACACACACACGCGCGCACACACATACAGACTTGCTTTATGTGGAACTATAGAACACCCATTAATTATGCCTCATGTTCCAGTATATCAAGAGTAGACCACACCATGAAAATGTCTGGTCAACCCGCTAGGAGGAGTACATCAAAGTATGAAACAAGTTATTTCCTGTTGCCAGTAGGTGGCGCTATGACTATAACTGAATATTAAAACGAAGAACAAGCCAGCACACAAGATGTCCTTTTTCTCATTTAATTTACCTCAGTCCGGGGTACAGCACAAACAAGTTTTGGCGCTAGGCCTTCATCAGTCCCACCCACTACACTACACTGATGAAGGCCTAGCGCCGAAACTTGTTTGTGCTGTACCCTGGACTGAGGTAAATTAAATGAGAAAAAGGACAACTTGTGTGCTGGCTTGTTCTTCGTTTTGATTCTGTGCTTGTGCCTTGCACCGGACCTTTCTGTTTTACTTTCCGAGTGTGCTCGTTTTTCCACTTTTTTTTATATAACTGAATATTGGAATGTAGATGTCTTCAGGCCGGGACTCTCATCAAATGTGAAGTTTGGAGCAAATTTGACCATGTACAGCCAATTTACAAACCACTTCCTGTGTTGCCAGTAGGTGGCGCTATGACTATTCGCCTGTCCAATTTGCACCAGATTTGACACTGCACTTCGTCCCAGAAACATACTTGCCAAGTGTGAAGTCAATTGAACACTTGGCTCGAGATATGCGAAGGACACACAGAGACACAGGCGGTCCTGGAATTAGATAGATTTTCATAAAGTGGAATAAGAATAAAATCTTTACTATACATGTAAAACTAACAAAATTGTGTGCGGCAAGCAAATAATCTTATGACATCACTGATGATGTCATAGACACTAATGATGTCATAGGCATTGTGACATCATCAGTGATGTCGTAAATAGGCATTGTGATCATCAGTGTTGTGAAGTTAAAGGAACACTCCATAAATTTTCAACCAGCATTGTATCATTATAAAACCAGTAGTATATCAGAAAACTGTAAACCGTTTCATTTGAGTTAGGTTGTAGACAAGTGATGTTTTGTGCATGAATGACATCACTGGTCTACAACCTAACTCAAATCAACTCTCAATAACTGTAAAACTAAATAAATGCCTGCAAAACTGTTTAAAGTAGTAGTCATAAACTGAGGTTCCGTGACCATCCTCTGGCAAGGATGGTTTGATGATTGATTTGACCTCTATGGACCCTTTATAAAAGATTTAGCCTCCAGGTCCCTCTCAAAAATCCCGGCATTTTTTGCTAGAGGGCCAAATTCAAAATGGCGCCCGGGGCCAACTCTAAAAATTAACTTTTGACGTGGATGGCCTAGAATCATGTATGAAGGCACTTTTTCATACAAGTCAACCACGACGATTCCAAATCTGACACCATTTTAATCATAAGACCTTGTTTTGACCCAGAAAATTCAAGATGGCCGCTATCCAGTAGAGCGAATACTTAACTTTTGTACAAAAGGCCAGTGAATATTGCCCTCAAACTATATTTATTCAGGAGAGCCTGATACCCAACCTAACAGAGGCGACAAGAGAGAATCTTGATATTCTGAGGAATACAAGTTTCTCCCCAGGAAGCCCGTGCTGCTGCTCATGCAGCCCTGGAGGATGATGTTGATCTCAAGAATCTCATCACCAACCTTTTCTCCCAAGTAGAGGTCAGTGACATGGCAGACTACTGGAGGGACTTCCTGTCCATGACAGATGCGCTAATGCAGAATGTGACTGCAGTCCATATCTGCAACTGGGAAGAGTATGTCAGCTCTCTGCTTGCTATGCAGCCGTGGATGGTAGCATACGACAACAATAAGTATGGGAGGTGGCTGCCTGACTTCTGGGCGATGCTGACAGCTCTCCCTGCTGAACAGGTTGCCTTCCTTCGTTCTAACTTCACTCAGTCCATCACAGGTAACCCCTATTCCAACATGGCCTGGGACATGTGGATTGAATGTACAATGAACAAGGGCAGCAAAATGAAGTCAGGCTGGCTCTCAATCCTCCAAAATGAAAAGCAGCTGCTGGTGCACTCCAGAAATGTTAACAATGTGGCCCGCATAAGAGCGGCTCACAACACTCTTGCCACCCGAAAAGATGCAAAGAGGAAACACACGGAAAGTGGCCCGAAGCGCATGCGAGAGGATGAGCAGTGTGTGCATAACCTGAAGCGCATGCGAGAGGATGAGTGTGTGTGCATAACCTGAAGCGCATGCATGGATGAGTTCGACTCATTCCCGTTTAATCCGGCCTCACCCACACTTCGCACCCTACAGTCAGCCATGCCTGCCTCTGATGAGCTCATTGCGGACTTTAAATCAGCCCATTCTGCAGGAGAGGATAAGTTGAACATCTTCTTGCAGGACCGGGTGTTCAGTAAGAATAAATCCCTCCATGCACCTGTCAGTTTGAGCAAACGTTTGACATTTTCCAAGCATGCATGCATAGAGAAGCCCGGCGAGGAACTCAAGGCAAGAGCTGCTGAAATGGAAAGAAGCGCTCTCAAAGCAGTGATCAACCTGGTTGAAGACAGTCAACTTGTCAAGCTCCCCGAGCTGCTGGAACATTGTGTTGTTGAGGAATGTGTGGCCTTATTCAACCCCAATGGCACATACAGGAAGACACAGAAGAGCAAGCTCATCCAGAAGCTCTCCCTCCAAACTATTGATATTAAAGAACCATATGTTGCTCTCATCGACATGGGCATGATCTGGAGGATGGCAACTCCATCAGCGGAAGATCGGCAGACACAAGACGGCAGCCCATACAGGTGGTTGGACTACGTCCAAAAGGTGTCATCCATCATCCTTGCCCGCCATTGTGATGCTCACCGTATCATCTGTGTGAATGATCCATACGATGCAGCCTACTCAACTAAAGATGATGAGCGAGACCTGCGCGTACAGGGTAAGGTACATGTACCAAACACGTACATGAAATTGGATGACCGCTTTCCCTCTGCCAAGGCATTCAAAACACTACTGTGTAGTGTGAGCAACAAGGAACGGTTGCAAAAATTAATATGCAGCCACCTCACCGACCTGGCACAGAATGTGAATGCAGAGATTGTCTACTCTGTTGGCCCACATTGCATCAACTTGTCAACACAACAACTGATGGAAGACTACAGCATTGAGCAGTCTGAAGCTGACACCATCCTCTTCACTGTTTATGCAGGTCTACGGCAGTCAGGCTATAGTGGCCCTATTGTTATTGATGCAGCTGATACTGATGTCTACGTCGCAGCATCGGTCATCTCACGGCAGCTCCCTGGCATGCTATGCATCAAGAGAAACACAGAGACAGTCCTCTGTCGTGGCCTCCTGACAGAAGAGATGGCAGACTGCATTGTGCAGCTACACTGTTTTACAGGCTGTGATGCCAACTCAGGTTTCTATGGCAAAGGAAAATCATCAGTGTATGAGAAGGTGACAAAGAGCTCTTTGGCACGGCAGCAACTCTCACGGTGTGGAGATAGCCTTCACCTTGAGGAGGAGGTAGAACAAGAGCTATTTGCATTCACGAGACAGGTGATCTATGGAGACAAGAAGAGTAGCACCATGGCTGAAGCCCGTGCTTCCAAGTGGAAGACCATGAAGAGAAAATCTTTTATCCGTCTCCCTCCAGATGCAGATAGCTTACGCCAACACTGCCTCCGCGCCAACTACTTGCCGTATCTAGTGCACCACCCCACACTGACGCACCACCCCTCACCACTCGGACATGGTTGGGAATTGGTGGGTGGTCGCTGTCGTTCTGTCCGCCACACACGGCCTACTCTCCCCATACACCTACCTGCACCAGGGCCTGTTGAAGAGGACGAGGAAGTTGAGAGTGAGGAGGAGGAGGATGTGGAGTCATCTGAATCTGATGATTCAGAAACCAGTGACACAGAATGCTATGATTCAGATTGATATGTGTTTTGTGTCTGTAAAAATTACAAATTATCATCATCAGGTCTCTTGCTCGGCGACGGGAGCGACGCCATGCGCAGAGCCAATCAGTTTCACCAATCTTTGCCATTTGGGTTGGTCCAGTGCTAGGGGCTCGGCTTCAGCAAGCGACAGGCCCATTTGGTGTAGAAAAGAAAAAGAAAAAAAAACTGGACTGACCCTTGGAAAAAATTACAAACCCCAAATAAATTACTTTCCTATTCTAAAGTTAAGTTTTCACTCTACTGGATGGCGGCCATCTTGAATTTCAGGGGCAAGACGAGGTATTATGATTAAAATGGTGTCAGATTTGGAATCCTCATTGTTGACTTGTATGATAAAGCGCCTTCATACATGATCCTAGGTCATCCAGGTCAAAAGTTAATTTTTAGAGTTGGCGCCGGGTGCCATTTTGAATTTGGCCCTCTAGCAAAAAATGCCGGGATTTTTGAGAGGGACCTGGGGGCTAAATCTTTTATAAAGGGTTAATAGAGGTCAAATCAATCATCAAACCATCCTTGCCAGAGGATGGTCACGGAACCTCAGTTTATGACTCTACGTGACGACCCTCCCACTCTCCTGGCCCCCTGTCTTGCCTGGTGTTGGGGTCATTAGGCCCAGTGTACTCATTGGGCTTAAGAAGACCTTCAGACCATGCAGTCTCTCTCCTCACCGATTACCTTTTGTTCTGTTCATTTGTTTAATGTAGTCTGTGTTGACTTGTCTATTAATCTTTCCTTATAGTAAATCATTCTGTTTTAACTTTTACTTTGGTGTATATGTTACAACCCGCCAAAAGGAATTAACAAATGAAGGGAGTCGTACACCCAAGTAGCCTAAAAGTTAAAACAATAAATTATTAAGTAAAACTAAGAGAACATAACTAGACAACAGAAACTAGCCTACATTAAACAAACGAACAGAACAAAAGGTGCATCAGTGAGCAGGGAGAAAGAGTCAATGTTCTGAAGGTCTTATCCTTATCAGCACAATGACCCCGACACCAGGCTCCTGCAAGACAGAGTCGAGAGAGTGGTAGGGTCATTACAAAAGCTCCCATCTTATCAGATGGGGGACCCTGGGACACAATCTTATCAAATGGGCATTCTTGGTCTAATTTGTGTCAGGGGTTCAAAGTTTGAGAACCAATGCATAACAGTAAACTGATTCTCTTTGGGTTGTGGTCAGGACAAAAGAAGACATTTGAGAACGTCATCTTGGCCTTTGCGGAAAAAGTGAGCGACATTCTACAGACCAAAGAAAGATAATCAGTTGTTGTAAAACTGACAGGTTTTTGTATTGAGTTTGGTGTCAGTGGGTGTAACCCATGCTCTCTTGAGCCCCGTACGCCCAGCATTGCGCAGGCGGCCCCCGACCTCACTCAGTGTGGCCCCTGGGTCCATTTCCAATTTTCAAACTATATCCAGGATGCACATTGCACATGCAACATTATTAATCTAATTAATATGACATATTTGGGTGATGTACCCCATCAAATTGCTGTAGCGGGCTGTTTTAAAGCTAGAGAAAAGTTTCTGGTGTCATCTGAATGGAAGAATTACTAAATTTGAATATGAAAAATATAAATGTTGGTATAATAAACTTTGATTACCAGTCCTTTTCATCAGATTAGTAGCTATAATTGGGAGTGATGGTGTTACAGTAGGCTACTGGTGGAAGTGCACGGTCACAATCTGGCCCTCTGGTAGCGAGGATTCTTTTTGTGGCCCTCTCTATCATCAATGCCCATCCCTGGTCTAGAGTAACATTACGAATGACTCGATCTGGACTTGGACTTGAGCAAAGCGGTTTCGAATACAGCATGTAATGCATTGATCCTGTGCAGACAGGCATGTCTTCTACTGCACTGCATCTAAGGTTCATACTTGTTAAAGTGCATTTTGGTGATTGACATGTATTAACGAGGATGAAATACCTGTCAGACAGCTGGCCTGAAATCAGGGTCCCCAACAGGTATCCCACAAAGAAGGTTGAGGATGCAACAGGAACTTTCCACTGTTCATCACAAACAAGGTCCCACTGTTGGAAAACATGAATTTGAAATTACTGTATATTGCAGCAGAGAAATAGCTAAGTTATCCAAAAGAAAACAATCAAAACTGATATTTTCTTCTAACTGACAACTTAGAGTCCCACTTAAGTCCCCTTTGGGGTATTAGGCATTCCGTGGAGACTTACCCTAATGCAGTGGTTCTCACCCTGTGGTACGCGTACCACTGGTGGTATGCGGGGGGGTCCCTCCCTCTCATACTTTCATATGGTGGTCATTTCTGAGGTGGTCCCTCCCTCTCATACTTTCATATGGTGGTCATTTCTGAGGTGGTACTTGGTGTAAAAAGGTTGAGAACCACTGTCCTAACGCTAATGGACTACTTGCCTAAACCTAAGCCTAACCTTAATCTAACCCAAACCTTAACCACTGACCCCCAAATCAGCTTTTTACCAAATGGAGACACAGCTTTTGCCCCCAATTGCACAGGCTGTCCCCAATCACCTGGCAGTCAGGTGTGTTTCCCCAATTTGGACTTAAGTTAAACACACAGACAGACCTCAGTGACGATGGTGGATTGGTAGATGTCTTTGCTGTAGCTCCATCCATCCAAACAGCCCTCCTGGCCCAGCTCAGTGAGGTTGACCAGGCCAGGAACGACTCCCCAAGCAGACAGGTTTCTGACCTCATCCAGCTGGTACCTGCTGCACTTGCTCAGCTCCTCTTCACCGTCCACCACCTGAGAGGGAATGATGGCCTTTCTCCACTCCTCAGTCAGGTTGACATCTGGAATGAGACAGTGGTGTTTCGGTGTTGCCCCAACAAAGATGATGTAAAGTCCGAATCCAGAGGAGATATGAATAGCGCTGAGAAGGAAGAATACGCTCCAGAAGAACGGGCCATTCTGGCCAAGGAACGCAGTGTCTTCATCATAGTCTCCCATTCTTTAGACAAATCTCTCCCCTGCAGGATGTGAGACTTGGAGAGACCTCAGCGCATGAGAAAGAGCAGTACTGTAAGGGTCTTCGGGGGTTGAGAGAGCCAAGCCGGTCTCTCTGTGGGAGGGGGCCACCACAGCATAAAAACCTGAGAGAGTGTTGTTAAACCTCTGTCCAGCCTCGGAGCTCAGCTGCTCCACAGAGTGAGAAACTCTTTGAAGGTTGCTGGATCCTGAGTGTGAAGGAGGATGGGGAAAGCGGGTAATTTGAGATGACTGGAGTGAGAGACATGTTAAGGTGCTCTTATGCTCGAGCAAAGCTCCGTGGGGGTGGGGCCCCGCGAGTCTCCGTGAGTCACCGTGTAGACCTCGCGCTGGGGCAGATGCCATTATACTCAGAAAGTGATCACCATGTATTGTACAATACAGCCCGTGAAAAGTCGCAATGAAACGCTGTGCAGTACTGAGTGCGCTTTCACTCTCAAACGACCGCACATCAGCACATGAAGGACTCACCAAACTTGTTTTTACTGAAAGCCGTTTTTACTACTCAGCCCTGATAGCCTACTACTCTGTGCTGCTTTTAATCTCTCTCAATAATGCTCTTAACACAACACATTTACTTGGTGAAATGACTAAAAACGAACAGTTGCAAATCTAAGTTTATAGCCTACCACATGGGTCAAGAAATGTGGCGAAAACACAGCTCAGTGTTCAGGGCTCAATGGTTTGTATGCAGCCATGTTTGGAGAGAAGCTCGCGCTGTTAGAAAAAATATCAGGCACAACGCGAGCGGCCGCTGGACCACGCGCATAACCACGCCCAACAAATTTACGTAA
Organism: Poromitra crassiceps; assembly: GCF_964638095.1. Lineage (NCBI taxonomy): Eukaryota > Metazoa > Chordata > Actinopteri > Beryciformes > Melamphaidae > Poromitra > Poromitra crassiceps. Next base: position 37,612,007 of record NC_139635.1, read on the forward strand.
TTTGACGCGCCCGCCCCTCGCTCCACCCCCGCGCCCTTCACGGCAGGGTGAGCATAATTCAGCCTTTAGGCTGGCTCACACAGGATCCAGCATTGCCCCATTGACCCCCTCCCCCCCTCACTTCTTCCCCCGCGCGCGCTCCATTCATAGTCATTGGGGGAGGTGCGTCAGGCTACAGCAGTGGCTGCATGAAAAACACACATACAGCTGACGTACAGTGAGAAAGTACAGGGCGATCCTGTCGGCGCAGCCGGTGTGCAGCTCCTCGGAAATGTGACTTGACTTGCATGCTGACGCGAACAGCGCGACTATAACATAATGTGTAGATGGGGAGATAACAGGAGAGAGTGAAAGCTACTACCAATTATATGCACTGCATTCTCTCCTTGGGCTAACTTCTATAGCCTGGTAAACCAGCCCGTCACGTGAACTCACATTTAATTTGGTTCTCCGTGACGGTCTGGCCCCGGCGCCATGGGGAGGGTCTAGCAGAAGCGGAAGAGCGGAAGAGCCAATCAGCGACGCCGCTGTGATTGACAGCGCAAGTTGGCCAATCAGGAACGCCACTAGCGCTGCACTAACAAAACAGTAATGGCCGCCTCCTTGCCTGATCGTCTCGAGGAGTCATGTCAGCGTTTGTCTAGTGTAAACAGCCATAAAGTGCAGTTATTGCAGAAATAGACTCAATAACAACAATTAAACAAGTACAGGAGTATCGCCGCAACCGCAGAGTTTCTCGGCGGAAAATATGTTTATTGGCTGAAGGAGTTGTCTGTCAAGGCAACTACGCCCGCCCATGATCCCGCCCCTGCTAAACCCCCCCCCCCCCATGGCGCCGGGGCCAGACCGTCACGGAGAACCAAATGAAATGTAAGTTCACGTGACGGGCTGGTTTACCAGGCTATAACTTCTAGGCATTGAAGTGAAATCACACAATTGCCCACAGCATAAGAATTTCACTCCATTCAAAGTCAATGAGGGGAGATGCGTCAGGTTCCGACAGCGGCTGCAGCAGGGGGCTGCCGGCTGTGTGAAAGACAGGCAGCGGTCGCATGGCGAGAGAGTACAGGGAGATCTTGGGGGGGATGCAACCTGACGTCACACTGCAGCTGCCAATCTAGATGTCTCACACACACACACACACACACACACACACACACACACACACACACAGCTCTGCTCCGTCTGTATCTTGTCTCTAATTCTTCTTCCTCTTATTTATTCTCTTGTCTCTCATCTCTCCCTCTCTCTCTCTCTCTCTCTCTCTCTCTCTCTGTGTCTCTCTGTCTCTCTCTCTCTCTCTCTCTCTCTGTCTCTCTCTCTCTCTGTGTGTGTGTGTGTGTGTGTGTGTGTGTGTGTGTGTGTGTGTGTGTGTGTGTGTGTGTGTGTGTGTGTGTGTCTCTCTCTCTCTCTCTCGTGTTCTTCACAATAAAAATCCTCCGGTCAGTTTGTCAATGAAAGCTTGCCTTTTTTATGACAAAAGAGGAAATGTTTTCAACAACACGGCTCCGATCCACGACTGAAAGCAATCAGGATGATTGATTGATTGAGTTTATTCAACAAATCAAAAAATAGGACACCAACAAGCACACAGCATCAAATAATTCATCAAGGATATCACAATAAAGTCGTGAAACTTATTTCCATACTGAGGTCTCGCCTGCAGAGGCAAACAGAAAAGGGAGTGACAATACACATGACAATACACTGAAAGAAATAATTTGTAAGATTTACTTAATGAAATATCTGCGACTATTTGCACGCGATTTTCAAGTAAATTTTAGTGCTGAAATACTAAGTACAACTCACTTGCCAGTTTCAAGTAAAATCTACTTACCACCAAGCATAAGTAATGAAGATATTAAGTAAATGTTATTTAAAACTATCAAGTAAATCTTATTCATCTGTATTGTTCTCTGTTTGACATTTTAAATTACTTAATAATTACTCACTATAATTAGACCCTTCTCAAGGGGGCCATTTTGTGTCGAAAAGGCAGGGTAAACAGGTGCAAGCAAAACACTAATGAGGGTTTCCAACTTCCTTGATTGGAATTTGAAAATCCTCATTAGTGTTTTGCTTGCACCTGTGTTTATTCTGCCTTTTCGACACAAAATGGCCCCCGTGAGAAGGGTCTATTATGTAAATGTTTTTAATTGTTTTCCATAAATGTTACCAAATATTCACAAATCACAACTAAAATACCATTTAACAGTTTATTTTTTCCCAACAATGAATCACCAACGTTCACATCACATGTGACATCTGGAAAAATCTACTTAAGGTGCATTCCGTAAAACCTTCCAAATGGTTGAAACAACAAAACCGTGGAATTAGCTTGACCAGGGATGCAAACATGGATAATGAAAAAGGTGACATACCTGGGCAGACACAAGACCACTCAAAAATCATTCACTTAAAGGGATAGTTCGGTTTGTTTGAAGTGGGGTCCTATCAGCTAGTTCCATACACTAACTGAAAGAGTCACACGCTTGCCTTTTAAGCTCCAATTCCTGGACAAATCCGGTAAAACCAGACAAAGCCAAGCGCTCTGCCCCCCCCCCCCTTCATCCAGTCTGTCTGTCTCTATATATAGGCTATTATTCCATATTATTATGCTTCTCAAACCAATCTAACTGCAGTTACTGCTTACTGCAAGCATGTAAATACCCTACACTATAGCAAGATCAAAGTGAAAAGAATGTTCTAAATGCATCAGCTAGAAAAATATAGCCTATTAGATTGGTGAAAGTTTGTCCAGAAAGATATCATTTTCTCTCGCCTGCTGCAGGAAGGATGATGCACATAAATATACCCTACATTAAGTCATTGCATAAATGTCTTTTTATTGTAAAACTAAATGTGAAGTAGGGCCAAGTTATTGGAGCGGACATCACAGTATAGCACATGACAGTAGAAGCGCGTTCCGCTGTCACTAATCTAAATCACATTAAATCGACAAGGGATATATATAGGCCCAGGAGGACATATATGTTTCACATAGGGTGGTGTTTTCATTTCGATGTTTTATTTGGTCCAATATTGAAATGTTCTACAATTGCAGGTTGTGTTACCATTACACATTATTTTTGATCTACCTTTATATATATTTCGGCTCATTTGGTTGCTATTTAGTAGCGAAATGGAGTACCACAATGCATGCTGGGACATGCCAGGCAGTGAACTTACAACTTCTTTTTCCTATGGGAAGTGTGTTGTGTCTGTCTGAGCGAGGGAGTCAGAGAGAGAGAGAGAAGGGTGACAGAGAAGAGGCAGAAGAGCGCTCCTCGCAACTGGCGCACTGAATAGGCCTGGTTTCAGAGAGAGACAGAGAAGGGTGACAGGGGAGAGGCAGAAGAGCGCTCCTCGCAACTGGCGCACTGAATAGGCCTGGTTTTCAAAAGCGCAAAGCGCTAAATTTACGCCAGTTGGGAAGATATCATTAGGCCGGCATTTAAGGCCGACACGCCCATTCTTGCCCATTCAGGGAGAGCGCCACGCCCATTCCGCCTAAAGCGCATTTGCCAGCGTAAAGCCATGTTGATATCTTCCCGAGGCAGGCGCAAGGCACGTTTTTTTGCGTTTAAGGCCCGTTTTAGCGCCGAAGGCCTGTGGGAGAATAGGGGCCGTACGCTCTATTTTGACAATTTTCAGCGCTTTACTTTTCCGCCAAACAGCCTTCTCATTCGGCACTACTTTTTCTCCCAACCGTACAACTGCCGTATTCCTCCGCTAAACGCCTGCACAGAGCCGCGGCGCTGGATTACTCCGCACATCAGCTGTTATTTTGGGTTATTTCTCCTGGCTTGTTAGTGAAGACAACAAATAGAATACACGAATGAAAATATGAGTGATTTTGATAGCGAGGACGATATGCCCTTCACCTTGGTGACAAGAGGATACAATTATGAACCAGAGAGAGTCATATACAGAAGAGGAACTTTTGCAGAGAGAGAGTGAACAGGCAGAAAGAGAGATACGAGGAACTGCCATAATATGCTGCCTAAATGCCGGGGTGTCCTGCAGACCTTTTTCACCATTCCCAGGATGAATTGGGGAAAACGTCCCAGACCAGAGAGGCCATAGTCCAGGCATTTTACGCAAATATGTGGGTCAACCTCACACTAATTGCAACAAAACCAAACTCAACTGATTTTGTATCCTCAATATGTCCTCAATGAAGGAAAAAAAAGTGTTAAGGAAATGTATGAAGGGAAAGTTTTGAAAATGACTTAAATATGATGGTAGCCTATGGAAGCCTATGGAAGCCTTTTTATTTTATTTTATGTTCCATAAATCTCATCACTTTTATCCTGTATGTGTTTTTTGCTTCAAGGAGAAAAATAAAAAATAAAAATAAAAAAGTTAAAAAATAAATAAATAAACGTATTTGGTAGCATCATATAGGTCATTTTCAAAATTTTCCCTTCATACATTTCCTTAACACTTTTTTTCCTTCATTGAGGACATATTGAGGATACAAAATCAGTTGAGTTTGGTTCCTGTTTTGTAAACCGTGGCTCTGTGCTCTGTGCAGGCGTTTAGCAGAGGAATACGATAGTTGTACGGTTAGGAGGAAATAGTGCAGAATGAGAGGGCTAAAGTAAAATAAAGCGCTGAAAATTGTCAAAATAGAGCGTACATGTACACTGATATTGATTTGTTTAGGTGGGCGTTGTTTTAGGTGGCTAAATTACATTTTAGTTCTTGGCCCCGTGTACTAGAGAGCCAGAGCTGTGGAGGCTGTTGCTTCAGAGTGCTGGGTCGACTGTCATAGTATTGCGATCCTCAGCAGATCGGTGACGTTTCTACCAGGGTTGAATTGGGAGGAAATAAACATATGTTTCAAGACACACAACTGAATTAAAATACAAGGAGGAGCAACTTTAATACAGTATTTAATATAGAAGTTAGACCGAAAACAAAACAGGAAATGAGAATGACGGCAGGTCACTGAAGGAACACTTTGTCTTTCACACATTTCTAATCTATAAAGTAACACTTTTCAAACAGTGTCCTAAAAAACACGGGACACCCTCACCCCCCCCCCCCCCCCCCCCCCTCCAAAAAAAAGAAAGGAGAAGACCATCTTCCATCTTTGAGGCCATTTACACCTGGCGAACTCATTCCTGGCCATATACATCTTTAACGTCTTATCAGGAGTGTGTCTCCCAGCCAAATACGTGTTTGACGTGTTTTTGTTTTTATTAGAGCTTAGCGTAGTTCAAAGACTTCCCCAGCCTGTGACATGGTATCAGGTCCCTGGCCTCAAAGCCAAGCCGACAACACGTGAACAAACAACTACGCAGCTGTTGTTTTGAAATGGGGGAGGAGGAAATAACAGAAAACGGAGAAACGCTGCCTGTTGCAGAGTAGGAGAAACGCCATTGAAACGCCCCTCGGCGCGCTGCGCTGGTCGCCTTGCTGCAGGGCAGCGAACCTGGATGAGTTGTTCGCGGTAGTCAAACCCGTGACCAACATGATCGATCCGGTTCCAGCGCCTGGTCCCAAACCCAAGCCGGACCCCGTTCCTGTGTCCCAGCCCGAACACAGATCACGCAAAATTGTAGTTCGGGAAGCCCGTAAAGCTTGGCAGCCTCGCCACACATTTTGTTGTTGATATATATGCATTGCCAACGATGCAGAGGCAGATGCTAGACGCTGATCTCAGACCAGTTTGGTGTTCTCCTCCTATGCTAATTTGCGGGGAGATCAATAGTGTTCCCTGGGAAGGAGGTGCGATCCAGCAGCAGCTGTGGACAGAACTCTCTCTCTCTCTGTGTGTGTGTGTGTGTGTGTGTGTGTGTGTGTGTGTGTGTGTGTGTGTGTGTGTGTGTGTGTGTGTGTGTGTGTTGATGTTACTCTACTGCTGCAAGGCTGCTTTGGATAAAAGTGTCTGCTAAATGACGAAATGTAATGTAATGTAAAGAGACACACATGGGCCCCGCGCACACACACACATTCACACTCACTCACACTGAGTAAACTGTATTGTTGAATGTAAAAAAAGCACTTCATGTATATATATATATATATATATATTTTTGTCATTTGTGTCCTAACGAATAATATTTACATGTCTGATGTCAATACAGTTCAAAATAAAAGAATTGAGAGCGAGTTCTGCCTGAGATTGTGTCCTTTACAAAAATGCCTTTTTCTCCAATTTCTCTTCTCAGAGAGACCTTTTTGGTGAAAACAGGGTGTATATAAATGGCTATAAGTAGAGTACAGAACATGCTAAAAGCTCACTTTTTTTTTCCTGGTGAACCCAGAGACGTACATCTTCATTTTGAGGTATTGCAAATCACTTTGGTGCTAATAGATAATTTACTGTGGGTCTTGAAAGATGACCAACAATTATGAAAATCTTTGGCCTGAGCTAAATATTGGCAGTCCTAAACTGAGTTAACATGTGGTTTCTGCCATCAGATTGCAATCAGATTGTATTTGATCACTTCAGCCTGATTTTTTTATTTTTTTTATTTAACCTTTAGGCTATTTAACCAGATAAGACATTTGAGATACAAGATCTCTTTTGCGAATGTGATCTGGCCAAGAAGGCAGCAATTACAAGCCAGGTTACAATCAACATAAATTACAGTACATATAAAGGAAACATAAAAACAGGGCTATAGAGCTGAAACATTTCAAAAAGCAAGGACAACCAAATACATCATAAAATACCACATCCAAGGGTAATAAATAACACAGGATCAAGAACGTAAAAACATATGGCCTAAAAACAAAATTAACAGGTCAAAAAGGGCAAAGTAAAACTAGACTGCAGGAGCAGCTTGCAGTAAGAACTTCAGATAGAGCATGTTTAAAACTGGACAGAGGAATGGAAGAGACCAGTTTTAAACAGGACTGCAGGTCGTTCCACGACCAGGGAGCAAAGTAGGAGAGACTCTTTACACCTGGCGTTAACATGCATTTTCTGTAATCTGATTGCAATCAGATTGCAGAAATGGTTGTCCTCTCAATCCGCATAAAGTTGGTGTATCCAGATTGAGAGGACACATTGCATTTACACTTGTGTGGTTTGGCCGATCAGATTGCAATCCTTCTTCAATGCGTTTTGGGGGTGTTTACACCTAGCATTTCAAGTGATAAAACACAATCTGATTGCAATCTGATCACAGAAAACGCATGTTAGCGCCAGGTGTAAATGGCCACTTTGTCTACAGGAAAGTCTGTTCAACCATCAAAGCATCGCCATGCAGCACCATATGTGACATCAGCCAACGTGTCAACATTGAAAGTGCATAGTGAATGAAATCATTAGTGACTGAACTATAACTAAACCTGCTAAAATATTAATTCATATGATTATTGACCCAAATTTCTTCATTTCATAAAATTCAATTTCCAAAAAGGCAACTTACAAAAAATATAAAAACTGAAACAAGGGCATAAGGTGATACAACTACAACTTGTTTACAATTTTGAAAAACGATTGATACAGCCATACAAGAAAAAGAGTAGGACAAAGAGAGGACAAAATAAGCAAATCTGACAAAACTGGATCAAAATCATCCATGAACATGCCAATGAAGACTTGCCAACTCTGCAGACTGTGTGGCATCTTGTAGGAAACAGCTGTTTGGTACAACATGGCAAGAGTTCAGAGTTTGACCTCACGCAGTACAGATGGGCTGCGTCTTCCACACTGTTCCAGGTCGTATTCCCTCTTTTTTGGTCCCCTGCACAACCTGGTGTAGAAGGAACAGATCATGGTGGCAAATGAGCAGCAGATATACAAGGACAGAGAAATGGTGCTTGAGAAGAACATTGTAGTTCACTCTAACTCAAAAAGGGCCCAACCCAGAAGTAATTGCAATAGTCATGTTTGATAGTTTTTATTGGTCCTTATACTCACCTACACCACCATCACCTACACCATATATTAAAAGTATGGGGGGTGGGTCGCCGACTGGTCGTCATGGCAACTCATGTTCTTTGTGAGTTTGGGTCCCAGGGAGACATAAAATGTTTCTTTTGGGTCCCAAGATGAAAAAGTTTGGGAACCCCTGTTTTAGAGAGACATGCATGGACCCTTTCTCAATACCAAGAATGCATTCTTGTTCTTGTGTTCTTGGGGAGAACGTTCTTGCTAGTCATTCTTGGAAGAATTAACTTGCTAGGTCACAAGCACATATAACGCTGTTGGCAGTTTGAGACGATGCGTTCTTGAGGGTATTGCGCAATACCAGCGCAGAGGCTAATTGTCTTTTATTTTATCTTATGCTTATTTTTATTGATTATTCACTGTGCCTTACTTCCCCATGTTATCCTCCCCCCTGCGTGGCAGGCACACCCACGCGTTACCCGCAGACTCTGACAAGTGCATGGGGTACTATGCACTCATACCGTCATGCACTTACACACATCCAGGCATACACTCACCAGTACACATTTTATCACAGACATCTTAAGGACCGCAATGGAAATAAGCTGTTAGCTTTATTGCGTTTTTTATCCTTTTGATAATGGTGGGCCTGTGTATATATATATATGTATACTGTTTTGTTCATTATCAATAAAGAACTCAATCAATCAATCAAGGCCACCTGCAGTACTACAGTACACAAAGCTCAGCTGATTTTGTTGCTCCATTTTTTGCCATAAATGTTCGTAAAGTGGCACTAAACCTACTACCCTGCTTGTAGGCATCAAAAGTCATCAGAAATTAATTTAGTGATGAAATGAAACTTTAAATTGTATAAAAAACTTCCCGGAGCTTATGGCATCTTCTCTGCTGCGTTCTGCCTCCGCTTATGCCGAAATGAATGCTGGGATACGTGCCTTGCCAAGTTGACACAGGTCACCAACCAGAGCATCCTCGGTGGGCATGTCAAGAACACATCCGGGAATTTTAAGCGTTTTTGGTGAAATGCGAACTTTGTATTGGAACACTACTTGGGCTGCGACTGATGTTTCACAGGGACACAAGAACACACAAGAACCCTTATTGAGAAACGGCCATGGTCTGGGTAAAATGCTGTTAATATTGGAGGGTCTATGTACACATATCCAACACATTTGGTGTCTTTTCCTATGTTTTTGGGGTCAATCTTTCCAATAAAATACCTTTTCGGGGGATATCCTAATGTCTTATATCTGTATTTGGGGTACTACTACCCCAAAACCCAATTTCTTGACACATTTTCCACTTATAGTTTATGCCACGCTGCTCCTATGGGTGCATCCGTATTGAAACTAGGTATAAAATGTTCCTATGATTTGTCCTTCCAATACATCACTGTAAACACAACTATATCATCATCATCATCATCATCATCATCATCATCATCATCACTTTATTTGTCAGACACAAGGTCCAATAATAAAACACACAATACATATAAAATAGGTAAACAACACAATAAGAGCAACTCAACAATTCTACAATAAGGCACTGTACCTGTATCTAGTGTCACTGAGATTGGGTTGAGACAGCAACATAATCAACATATTCTGAGGCATATTCAGACGACAGATAAACTTATACATCAAGTTTCTCAGCAGGGCATGAAAGGTGTTAACTCCTGCTCCACAAAACATTTCACTGGCGCTGCAACACCATGGCTTCCTAAGAAGGATCCTCAGGCAGTCATTATAAGCAACCTGGAGCTTTTGGATGCTAGCCTGCTTAAACTTGACCCACAGGGGGGCAGTATAAAGAGGAGTACAGTAGGCTCTAAACAGGTTTACCTTTACACCATCTGAGCAAAAATAAAACTTCTTCCTCAGCATGTCAATAATGTCTATATGTCAATAATCTATCTAAAAAGGCAGAATCGGTATATGTCTGTATATGTCTCTCCTTCACATATCTTGAGAACCGTTCGTCCGATCGACCTCAAACTTGTGAAGTGCGCTTAGGGGGACTTGACGGAGTGCAGTGCCGAATTCTGTGCAATTCGGACATACGCATAGTCATAGAACCGTTCTTCCGAATGACTTCAGACAGAGCAGTTACACATTGAAAACCTCTTACTCTTAATGGTCCAATAATTTTACACTCTGAAAGGACCGTTCTTCATACTTATGTACATTTGACTAAATCCTATACTTTTGAATGGAGAACTTCAAATGCTGTTTTTTCTCCACTGTAATATTGTTACTTTATACGTATGTAAATTATTTTATTACTTTTTATACTACTGGTAAGTGTAAAACACAAGCTTTATGCAGCTGTCTAAGTGCATTAATCTAATTGAGTCAAATGTAATCCAAGGTTGTTATAAGGTGCAAAAGAGTCAAGATATATGTTGGGGAATAACTAGTCGAGCTGAACCCAAAAATTACTTTTATTTTATTTTAGTTCAAATACCTGGGTATTCAGTGCACCTATTTAATAATCTATGCCAAAAAAATCACAAGAATCTAATTTCTTTAGTTTTTCACACTTTTTCACATCAAAAGTTAATTTTTCCAGATTGCATTCATAACAGTAATCTACAGTTTGCTGACATCACTACTATCAAATTTCTACCCCATTTCAACCAATCATATCACAACATGGCAGCTGTCAATCAAATCTTCATTTCAGGATAATTTTCTCTTCCAAATGAAGGGGAAAATGGCGCCTAGTGCCTTTCATCTGGCAGAATTTCTAGCCCATAAACTACTGTAACTACTAACTTGACCAATTATGCAAACTAAATCAAACGGTAATGTGTAAGAATGCAAAGAAATGTAACTGGCTCGTTAAAACTCGCATTCCAGGAATATTATTTACCGCAATAGCGATAATGGCGCGCGCCTCAGAGAGCCTGGTTGTCAGGGGTTGCACCTCGGAGATTCCAGGCCGACGGGCTGCACTCTCCGCTCGGCAACACGAAGGCAGCTGGCTGCCTGCGGCTCGCTGAGCTCCACTCAGCCACTAACCTCGCATCAGCAGGCTCTTCCTGAGGAGAGCGCCACAACACAACACGCTGAATCCCACTCGATTTGGAGGCGGAACACGCCAGGATTGGCCAAAGCCCAATCCAGTCTCCAGAATTGGAAAATAAAATCATCGACATGATACTATGACCCGCCTCTCAACCTGTCATCTCAGACAAATTATGTTTTCAGTCTGAAACGGACACTGACGCACGCGACAAACGGGTTCAGTTCGACTTTAAGGCACAAACACACTGGAAACGGAAGTAGTGCTGTATGTAAATTCAGCTCGAGCAGGAGCATGGCCATTCACACCAGAAGCACTCTGTTTTTTTACAACTTTTTGTTTGTTTTATCACAACTTGTAGGCTGGTGTGATCGGTCTAGTTGACTAGCCCAATCACACCGACTAGCCTCTAGACTAGACTAGAGTAGACTAGACTAGAGTCTAGTCTGTTAACAAGGATGCTGAAATGACACTGCCTGTGCTTCCAGACGCTTCACCTCACTTCCACGTCAGTTCCATTCCCAGTGTGTTCACTGTTAGAAAAAGGTGTGTTGTAAATGTACGTACCCTCGATATTCCTGCATTTGCTCCACTGTTTCTGGAAGATCTCTGTTGAACGTCTCGGGGAGGAAGACGTTCACCACAGACAAGCCAATAGTGAGACTTCCAATGAGGATATAAGGCAGATACTTATTATAATTACCTGCAAATAGAAAATGCAAGTAGACGTAAGAAACTTTTTTTTTGTAGAAAACAAATTATATATACAAGGACAAAAGTATTGAGGACCAGCTTGTACTACCAACCATACTAGAAATATAGAAATGACTAGAAAATAACTAGAACTACAAATAACTGTCAAACTAAATGAATGCCTGTAAAACGGTTGACAGTTTTTGGATATAATACTGATTTGGTAATGATACAAAGCTGAGAGAATCAGTAGAATATTCCTTCAACCAAGTTGTTTTTAGTAGCCTAAACCCAGCCAAGTCGCTCTTGTTTTGAAAGTGGAAACGTGTGCCATTGAGACGGGGCTGACTGGGATGTCCATATCGGACAGAAGACATGGGTTTGCGCTCATCCTTTCTCTATTCACCTTATTCACCGCGCCCACTTCTTCTCTCTTCCGCGTTAGACGTAATTGTATTTGTTCTTCCGGTTCAGCGCTAGTTGGCGGCCAATTTCAAAACAAAACGTCACTATGAATGAAGTTTGGCAACATTCAGCAGCTACACTTAAGTTACATGTTCATAGCGTTACTGCTGTGAGGAGCCGATGTTCTGACCCGGTCGGCATTTAACGTTAGTTACAAAAGCACGTCGACATTGTTTTCTCACTGCCAGTAGGCTACAGGTTGACAGATACTATGCTAGCTAGTCCGGGCGGTCACACAGCCAGCGCTCTCGCTGCTCGTTATAAAATATCCAAATAGGCGTTATTCTGATAAACTGGTCACATATTTGGAATGTACATTCTCACCCGAAAAAATATTAAAACTTTAAAACAGTTTGTTTCTTTGCTTGAACAGAGAACAGCTTTTTGGCAAGTCTAAAAATGACTACGGTGGGCGTCATCTACTTCCGTGTCTGAAACGGAAAGACAATTACAAAATGACGTCATGCAGAAGCGTCCTTATGGGCAAATAAGGTGAATATGTACCTAAATAGATGACGTATGGAGCTGCGATGCTGCCGATGCCCGCACCAGAGGAACACACTCCGATGCCCACGTTCCTGAGCACAGTCGGGTAGAGTTCAGCCAGGTAGATGGAGATGATGCTGAAGGCGATAGTGAAGCCAAACTTCCCCGTCATTTCCATCGCCACAGATACGTAGTGAAGGGCTGCGGGGGAGAAAGGGAGCACAGATGTTTCAGGTGCTACATTCCAAAATTAGATCCACGCTATTTGAAAAATGTAGCATCTATCTGCTCTGATGAAAGGATGGCTAGAATGAAAGGAACACTATTAAATATTGTTTAATGATTAGCCCTCTTGAACCATTTACTTACAAGTTAATTAGGCTATACTTTACTTTCGAAAGGCGGTTTGTAATCATCCATGTTTTTCCCCCATATTGTTTTGAATTTGAAAAGGAAAAATAAACATTATATACCCGGGGCAATAACCATAATGTATGTATACTGTAAACTGTATACAAATACACAAATAACTTTAATATACCAAACCTTCTGTGTTTTGTGCCGGTGTGCCCAGCCATCATAGCGCTCTACAGCGCCCCTCTGGTTGGAAGCTAACACAGTAGAAGAGACGGCTGCCATCTTGCCATTTTCACCAGCATAGGATTGGTATATTAAATGTATTTATTAGCAGCATCAAGGACCGGTAGATCCATGGAAAAAAAAAGTTGCGGACCGGTTGACAATTTAAATGGTTTTAGTTACATATATATGTACTCACCACGTGGCGACAAAGGGTAAATAACAGCCTTTTGTGTTGTACTGTTTGTAGCCTATACAGTATTTAAGTTTTTGTTTCAACTACAAACATAAATAAACATCAACTTGAAACTATGTTTCAACTACCACAGACAGCCTATAATATTATAGCCTATGTTTATTTAAAAAATACAAAAAGGCCCGGTACCAAATGCGTTGCGGCCCGGTACCGGTCCGCGGCCCGGTGGTTGGAGAACACTGGTCTATGGGACTGTGTGTGACAGCCAGGGGTTGGCAATTATTTGTTTCCTAATGATGGTTTACAGCTGTGATACACTGATTTGTGGGTGCTGATGATTTCATGTATTTTAGCCCAATAGACAGCAGAGGAAGTCCCACACCGTAACCAGTGCCTTCGAAATATGATGAAGAGGGCAAGGGGGCGTCATCAATTGACGCCAAGGGGTCGTGACCAAACGAACGGCAGTGCCGAGTTTGGAGTGAGAATGTGTTGGTTTTATAAAACATACAGTAGAAGAGGTCTTAAGCCTAATTTATACTTATTGGAAAGTGTCACTCAACATAATGGTCGCCGACGATCAGTGTTGTTAACGTTACTTTAAAAAAGTAATTAGTTATAGTTACTAGTTACTTTCTCCAAAAAGTAATTGAATTAGTAGTGGAATTACTCCTTCATAAAAGTAATTAATTACCAAGGAAAGTAACTATTCCGTTACTTCTTCTAAAAAAGACCATTATCAGACCATTCAGTTCAGTCTGTGTCAAAAGTTTTTGCGGGGCAGAAAAATCCAGCTTTTGTTGCTTGGACGGCGTAGCTCCGTTTCTGTATCCTTCCTTGTTGGAGCTCACGTTAACTAGCGTTACACCGGTAGCATCTTTGTTTTTGGCCACTAGCTTTGTAGTAGCGTGTGCCGTTGAGAGATGTTTCGTGAGATTAGGGTTACTCGTAACGGACGTGGACAAACACTTTGCGCTGGGACATAATGTGCACTTCACATGTACGTTCTTGCCTTTTACATCAATGAGGTTAAAGTAGTGCCTATACTTCCATGCTGAAAACGTTAGTTTTACATCCACAGGCACAGACCGCTCCGGACTCGACATTGCTGCATTTAGCATTTAGCTTTTGTTTGTGGCGTGTGTTGAGGCATGTAACAACAATACCCACCTACCGGAACTCTGGCACTGATGTGATTGGCTTATCATGCAATTGACTCTACCTTTAGCCAATCATCATTATTTATGCCGCGTCTGTCACCCCTCCCCTCCCCCTCACCAAAGAAAAAAACTCCTGCTGCTCCCTGGCTGAGTGAGCCAGCTCAGATAACACAGCTAGATATCATCAGTGCTGCATAGTAACGTGTCACATTTCACTGTCGGTAACGGTAACGGCGTTGTAACGTTTGAAATAGTAATTAGTTAGATTACCCGTTAGCCTACTGGAGAAAAGTAACGCCATTAGTAACGCCGTTACTAATAACGCCGTTATTCACAACACTGCCGACGATAAATAAAGTGTCGCTCATGTTGCTGCATTTATGCTTCTCTCCTCGGCTCAACGGTCACGTGACACTTGACCGCTATAGACAGAGAACTAGTGCAGACAGCCAAGAGATGGAATGCTGTCAGTGAAAGCACGCCGGAGGCAAGATGTAACGTACTTGGCTGCAGACGCATATAATGACATAACCACACAACGTACCTCCTCTCTCTCTCTGGGAAGTTTGTCACAGTGTTCTTTGTGATTTTCACAAAGTCATACATCAAGGACATGCTGATAAAATAGTGGGGACACGTTCATTCATTTAATTTCAGCAAAAACCAAAACAAGAAAGTCAAGCAAGTCTATATAGCCAATCACACTTGCGCGACACTATGCGATGTAGTCAGCGACACTAGAAATGTCACTAGGTAGCAGACACCTCTCGCCGACACTTGAAAGTGTCGACTCAAGTCCTCATTTCTGTCGGCGACGGTTTCAAAAGTGTCGACAGACAAAGCATGAATTGGGCTTTACTGTCGGGGATGAATGGGATGAGCAGAAGAAATCCTCCTCCGATGATGAGGAACGATGACAGGAGCACGGTTCTTGGACATTTGTGTAGGAGCCAAGTAGACACAATATAGGCCGGGACCTCGCAGGTCGCTGACAAGAAGCAATTCATGAAGGGACTGCCGCTTAGGTTGGAGGTGTTCAGGGATAATCCCATATAGCCGATGTTTATTGCCATCCTGGAAAAGAATAAAAAAAAACATAATGTATGGGTTCTTTAATGATCACCAATGTTTGAAGGTACAAATATTTCTGAATGATAACCATTAAAGACTAATCACTCACCATAAAAGCAGACTCATCAGTGTGATGCACCTTATGTTGCTGGATTTCAGAATGTCAAGCATGGTATATTTCTTGGTCTGTGGCAGCAATGCCTCCAACTGAAACCAATGCAAACAAGAAACTTAATATTGTAAAACTGTTAGTTTTTCACAATAACAACACAAACACATTTCCAGTCAGCCATTTTTTTTTTTATATAGATATCACCTTTCACAGAGAAGGTTGCAATTGTGTACTCGTGTAAAGTGTGGCATTATTAAGTTGAGTGTATGAGTGCATGTGAAGCTCACCTTAGACTTTTTAAAGATGACCGCTGGAGCCTTAACTTTGTTTTTCCTTGCAGCATCTCTCACTATGGCCTCTGCCTCGTCCACTCGTCCCTGAGAGACCAGCCAGCGAGGAGACTCTGGGATGAACCTGCACAATCAACATAGAGTAGGTTTCCTACAAATATGATCAAATCTCCTATCTCTGACTATTTAAGCATGGACACCAACTTCATAGCCTGCATACATAAAGATATATAGAATGTAAGATGATTTCTTTAATAAGAATATTCTCTCATTTACCTCAGATCCATATAAAATCATATAGCGCCATATTACACCTTTTTACCTTTATGACTTTAATATATCAGAATTCTGACTTTATTCTCATAATCCTGATTTAAAGTTATAATCTAAAAGATTTTAATCTAAAAAAAGAGTCACTCACAATGTTAATTGAGGCTATGTCCATTTGGATGAAGCATGCAGTATATAGTGACATTATAGCCGTTTTCACACATGCACTTTATTCCCGGGAAATTACCAGAAAGCGGTGTAATGCCTTCATGTGTGAAAGTTGTTTTCCGGTATAAGCGCGTCCCCGTCATCGCGGACATTTCACCAGTTTGGAGCTTGTCATAAGAGCGGTATGTCTGCTTCATGTGTGGGTGTGCCGATCCCCCCCCCCCCCCCCCTCCCCTCTCTGCTCGCTCTCTCCCCAGTCCTTCAGTCCTCCGCAGCAGCCGACACAGCGAAAATGGCAGCGGCTTGTTCTGAGAGTCTGAAGCCCCCCAACGCTTGTAGAGAAAGCAGATGCACGAAGCGAAATGTGGAAGTATTTTGCTTACATCAAACAAAGCCAGTCTGTAAAAAGTGCTTCAACGCGACGCAGGTGAACGGATAAACATCGAACCAGCCAGGCTATTTCTCTCAGACAGGGATCCCAACTTCTTCAAAGATTTGAGTTCAAAGACTGGTTAGCGAATGTGAAGGATACAACATACATGCCCTCTTAAGTCAAACGAGTGTGATTTATTGTGTGACAAGTGAACTTATTTCACCATCGGAGTTTTGCCGATGAAAATAAGGACGATTCCCCATCCAAGTGCACACGTCACTCCCCACCCGTTCTGCTTTCCCCCCCCCACCCCGACCCCCCTCAAATACAGGTACTTTCGCTGCTGTTTTTTCACATGTGATCCCTCAGGTGTGAAGGGAAATTCCGGGAAATAGCCAGTCTTGATTTACAGGTAATTTCCCTGTCTGTATGTGTGAAAACAGCTTATGTGACATTACACTGTTTGGATCTTACCTGCAATTACCACCCACCGCCATAGGTGTCACCCAAGAGAACAAAACTGAAATCTTAGAGATTATCACTTTAAACTCAAAACAAAAAAATTGCAAGTCACCCTAATCATCTTCGGTAATATTAAATTGTGTATGGTGTTTTCTTGTTTTTTCCCAGGACCCTGAGGCGACCCTATTTGAATTCCAGGTGACCCTAGGGCTGTATTACTGAACGGGCCTACCGGGCCCAGGCCCAGGGGCCCGAGAGCTCAGGGGGCCCCTGAGCTCACTTCGCAGCTGAGACTCTAGCTTATGGGCCCCCTGAGCTCACTTTGCAGCTGAGACTCTAGCTTATGGGCCCCTGAGCTAGAGTCTCTTCGCAGGCCGCCTGCGAAGTGCCCTGCGAAGTGCCCAAATTCTTTCCCATGAAGGGCCAAAACTCAATCTGGGTGGAGGGCCGAGGGTCAAAAATAAACGCTGTGGAATTACATTAAAATGTATTGTGTTTTATAGAAAATTAACATTCTAAATCTAAAATAACATTTCAATATAATAATCTACTTTTTATCTGTTTGGTAATTGTAATAGTTTGCAATTGGTTATATATATAAAAAAAAAAACATCTGCATTTGTGGGGAGCTTAAACATTTAATCAGTAAACACCCAGTTAAAAACAGTTGTATTTTCCACCTTTGTAATCAAGAGAGAAATTTGACTTAATTCACAACTTGAAAAATCCTCAAGGTACTTTGAAAATCAGCTTTATTGTCCATCTTTTGTAAACAATTTGCCATGACAATTTGCAGGGATGCAATCTCAGGAGTGAACACAGTATATCCGCAGCCACATTCAGACACTGTTTCACAAAGTCACCACATGAAAAAGCTCGTCCACCCTTTGCAATCAGTGCAAGTATCTGTGATAACTTGCCCGAGTTGCATTCTGGATAAAAACAATCGGGGCAAAAAAAAAATTGCGCTGTGAGGGGGGGCCCGTGAGGGGGGCAGGCCCAGGGGCCCGTGAAGTCATAATCCATCTATGGGTGACCCCACTTAGGGTCACGACCCTAAGTTTGGGAACCACTGCTTTAAGGCAAGCCAAGTCCCAAGTCAAGTCACCCACCCCCCCCTACCCCCCAACGCCACAATGGCTATCCCACTGTACACTTGCATACCCCACTGTACACATGCATACCGGATTGTAATATTTTATATTAACTGACAAACAAACAAGTCAGCATGTCATCATCTCTCAAGTCAAGTCACAATTCTTTAACTTCCAATTCGAGTCTCAAGACATTTATTTTTTTGTCAAGTCAAATCACAAGTCATCAAAACAGTGACTCAAATCGATTCAAGTCCAAGTGACGAAGTCGCAAGTCCAACATCTCCAGTAACAACCCCCAGTGGCGTGCCGTCCATTAGGCGAACTAGGCAAATGCTAGGGGCGCTTGAGCCGTTAGGGGCGCCAGAGAGGGTAAAAAAAAAAAAAAAAAAAAAAAGTGCTGCAGCACCCCCTGGTGCATGGCAAGAAATGGGATATTCGAAATTGTTGGATTTGGCTGTCTTGTGTTTATACCACCAACAAAATGCTTTAAAAAACAGTTTGTGCTTCCCAGCTCTAATCTTATTTCATACGCTCTCTCTTCAAAAGTGTTTGATTTTCATCATAATCTGGTTTCCCATAATAATAATAAGTTCAGTGCTTATGCCTGTGTTGCTGTCTGTTGTAGTGTAAAACGACTAAAGGGAGAGCAGGTGCTTACATGAAAGTGAGTGAGAAAAGGAGAAGATACTGAATAATGACATCACAACAGTATAATCCTAATGTTAATTTAAAATTAAATATTCTTCTAAATATGGATGAAAGTCCAAAAAACTTCAAATTTGCACCGAGAGTCCCTTCCTTACAGCACCCCCTATGTAGCGAAGCTTGTGGGCTTGCCTCGGGTGATGCGTGAAGTGGCCTGGGCCTGGCCTGGCTGGGTGTAAGGCAGCCAGTGACCAAGAGTGATCGGTCAGAATCACAATCAACTTGTAGCGAAGCTTGTGAGCTTGCTGGGGGCGAAGCTTTGGGGCTTGCCTCGTGAAGTGTGCTGGATCGTGGATGAGGGCTCACGGGCTGTGATCGATCAGAATCACGGGGATGGAGATAGGGACCGAGATGTCGGTCCTGGGACGCGGTTGAGATTCCACTGGTGTCCTGGCTGGGTGTAAGGCAGTCGGTCATCAGGGCCTGGCTGGTTGTAAGATAGCCAGGACTCAGCTCGGGTCCGGATTTGGTTGTGCTAATGGTTGACATTATGAAGGATAGTAGGGAGTAAGAATACCTGAAGAAGTATGGAAGTAGAAGGAATCTCCCGGATGTGTATAGCGTCACAGAACACTTTGTTTATATCCCCGCGTTTTGGTGTATGACATCACGTCATTGGTGATGTCACAATGTTCGAGGGAGCTATGACATCATCGGTGTTATGTCTGACATCGCCGATGACCTCACAGGTGAACTCTATGCTATTACATCATCGGTGTCATCGTTGATGATGTCATCATCATTACGTCGTTGGCGCGCCGGCTGGTGGGCATCGACTGCCCCAAGAACAGGCCTGACGGTGGGCCATTATGGGCCCTTTTCTACACCCTACCTAAAAGTACTTCCAGCGCCACTGGGGAAGGGCAATTCTGAGCCTGCACTGCAGTGGTGGAATTAGCTGCAATATCATTTTTATTATATTGTCTTTGGGGGGGGGGGCACCAACTTGGTCAGGCACGCTACTGACAACCACCCTGTCTGTATGAGTGCCTCACAGACATTACTGTAAGTGCAAGAGTTATGAGGAACCTACCACCACACAGGGATGTAGACCACATTAATGGAGAAAATGATGACTAGAAGAGTCCTCCATTGTCTCACGCCATATGCAATCCCGGCCAGCGTCATGTACCCAAAGCAGTAGAAGAGACAGGTCCCGAGAGTCGTGGAGAGCACACGCATAGATTTACTCAACACCTCTGTTCCTGTTTGCAATAACATAATCAATGTTTAGTTGTGTGTGTGTGTGTGTGTGTGTGTGTGTGTGTGTGTGTGTGTGTGTGTGTGTGTGTGTGTGTGTGTGTGTGTGTGTGTGTGTGATCAAATAAATAGATTAGCAGAACATGAGTTATCTTGACGGGCTAATACTCATCCAGGTGACAGCTAATTATGCCTCCATGAAAAGGGGCTCCATGAAAAGTTTTCAGTGGGTATATATATATATATATATATATATATATATATATATATATATTTATTTATTTATTGTTGCTATGCTTTATTTATTGTTGCTAACCCCTATATATATATATATATATATATATATATATATATATATATATATATATATATATATATAGGGGTTAGCAACAATAAATAAAGCATAGCAACAATAAATAAATAAATATATATATATATATATATATATATATATATATATATATATATATATATATATATATATATATTTATTTATTTATTGTTGCAAAAGCTCATAGTTCAACGAAAATATGTTATGCTTTAAATCTAAAATGGTTCATGGATTACATTGTAATCTAACAAACCTATCAATTTAAAAGTCAAGCACATTACCGTGGAAACAATTAAGCTTAGCTCAAAATCACAAAAGAATGAGGGGTTTCCTGGTATATTTTCAATCTTGTAAGGGGTCCTTGGCTGAAAAACATCAAGACAGAACAAGTAGTATTTTACAATTCCTACCCAGTACAAATGCAGATGTGTACATGGATATCCGGAAGGCTCCAACAATGAGGAAGATGATGCAGAACATCGTCCATGAATGAGAGAAGGACTGAACGAGGACAGCAACAGACTGGGTTGCAAGAGAGATGAACAGAACCTTCTTCCTCCCAAACCTAAATGGAAAAGAAATACACATAATTTTACCATTGACTCACAGAGAACATAAATCATATTGACTTTACTCCATGATTATTGCTGAAAACGAGGTGTTAGCAAATACTAGTGCAGTGCCTGTTTCCCCCACTGGTGCACAGAGCGCTGTTTATTCAAAGTGTATTAATATTGCCCAAATTGCACCAAATGTGACACGGCACATCACTGGGTCACTAGCAACACACCCACCAAGTGTGAAGTAGATTGGACGAACGGTGCGTACGCACGCGCGCACACACACACACACACACACACACACACACACACACACACACACACACACACACACACACACAGACTTGCTTTATGTGGCACTATAGAACACCCATTAATTATGCCTCATGTTCCAGTATATCAAGAGTAGACCACACCATGAAAATGTTTGGTCAACCCGCTAGGAGGAGTACATCAAAGTATGAAACAAGTTATTTCCTGTTGCCAGTAGGTGGCGCTATGACTATAACTGAATATTGGCATGTAGATGTCTTCAGGCCGGGACTCTCATTAACACCTTGAGTGCCATGGACGAGATATCTCGTCTTACATAATCCGACCGTTGAGTGCCAAAGATGAGATATCTCGTCTTACATAAACATTTTTTTTTTTTGACGGTGGGACATCAATCAACCCCTTTTACGTCTTCTATATCAATATTGGAGGAAGAGAATGTGTATAATCTATTTTACCGACCACTAAGTGGCGACAGTTCTCTCCAGACAGAGAGAAAGCCAGTCCGCGGGAGAAAGCCATTTAATTTTCAAGGAAATAGCTGGGCGAAAACTCTTTCGATTTCACACACACACACACACACACACACACGCGCGCGCGCGCACACACACACACACACTCGAGTACCTTTGCGCATAAATAAGACCAGAATCGCAAAAGCTTCTTCAAAGCTCTCAGCCGACACCTCAAGAAACGAACAAGCCAGTTTTACAGTCCAGACTGCCCGACAGCGGCCGCGGAGCCTCCTCCCTCCGCAGCACAGACGGAGGGAGGAGTTTGGAGACACACACACACACACACACACACACACACACACACACACACACACACACACACACAATACAGTATACAGACTTGCCCAAGGGCACCCATAATCACAGGCACGTGAGGTGGTTCTAAAAATCCATTTATCTCTAAACTCTCTGAAAATCTCTGAAACCATGCTGTACTCAACGGCTAATATCTACATAACTACTAACTCTGCAAACTAACTCTTTTAGACAGAGAAAGCACACATTCTATTAGTTCTTTTTAGATGATTGGTGTTCACGAAGTCTTAACAGAAAAGAATCCTCGGCTCTTGTAAAATGAGCCAGAATCCTCAAAAAAAAACCTGGCACAACTTACCTACAGGATTGAAAAAACGGCTGGCACTCAATGTGTTAAATGTGAAGTTTGGAGCAAATTTGACCATGTACAGCCAATTTAAAAACCACTTCCTGTGTTGCCAGTAGTTGGCGCTATGACTATTCGCCTGTCCAGTTTGCACCAGATTTGACACTGCACTTCATCAGGGTCCAAGAAACATACTTGCCAAGTGTGAAGTCAATTGAACACTTGGCTTGAGATATGCGAGGGACACACAGAGACACAGGCGGTCCTGGAATTAGATAGATTTTCATAAAGTGGAATAAAAATAAAATCTTTACTATACATGTAAAACAAACAAAATTGTGTGCGGCAAGCAAATAATCTTATGACATCACTGATGATGTCATAGGCACTGATGATGTCATAGGCATTGTGACATCATCAGTGATGTCGTAAATAGGCATTGTGATCATCAGTGTTGCGAAGTTAAAGGAACACTCCATCAATTTTCAACCAGCATTGTATCATTATAAAACCAGTAGTATATCAGAAAACTGTAAACCGTTTCATTTGAGTTAGGTTGTAGACAAGTGATGTCATTTGTGCATGAATGACATCTCTGGTCTATAACCTAACTCAAATCAACTCTCAATAACTGTAAAAACAAATGAATGCCTGCAAAATTCGTTACAGTTTTCTGATATACTACTGGTTGGTTGAAAATTGATGGAGTGTTCCTTTAAGCAATTGTGTGCTGCACATGCCAGTAGAACAGGTAATGTGCTGAGCATATCAATAGAGCAGGTGAGGCCACGCAGCGGCCAAGCCTAGTTGAAATAAAATTGACTGCTTGTATGTAGTGGATACAGTCTCTGCACACCCAAGTGTGTGACAGGTGCGTTGGATGAAGATATGCAGCAAAACAGAAAAATCCCGCACACTGTCTCCCTTCTCTGGAGAAATATTTTATTTTTGGATGAACAAACGTTTCGGTCGGTTAGACCTTCATCAAGTGTTATGATAGGCGGCTTGTATGTAAGAATAAAGATTTAACAAAAAGTACAAACCTATAACAACCCTGCAGACTAGCATCATCAGCATGTTGATGTTTGAGCATCCACAACCACACGTACTGTAATAAAACATCTAAAAGTGTGACGACCCTCCCACTCTTCTGGCCCCCTGTCTTGCCTGGTGCTGGGGTCATTAGGCCCGGTGTACTCATTGGGCTTAAAAAGACCTTCAGACCTCCTCACCGATTACCTTTTGTTCTGTTCATTTGTTTAATGTAGTTTGTGTTGACTTGTCTATTAATCTTTCCTTATAGTAAATCATTCTGTTTTAACTTTTACTTTGGTGTAGATGTTACAACCCGCCACAAGGAATTAACAAATGAGGGGAGTCGTACACCCAAGTAAAAGTTAAAACAATAATTTATTAAGTAAAACTAAGAGAACATAACTAGACAACAGAAACTAGCCGACATTAAACAAACGAACAGAACAAAAGGTGCATCAGTGAGCAGGGAGAAAGAGGGGCCCTTTACACGAGGACAGTTTCTGAAAGAAACGACACAATAGCGTTTCCTTCACACCTTTTCCTTCACACCTTCTCCCTGTTTACATGAGCGCTGTTGAATTTTTAAAACGCCGTAATGTACATGCCAGGTCGCTAGGTGGCAGTGTGATCACCTTATTCTTTGCCCATACAAGGACGCTTACTGCATGACGTAATTTCGCTTTAAACGCGGAAGTAGAGTACACTTTCCGCAGTCATTTAGACTTGCCAAAAAGCTTTTTTCAAGCTAAAAAAACCCCTTAAACTGTTAAAGTTTTAATATTTGTCGGGTGAGAATGTAACATAATGTGACCAGTTTATCAGAATAACGCCTATTGGAAATCTTTAACGAGCAGCGAGGACCGGGAGCGCTGACTGTGATCTGTCACCCTACTGCTACTGGCAGTGAGAAAACACTGTCGACTGCTTTTGTAACTAACGTTAAATGCCGACCGGGTACAGCCATCGGCTCCTCGCAACAGTAACGCTATGAACATGTAACTGAAGTTGGCCGCAGTGTGCTTAATTCTGAGTGTTGCCAAACTTCATTCATACTGACGTTGTATTTGGTTGCCAACTCGCGCACGGCATCGCGTGTGTCGCCTGTGCAGGCACGTCAGAGTTTCTGAAATGTGCCGTTCCAAAGTGATTACATGGAGCGCTCAGCGGGGAGCGTCACCAAGAATTTCACTCTGGAGGGTGGTTTTAAAATGTGTCGTTTCCTAAGCGCGAATTTGCCGTCGCCGTCTTAACGGGAGGCACTAACGATACAATAATTCCCCGTTTCCATAGGAAACCGTCCTCGTGTAAAGTGCCCCAGAGTCAATGTTCTGAAGGTCTTATCAGCACAATGACCCCGACACCAGGCTCCTGCAAGACAGAGCCAAGAGAGTGGGAGGGTCAAAAGCTCACATCTTATCAGATGGGGGACCCTGGGACACAATCTTATCAAATGGGCATTCTTGGTCTAATTTGTGTCAGGGGTTCAAAGTTTGAGAACCAATGCATAACAGCTAACTGATTCTCTTTGGGTTGTGGACTATGTTGGTCAGGACAAAAGAAGACATTTGAGAACGTCATCTTGGCCTTTGCGGGAAAAGTGAGCGACATTCTATAGACCAAAGAAAGATAATCAGTTGTTGTAAAACTGACAGGTTTTTGTATTGAGTTTGGTGTCAGTTGGTGTAAGCCATGCTCTCTTGAGCCCCGTACCCCCAGCATTGCGTAGCAACAGCACCAGAAGTAAGGCTAGAGCAGGGGTGGGCAACTAGCAGCTCGCGGGCCGCATGCGGCCCCCGACCTCAGTCAGTGTGGCCCCTGGGTCCATTTCCAATTTTCAAACTATATCCAGGATGCACATTGCACATGCAACATTACTAATCTAATTAATATGACATATTTTGGTGATGTACCCCCATCAAATTGCTGTAGCGGGCTGTTTTAAAGCTAGAGCAAAGTTTTTGGTGTCATCTGAATGGAAGAATTACTAAATTTGAATATGAAAAATATAAATGTTGGTATAATAAACTTTGATTACCAGTCCTTTTCATCAAATTAGTAGCTATAATTGGGAGTGATGGTGTTACAGTAGGCTACTGGTGGAAGTGCACGGTCACAATCTGGCCCTCTGGTAGCGAGGATTCTTTTTGTGGCCCTCTCTATCATCAAAGTTGCCCATCCCTGGTCTAGAGTAACATTACGAATGACTCGATCTGGACTTGGACTCGAGCAAAGCGGTTTCGACTACAGCATGTAATGCATTGATCCTGTGCAGACAGG
Source organism: Poromitra crassiceps (assembly GCF_964638095.1). NCBI lineage: Eukaryota > Metazoa > Chordata > Actinopteri > Beryciformes > Melamphaidae > Poromitra > Poromitra crassiceps. The sequence goes on from NC_139635.1 coordinate 37,637,826, forward strand.
CACGTCTTCTACTGCACTGCATCTAAGGTTCATACTTGTTAAAGTGCATTTTGGTGATTGACATGTAATAACGAGGATGAAATACCTGTCAGACAGCTGGCCTGAAATCAGGGTCCCCAACAGGTATCCCACAAAGAAGGTTGAGGATGCAACAGGAACTTTCCACTGTTCATCACAAACAAGGTCCCACTGTTGGAAAACATGAATTTGAAATTACTGTATATTGCAGCAGAGAAATAGCTAAGTTATCCAAAAGAAAACAATCAAAACTGATATTTTCTTCTAACTGACAACTTAGAGCACTCTCACTTAAGTCCCCTTTGGGGTATTATGCATTCCGTGGAGACTTACCCTAATGCAGTGGTTCTCACCCTGTGGTACGCGTACCACTGGTGGTATGCGGGGGGGTCCCTCCCTCTCATACTTTCATATGGTGGTCATTTCTGAGGTGGTCCCTCCCTCTCATACTTTCATATGGTGGTCATTTCTGAGGTGGTACTTGGTGTAAAATGGTTGAGAACCACTGTCCTAACGCTAATGGACTACTTGCCTAAACCTAAGCCTAACCTTAATCTAACCAAAACCTTAATCTAACCCAAACCTTAACCACTGACCCCAAATCAGCTTTTTACCAAATGACACAGCTTTTGCCCCCAATTGCACAGGCTGTCCCCAATCACCTGGCAGTCAGGTGTGTTTCCCCAATTTGGACTTAAGTTAAACACACAGACAGACCTCAGTGACGATGGTGGATTGGTAGATGTCTTTGCTGTAGCTCCATCCATCCAAACAGCCCTCCTGGCCCAGCTCAGTGAGGTTGACCAGGCCAGGAATGACTCCCCGAGCAGACAGGTTTCTGACCTCATCCAGCTGGTATCTGCTGCACTTGCTCAGCTCCTCTTCACCGTCCACCACCTGAGAGGGAATGATGGCCTTTCTCCACTCCTCAGTCAGGTTGACATCTGGAATGAGACAGTGGTGTTTCGGTGTTGCCCCAACAAAGACGATGTAAAGTCCGAATCCAGTGGAGATATGAATAGCGTTGAGAAGGAAGAATACGCTCCAGAAGAACGGGCCATTCTGGCCAAGGAACGCAGTGTCTTCATCATAGTCTCCCATTCTTTAGACAAATCTCTCCCCTGCAGGATGTGAGACTTGGAGAGACCTCAGCGCATGAGACAGAGCAGTATAAGGTCTTCGGGGGGTGAGAGAGCCAAGCCGGTCCCTCTGTGGGAGGGGGCCACCACAGCATAAAAACCTGAGAGCCCAGACCTGAGAGAGTGTTGTTAAACCTCTGTCCAGCCTCGGAGCTCAGCTGCTCCACAGAGTGAGAAACTCTTTGAAGGTTGCTGGATCCTGAGTGTGAAGGAGGATGGGGAAAGCGGGTAATTTGAGATGACTGGAGTAAAGGTGAGAGTTGTTATTGTTGAGACATGTTAGGCTGGCTCACACAGGATCCAGCATTGCCCCATTGACCCCCTCCCTTCTTCCCCTGCGCGCGTTCCATTCATAGTCATTGGGGGAGGTGCGTCAGGCTACAGCAGTGGCTGCATGAAAAACACACATACAGCTGACGTACAGTGAGAAAGTACAGGGCGATCCTGTCGGCGCAGCCGGTGCAGCTCCTCGGAAATGTGACTTGACTTGCATGCTGACGCGAACAGCGCGACTATAACATAATGTGTAGATGGGGAGATAACAGGAGAGAGTGAAAGCTACTACCAATTATATGCACTGCATTCTCTCCTTGGGCTAACTTCTATAGCCTGGTAAACCAGCCCGTCACGTGAACTCACATTTCATTTGGTTCTCCGTGACGGTCTGGCCCTGGCGCCATGGGGAGGGTCTAGCAGAAGCTGCAGAGGGGAAGAGCCAATCAGCGACGCCGCTGTGATTGACAGCGCAAGTTGGCCAATCAGGAACGCCACTAGCACTGCACTAACAAAACAGTAATGGCCGCCTCCTTGCCTGATCGTCTCGAGGAGTCATGTCAGCGTTTGTCTAGTTTAAACAGCCATAAAGTGCAGTTATTGCAGAAATAGACTCAATAACAACAATTAAACAAGTACAGGAGTATCGCCGCAACCGCAGAGTTTCTCGGCGGAAGATATGTTTTTGCCATTCTCCCAAGTGGATTTGGGCATGGATCCGACGCTGATTGGCTGAAGGAGTTGTCTGTCAAGGCAACTACGCCCGCCCATGCTCCCGCGCCTGCTAACCCCCCCCCCCCCCCCCCCCCCCCATGGCGCCGGGGCCAGACCGTCACGGAGAACCAAATGAAATGTGAGTTCACGTGACAGGCTAGTTTACCAGGCTATAACTTCTAGGCATTGAAGTGAAATCACACAATTGCCCACAGCATAATAATTTCACTCCATTCAAAGTCAATGGGGGAGGTGCGTCAGGCTCCGACAGCGGCTGCAGCAGGGGGCTGCCGGCTGTGTGAAAGACAGGCAGCAGTCGCATGGCGAGAGAGTACAGGGAGATCTTGGGGGGGATGCAACCTGACGTCACACTGCAGCTGCCAATCTAGATGTCACACACACACACACACACACACACACACACACACATACACACACACACACACACAGCTCTGCTCCGTCTGTTTCACTCTCGTCTCTAATTCTTCTTCCTCTTATTTATTCTCTTGTCTCTCCCAATCTCTCTCTCTGTCTCTCTCTCTCTCTCTCTCTCTCTCTCTCTCTGTCTCTCTCTCTCTCTGTGTGTGTGTGTGTGTGTGTGTGTGTGTGTGTGTGTGTGTGTGTGTCTCTCTCTCTCTCTCTCTCTCTCTCTCTCTCTCGCTCTCTCTCTCTCGTGTTCATCACAATAATAATCCTCCGGTCAGTTTGTCAATGAAAGCTTGCCTTTTTTTATGACAAAAGAGGAAATGTTTTCAACAACACGGCTCCGATCCACGACTGAAAGCAATCAGGATGATTGATTGATTGAGTTTATTCAACAAATCAAAAAATAGGACACCAACAAGCACACAGCATCAAATAATTCATCAAGGATATCACAATAAAGTCGTGAAACTTCCACAATTTCCATTGTGGTACTGAGGTCTCGCCTGCAGATAGTGGAGCAGATAACTGTAACAATCGTTCATTTCCGGAAAGAAGCACCAAAATTGGCACACATACTCCTTGGGGATTGCTCTTTTGATAAAAATCCTTTAGCCACCTAAAAATTCAAGATGGCGGCCATTTTTCAAGATGGCCGACATTAAATATACAGTAATCGCAAAGACTTGTCCTATTTGAATGATATTGGTGTCAAATCATACATTTCTGACTATGTAGAATCCGAATTTGGAACTATGTACCTACTCACTAGCTTCCTTGTACCATAATATCAGTCCCGGAATCATAATTAGGGTAAAAAGTGCCCATAGGCACCATCAGTCCGATATATTATTGGATGTACATGTAGGCAGTAGGCCTATACTTGTTTGTCACTTATTGTCTTGCTGCCTGGATGAGTATATACAACACTTCTAAACCTCGCATCTGCAGCTGCACAGTGCCGTGCAGGTCAGACCAAAGCAGTAGCATTTGCATCGACTGCGGCATTCCAACTTGCATCCGCACTTGGTCAGCTGCTGGCAACTCTCTGCAATGGGTGGGAGCTCTGTCCAAACGATCTGCCACAGTTTGGCCTTCAAGGCTGGTTCTACGCTGCTTGGTCTGCTTGGTCTGGCATTCTACTGGCTGAGCACTCTCTGCTCTTCTTTTTCTGGCTCTCTCCAGTTTCGTGTTGTTGAACATAAGGCGACAACTTTGGTGATACTGCGCCTTGTTCCTCCTCAGAGTTTCTTCAATGCCACCACCATCATCAAGTCTGGCTGGATTCAGAACAATAGGCATGTCATTAATTGTGTGAAAGAGGGGAATATTAGTCGCAATCATAGTGTAGCCATCATGTTCTTCTGCTTGTTGTGCACGTGGTGACTTGAGCTCTTCACTCATCTTCTTCTGGCAAAGACAACACTTGCCTGTATTTGCCATCTTGGTGAATGGTAATGAAGGTATCGCAGTATGATAAATATATGTATTCAGTGAATCAAGGCCCAAGGGGCTATTCTTTTACCACCTTGATCACAATCATGCACAATAAGGTATGGGATATGACTAGGTGGCTCAGTGGTTAACGCTGTTGCCTCACAGCAAGAAGGTCCCGGGTTCGAACCCCGGTCCGTCCCAGGTCCTTTCTGTGTGGAGTTTGCATGTTCTCCCCGTGTCCGTGTGGGTTTTCTCCGGGTGCTCCGGTTTCCTCCCACCATCAAGAAAAACATGTATGTTAGGGTTAATACTCCTGTCAGTGCCCCTGGCCAAGGTACTGGCAAAAAGAACTGGAGTTGGTCCCCGGGCGCTGCACAGTGGCTGCCCACTGCTCCTAGTTCTAGGAAGGTTCCTAGTAGAGGATGGGTCAAATGCAGAGGGTGAATTTCCCCAAGGGGATAAATAAAGTATAACTCTTTCTTTTCTTTTTAGGTTCGGGAATAAAAAAAATATGACCTACACCTAGCCCGATCGTTCATCCAGTATCATTTAAGTCCGGTGCGATCTGTACACCATCCGGGTAAGTCCATGAACAAGTCATGTATAGCCCCCTTACCCTTGGCTCGGCTTTCCCGCGCTGGCACACCCTGTCAATTCAGGCGCGGCTGTCTAACTAAACATCTATGTTAAACTACATGTAATCTACACTAGCTATTCAGCTGATACTGATCCCCATGCTGAGTTTCACAGCAGCGGTGCCACCAGTGTGCCCTGGCTGTGCGTTGACATCCGCTCTGTTGAGCTACTACTCTACACCTTCCGCTGCAAGTCTCTCAACGCCACCCCCACCGCATCGTGTCATGTTCAGTTTGGAAGCCTTGTACAGGAAGATGCTACACATATGGCACTGTGCAGCTTAAAGGTAAAGGTGAAGTCCCACTGATTGTCACACAATGTGTGAAATTTGTTCTCCGCATTTGACCCATCCCCTGGGGGAGCGGTGAGCGGCAGCAGCGCTCGGGGATCACATGGTGATTTAACCCCCCAATTCCAACCCTTTGATGCGGAGTGCCAAGCAGGGAGGCAAATGGGTCCCATTTTTATAGTCTTTGGTATGACTCGGCCGGGGATCGAACTCACGACCTCCCAGTCTCAGGGCGGACACTCAGACCACAAGGCCACTGAGACTTTAGAAGTGTTGTATATACTCATCCAGGCAGCAAGACAATAAGTGACAAACAAGTATAGGCCTACTGCCTACATGTACATTCAATAATATATCGGACTGATGGTGCCTATGGGCACTTTTTACCCTACTTATGATTCCGGGACTGATATTATGGTACAAGGAAGCTAGTGAGTAGGTACATAGTTCCAAATTCGGATTCTACATAGTCAAAAATGTATGATTTGACACCAATATCATTCAAATAGGACAAGTCTTTGCGATTACTGTATATTTAATGTCGGCCATCTTGAAAAATGGCCGCCATCTTGAATTTTTAGGTGGCTAACGGGTTTTATCAAAAGAGCAATCCCCAAGGGGTATGTGTGCCAATTTTGGTGCTTCTTTCCAGAAATGAACGATTCTCCTGTAATTTGCAGTTATCTGCTCCACTAAGAGGCAAACAGAAAAGGGAATGACAATACACATGACAATACACTGAAATAAATAATTTGTAAGATTTACTTAATGAAATATCTGCGACTATTTGCAGGGCGATTTTCAAGTAAATGTTAGTGCTGAAATACTAAGTACAACTCACTTGCCAGTTTCAAGTAAAATCTACTTACCACCAAGCATAAGTCATGAAGATATTAAGTAAATGTTATTTAAAACTATCAAGTAAATCTTATTCATCTGTATTGTTCTCTGTTTGACATTTTAAATTACTTAATAATTACTCACTATAATTAGAAAATGGCCCCCGTGAGAAGGGTCTATTATGTAAATGTTTTTAATTGTTTTCCATAAATGTTACCAAATATTCACAAATCACAACTAAAATACCATTTAACAGTTTATTTTTTCCCAACAATGAATCACCAACGTTCACATCACATGTGACATCTGGAAACATCTACTTAAGGTGCATTCCGTAAAACCTTCCAAATGGTTGAAACAACAAAACCGTGGAATTAGCTTGACCAGGGATGCCAACATGGATAATGAAAAGGTGACATACCTGGGCAGACACAAGACCACTCAAAAATCATTCACTTAAATAGATAGTTCGGTTTGTTTGAAGTGGGGTCCTATCAGCTAGTTCCATACACTAACTGAAATAGGTACAGTGTTCTGGACGCTGAGCGCACCGTTTATCGAGACCCAGCACTCTGAAGCAACAGCCTCCAGACCTCTGTCTCTCTAGTACACGGGGCCAAGAACTAAAACGTAATTTAGCCACCTAAAACAACGCCCACCTAAACAAATCGATATCTGTGTACATGTAGGGCCCGATCGTTGCAATCGGCGTAGAAACTGCGTTTAAGGCCTAGCGCTAGGCCGCCTAGCGCAGTTAGTGGGTGTGGACCAGCGCACTCGCTATCTTGGTATCGGCGCTACACGCAGCCTCAACCATTATAACCATGCCTTTTAAGCGTAAAATTATGCATAGTCCGCTCATTGGAGAATTGCAGTAAAGAGTCACACGCTTGCCTTTTAAGCTCCAATTCCTGGACAAATCTGGTAAAACCAGACAAAGCCAAGCGCTCTGCCCCCCCCCTTCATCCAGTCTGTCTGTCTCCATATATAGGCTATTATTCCATATTATTATGCTTCTCAAACCAATCTAACTGCAGTTACTGCTTACTGCAAGCATGTAAATACCCTACACTATAACAAGAAGTGAAAAGAATGTTCTAAATGCATCAGCTAGAAAAATATAGCCTATTAGATTGGTGAAAGTTTGTCCAGAAAGATATCATTTTCTCTCGCCTGCTGCAGGAAGGATGATGCACACAAATATACCCTACATTATGTAAAGTCATTGCATAAATGTGTTTTTATTGTTAAACTAAATGTGAAGTAGGGCCAAGTTATTGGAGCGGACATCACAGTATAGCACATGACAGTAGAAGCGCGTTCCGCTGTCACTAATCTAAATCACATTAAAACGACAAGGGATATATATAGGCCCAGGAGGACATATATGTTTCACATAGGGTGGTGTTTTCATTTCGATGTTTTATTTGGTCCAATATTGAAATGTTCTACAATTGCAGGTTGTGTTACCATTACACATTATTTTTGATCTACCTTTATATATATTTTGGCTCATTTGGTTGCTATTTAGTAGCGAAATGGAGTACCACAATGCATGCTGGGACATGCCAGGCAGTGAACTTACAACTTCTTTTTCCTATGGGAAGTGTGTTGTGTCTGTCTGAGCGAGGGAGTCAGAGAGAGAGAGAGAAGGGTGACAGAGAAGAGGCAGAAGAGCGCTCCTCGCAACTGGCGCACTGAATAGGCCTGGTTTCAGAGAGAGACAGAGAAGGGTGACAGGGGAGAGGCAGAAGAGCGCTCCTCGCAACTGGCGCACTGAATAGGCCTGGTTTTCAAAAGCGCAAATCGCTAAATTTACGCCAGTTGGGAAGATATCATTAGGCCGGCATTTAAGGCCGACACGCCCATTCTCGCCCATTCAGGGAGAGCGCCACGCCCATTCCGCCTAAAGCGCATTTGCCAGCGTAAAGCCATGTTGATATCTTCCCGAGGCAGGCGCAAGGCACGTTTTTTTGCGTTTAAGGCCCGTTTTAGCGCCGAAGGCCTGTGGGAGAATAGGGGCCGTACGCTCTATTTTGACAATTTTCAACGCTTTACTTTTCCGCCAAACAGCCTTCTCATTCGGCACTACTTTTTCTCCCAAGCGTACAACTGCCGTATTCCTCCGCTAAACGCCTGCACAGAGCCGCGGCGCTGGATTACTCCGCAGATCAGCTGTTATTTTGGGTTATTTCTCCTGGCTTGTTAGTGAAGACAACAAATAGAATACACGAATGAAAATATGAGTGATTTTGATAGCGAGGACGATATGCCCTTCACCTTGGTGACAAGAGGATACAATTATGAACCAGAGAGAGTCATATACAGAAGAGGAACTTTTGCAGAGAGAGAGTGAACAGGCAGAAAGAGAGATACGAGGAACTGCCATAATATGCTGCCTAAATGCCGGGCTGTCCTGCAGACCTTTTTCACCATTCCCAGGATGAATTGGGGAAAACATCCCAGACCAGAGAGGCCATAGTCCAGGCATCTAACCCAAACCCTCACACTAATTGCAACAAAACCAAACTCAACTGATTTTGTATCCTCAATATGTCCTCAATGAAGGAAAAAAAGTGTTAAGGAAATGTATGAAGGGAAAGTTTTGAAAATGACCTAAATATGATGGTAGCCTATGGAAGCCTATGGAAGCCTTTTTTTTTTTTTTTAATGTGCCATAAATCTCATCACTTATATCCTGTATGTGTTTTTTGCTTCAAGGAGAAAAAAAAAAAAGAAAAAAAGTTAAAAAATAAATAAATAAACGTTTTTGGTACCATCATATAGGTAATTTTCAAAATTTTCCCTTCATACATTTCCTTAACACTTTTTTTCCTTCATTGAGGACATATTGAGGATACAAAATCAGTTGAGTTTGGTTCCTGTTTTGTAAACCGTGGCTCTGTGCTCTGTGCAGGCGTTTAGCAGAGGAATACGGTAGTTGTAAGGTTAGGAGGAAATAGTGCCGAATGAGAGGGCTAAAGTAAAGTAAAGCGCTGAAAATTGTCAAAATAGAGCGTACATGTACACTGATATTGATTTGTTTAGGTGGGCGTTGTTTTAGGTGGCTAAATTACATTTTAGTTCTTGGCCCCGTGTACTAGAGAGAGCTGTGGAGGCTGTTGCTTCAGAGTGCTGGGTCGACTGTCATAGTATTGCGATCCTCAGCAGATCGGTGACGTTTCTACCAGGGTTGAATTGGGAGGAAATAAAAATTTGTTTCAAGACACACATGAATTAAAATACAAGGAGGAGCAACTTTAATACAGTATTTAATATAGAAGTTAGACCGAAAACAAAACAGGAAATGAGAATGACGGCAGGTCACTGAAGGAACACTTTGTCTTTCACACATTTCTAATCTATAAAGTAACACTTTTCAAACAGTGTCCTAAAAAACAGGGGACACCCTCACCCCCCCCCCCCCCCCCCCCTTCCAAAAAAAAGAAAGGAGAAGACCATCTTCCATCTTTGAGGCCATTTACACCTGGCGAACTCATTCCTGGCCATATACGTCTTTAACGTCTTATCAGGAGTGTGCCTCCCAGCCAAATACGTGTTTGACGTGTTTTTGTTTTTATTAGAGCTTAGCGTAGTTCAAAGACTTCCCCAGCCTGTGACATGGTATCAGGTCCCTGGCCTCAAAGCCAAGCCGACAACACGTGAACAAACAACTACGCAGCTGTTGTTTTGAAATGGGGGAGGAGGAAATAACAGAAAACGGAGAAACGCTGCCTGTTGCAGAGTAGGAGAAACGGCATTGAAACACCCCTCGGCGCGCTGCGCTGGTCGCCTTGCTGCAGGGCAGCGAACCTGGATGAGTTGTTGGCGGTAGTCAAACCCGTGACCAACATGATCGATCCGGTTCCAGCGCCTGGTCCCAAACCCAAGCCGGACCCCGTTCCTGTGTCCCAGCCCGAACGAGAGGAGGAGGAAGAGAACGAGGACAACACAGCAACAGACAGGAGCCATTTTTCAGAGCGCATTTGCGCCGTGCAAAGACCCGCCGGGATTACATTGAAAGTGACTATAGGCTCTTTCAAACACAGATCACGCAAAATTGTAGTTCGGGAACCCCGTAAAGCTTGGCAGCCTCGCCACACATTTTGTTGTTGATATATATGCATTGCCAACGATGCAGAGGCAGAGGAGGCTAGACGCTGATCTCAGACCAGTTTGGTGTTCTCCTCCTATGCTAATTTGCGGGGAGATCAATAGTGTTCCCTGGGAAGGAGGTGCGATCCAGCAGCAGCTGTGGACAGAACTCTCTCTCTCTCTCTGTGTGTGTGTGTGTTGATGTTACTCTACTGCTGCAAGGCTGCTTTGGATAAAAGTGTCTGCTAAATGACGAAATGTAATGTAATGTAAAGAGACACACATGGGCCCCGCGCACACACACACATTCACACTCACTCACACTGAGTAAACTGTATTGTTGAATGTAAAAAAAGCACTTCATGTATATATATATATATATTTTTTTTTTTTGTCATTTGTGTCATAACGAATAATATTTACATGTCTGATGTCAATACAGTTCAAAATAAAAGAATTGAGAGCGAGTTCTGCCTGAGATTGTGTCCTTTACAAAAATGCCTTTTTCTCCAATTTCTCTTCTCAGAGAGACCTTTTTGGTGTAAACAGGGTGTACTGTATATAAATGGCTATAAGTAGAGTACAGAACATGCTAAAAGCTCACTTTTTTTTCCCTGGTGAACCCAGAGACGTACATCTTCATTTTGAGGTATTGCAAATCACTTTGGTGCTAATAGATAATTTACTGTGGGTCTTGAAAGATGACCAACAATTATGAAAATCTTTGGCCAGAGCTAAATATTGGCAGTCCTAAACTGGCCATGAATGAGTTAACATGTGGTTTCTGCCATCAGATTGCAATCAGATTGTATTTGATCACTTCAGCCTGATTTTTTTGATTTTTTTATTTAACCTTTATTTAACCAGATAAGACATTTGAGATACAAGATCTCTTTTGCGAATGTGATCTGGCCAAGAAGGCAGCAATTACAAGCCAGGTTACAATCAACATAAATTACAGTACATATAAAGGAAACATAAAAACAGGGCTATAGAGCTGAAACATTCCAAAAAGCAAGGACAAACAAATACATCATAAAATACCACATCCAAGGGTAATAAATAACACAGGATCAAGAACGTAAAAACATATGGCCTAAAAACAAAATTAACAGGTCAAAAAGGGCAAAGTAAAACTAGACTGCAGGAGCAGCTTGCAGTAAGAACTTCAGATAGAGCATGTTTAAAACTGGACAGAGGAATGGAAGAGACCAGTTTTAAACAGGACTGCAGGTCGTTCCACGACCAGGGACCAAAGTAGGAGAGACTCTTTACACCTGGCGTTAACATGCATTTTCTGTAATCTGATTGCAATCAGATTGCAGAAATGGTTGTCCTCTCAATCCGCATAAAGTTGGTGTAACCAGATTGAGAGGACACATTGCATTTACACTTGTGTACACAATGCATCCCTGACCACCTCCGGAGGTGGTTTGGCCGATCAGATTGCAATCCTTCTTCAATGCGTTTTGGGCGTGTTTACACCTAGCATTTCAAGTGATAAAACACAATCTGATTGCAATCTGATCACAGAAAACGTATGTTAGCGCCAGGTGTAAATGGCCTCTTTGTCTACAGGAAAGTCTGTTCAACCATCAAAGCATCGCCATGCAGCACCATATGTGACATCAGCCAACGTGTCAACATTGAAAGTGCATAGTGAATCAAATCATTAGTGACTGAACTATAACTAAACCTGCTAAAATATTAATTCATATGATTATTGACCCAAATTTCTTCATTTCATAAAATTCAATTTCCAAAAAGGCAACTTACAAAAAATATAAAAACTGAAACAAGGGCATAAGGTGATACAACTACAACTTGTTTACAATTTTGAAAAACGATTGATACAGCCATAGAAGAAAAAGAGTAGGACAAAGAGAGGACAAAATAAGCAAATCCAACAAAACTGGATCAAAATGATCCATGAACATGCCAATGAAGACACGCCAACTCTGCACACTGTGTGGCATCTTGTAGGAAACAGCTGTTTGGTACAACATGGCAAGAGTTTGCATTCAGAGTTTGACCTCACGCAGTACAGATGGGCTGTGTCACTGTCTTCCACACTGTTCCTAGCCTGGGTAAAGCCAGCCCCCACGTGACCTGCTCTCAGACCTGCTCGTACTCCCTCTTTTTTGGTCCCCTGCACAACCTGGTGTAGAAGGAACAGATCATGGTGGCAAATGAGCAGCAGATATACAAGGACAGAGAAATGGTGCTTGAGAAGAACATTGTAGTTCACTCTAACTCAAAAAGGGCCCAACCCAGAAGTAATTGCAATAGTCATGTTTCATAGTTTTTATTGGTCCTTATACTCACCTACACCATATATTAAAAGTATAACTTCATGGATTTATTCATTTATTTCCAAGGTCAAAGGCAAAGTTTCCATGCTCTGAGAGCAGTGTTTCCCAAACTATGGGTCGGGACCCAATTTGGGTCGCGGACCCGTGGGGGGTGGGTCGTCGACTGGTCGTCATGGCAACTCATGTTCTTTGTGAGTTTGGGTCCCAGGGAGACACAAAATTTATCTTTTGGGTCCCAAGATGAAAAGGTTTGGGAACCCCTGTTTTAGAGAGACATGCATGGGCCCTTTCTCAATACCAAGAATGCATTCTTGTTCTTGTGTTCTTGGGGAGAACGTTCTTGCTAGTCGTTCTTGGAAGAATGAACTTGCTAGGTCACAAGCACATATAATGCTGTTGGCAGTTTGAGACGATGCATTCTTGAGGGTATTGCGCAATACCAGCGCAGAGGCCACCTGTAGTACTACAGTACACAAAGCTCAGCTCATTTTGTTGCTCCATTTTTTGCCATAAACATTTGTAAAGTGCTTGTAGGCATCAAAAGTCATCAGAAATTAATTTAGTGATGAAATCAAACTTTAAATTGTAAAAAAAACTTTCCCGGAGCTTCTCTGCTGGGTTCTGCCTCCGCTTATGCCGAAATGAATGCTGGGATACGTGCCTTAGTTGACACAAGTCCCCAACCAGAGCATCCTCGGTAAAGTGGGCATGTCAAGAACAGCAATTTTAAGCGTTCTTGGCGAAATGTGAACTTTGTATTGGAACACTACTTGGGCTGTGACTGATGATGTTTCAAAGGGACACAAGAACACACAAGAACCCTTATTGAGAAACGGCCATGGCCTGGGTAAAATGCTGTTAATATTGGAGGGTCTATGTACACATATCCAACACATTTGGTGTCTTTTCCTATATTTTTGGGGTCAATCTTTCCAATAAAATACCTTTTCGGGGGATATCCTAATCTGTGTTTGGGGTACTACTACCCCAAAACCCAATTTCTTGACACATTTTCCGCTTATAGTTTATGCCACGCTGCTCCTATGGGTGCATCCGTATTGAAACTAGGTATAAAATGTTCCTATGATTTGTCCTTCCAATATATCACTGTAAACACAACTATATGTCAATAATCTATATCTAAAAAGGCAGAATTGGTATATTATGTCTCTATATGTCTCTCCTTCACATATCTTGAGAACCGTTCGTCCGATCGACCTCAAACTTGTGAAGTGCACTTAGGGGGACTTGACGGAGTGCAGTGCCGAATTCTGTGCAATTCGGACATATGCATAGTCATAGCGCCACCTACTGGCAACACAAAAAGTGGTTTGTCTTGAGAACCGTTCTTCCGAACGACTTCAGACAGTAGGAGCAGTTACACATTGAAAACCTCTTACTCTTAATGGTCCAATAATTTTACACTCTGAAAAGACCGTTCTTCATACTTATGTACATTTGACTAAATCCTATACTTTTGAATGGAGAACTTCAAATGCTGTTTTTTCTCCACTGTAATATTGTTACTTTATACGTATGTAAATGATTTTAGGCCTTTTTGTACCACTGGTAAGTGTAAAACACAAGCTTTATGCAGCTGTCTAAGTGCATTAATCTAATTTAATCAAATGTAATCCAAGGTTGTTATTAATGATAAGGTGCAAAAGAGTCAAGATATATGTTGGGGAATAACTCTTAAGGCGCAAACACACTGGAAACGGGAGTGGTGCTGTGTGTAAATTCAGCTCGAGCAGGAGCATGCATGGCCATTCACACCAGAAGCGCTCTGTTTTTTCACAACTTTTTGTTTGTTTTGTCACAACTTGTAAATAGACCAGACATGGAAACTCTCACTGCAGGGCGCAAGCCGCCTGCGCCGTGGCCGGTGTGCATGGGCGATTATACGTTGGTGTATTACGTTTTTTTTTTTTTTTTTTTACCTTTTATTTATACAGGGGGAGTCTCGCTGAGAGCAATGCTCTCTTTTTCAGGAGTGCCCTGTTCACATTCACACACACATTCATACCTGGAAGCTGACCAGTACAACATCACCTGACTGCAGCTTGGGTAAAGTTGCATCTACTGTAGGTGTCATTCAGCATATTGTGATATGTTGTTGGAGAATGTGTTGTCATATCCTACTATATCATTCAGTTTCTCCTATACAGTTATCTATTTGTGGAGGTACACCACAATAGATTTTGAGCACCACAAATAGATTTTGACTGCCACATATTAATTTCAAGTAGTTGACTGCAAACACCTGCTTTAGGAGCCCACTAGATGGTGCTCTGGGGCTCGCCAGTGGGCCACGGTTCAGTGGTTGAGAAACACTATCATGCAGATAGAATAGGCTATATAAGGAGACAATTATTTTTTCATGACTGTAAAGCCACAGCATAGTGAAGAGGATATTCATGTGATATGTGTGGTTCTTCATATCTACTAGCCTCTTCATTTTGCTCTCAGAGTGCCCCAGATTAATCAATTTTATTTAAAAATTTACAAAATCTCTTTATCCAGGGGGGGCCGTGCCCCCCTACCGGAGTAATATTGACTTCTGGGTGGTGCAACCGCTGTTTGGAAGGTCTATAATCGCCTATGCCGGTGTGATCGGTCTAGTGACTAGCCCGATCACACTGACTAGCCTCTAGACTAGACTAGACTAGAGTCTAGTCTGTTAACAAGGATGCTGAAATGACAATGCCTGTGCTTCCAGACGCTTCGCCTCACTTCCACGTCAGTTCCATTCCCAGTGTGTTCACTGTTAGAAAAAGGTGAGTTGTAAATGTACGTACCCTCGATATTCCTGCATTTGCTCCACTGTTTCTGGAAGATCTTTGTTGAACGTCTCGGGGAGGAAGACGTTCACCACAGACAAGCCAGTAGTGAGACTTCCAATGAGGATATAAGGCAGAAACTTATTGTAATTACCTGCAAATAGAAAATGCAAGTAGGCGTAAAAAACTTTTTTTTGTTGCAGAAAACAAATTATATATACGAGGACAAAAGTATTTAGGACCATGCTTGTATTTCAACCATACTAGAAATATAGAAATAACTAGAAAATAACTAGAACTAGAAATAACTGTCAAACTAAATGAATGCCTGTAAAACGGTTGACAGGTTTAGGATATAATACTGATTTGGTAATGATACAAAGCTGAAAATCAGTAGAGTATTCCTTCAACCAAGTTGTTTTAGTGGCCTAAACCCAGCCAAGTCAACAGGGCTCCACTTTGAAGCTCCACTTGTTTTGAAAGTGGAAACGTGTGCTATTTGTACATCATGGAGTGAGACGGGGCTGACTGATGTCCATATCGGACAGAAGACATGGGTTTGTGCTCATCCTTTCTCTATTCACCTTATTCACCGCGCCCACTTTTTCTCTCTTCCGCATTAGACGCTATTGTATTTGTTCTTCCGGTTCAGCGCTAGTTGGCGGACAATTTCAAAACAAAACTTCACTATGAATGAAGTTTGGCAACATTCAGCAGCTACACTGCGGCCAACTTCAGTTACATGTTCATAGCGTTACTGCTGCGAGGAGCCGGTGGCTGTACCCGGTCGGCATTTAACGTTAGTTACAAAAGCACATCGACAGTGTTTTCTCACCGCCAGTACAGGTTGACAGATACTAGGTAGTTCGACCGGGCGGTCACACAGCCAGTGCTCCCGCTGCTCGTCAAAAATGCCCAAATAGGCGTTATTCTGATAAACTGGTCACATATTTGGAATGTTACCTTCTCACCCGGAAAAATATTAAAACTTTAAAACAGTTTGTTTCTTTGCTTGAAAACAGCTTTTTGGCAAGTCTAAAAATGACTACGGTAGGCGTAATCTGCTTCCGGGTCTGAAACGGAAAGACAATTACAAAATGACGTCATGCAGAAGCATCCTTATATGGGCAAATAATAAGGTGAATATGTACCTAAATAGATGACGTATGGAGCTGCGATGCTGCCGATGCCCGCACCAGAGGAACACAATCCGATGCCGACGTTCCTGAGTACAGTCGGGTAGAGCTCAGCCAGGTAGATGTAGATGATGCTGAAGGCGATAGTGAAGCCAAACTTCCCCATCATTTCCATCGCCACAGAGACGTAGTGAAGGGCTGCGGGGGAGGGAGGGAGCATGGATGTTTCAGGTGCTACATTCCAAAATTAGATCCACGCTATTTGAAAAACGTAGCATCTATCTGCTCTGATGAAAGGATGGCTATGAAAGGAACACTATTAAATATTGTTTAAAGTCCCTGGAAACCAAAATCCACAAAAACGTTCTAACTATGTTATTTAGGGTCTTATGTTAGTAATTGTGTGCCTCAGAAATGATTATACATCACTTTCAACCCAAAGCCTTAAAATCGACACTTTTCCACAAGATTCTACAAGGTACTTCCTCATTGAAGAGAGCAGTGCGCGAGGTGCTAAAATGCAGGAGCTTATGACATCATAAGCTCTATGGCCCCTATCGTTGCATCAGCCTTTAAACTGCGCTGAGCGCCCGGCGCAGCGCTGGTCAGTAGGCGTGGACCAGCCCACTCGATATCTTGGTGTTGGCGCTACACGCAGCCTAAAGCATTACAACCACGCCTTTTAAGCGTAAAATTATGCACCCTCTGCTCATTGGATAAGTGCAGTAAAGAGTCACACGCTTGCCTTTTAAGCTCCAATTCCAGGAGAAATCCAGTAAAACCAGACAAAGCCAAGCGCTCTGCTCCCCCCCCCCCCCTCCCTTCATCCCGTCTGTCTGTCTCCATATAGGCTATTATTCCATATTATTATGCTTCTCAAACCAATCTAACTGCAGTTTAAATACTGCAAGCATGTAAATACGCTACACTATAGCAAGATCAAAGTGAAAAGAATGTTCTAAATGCATCAGCTAGAAAAATATAGCCTATCCCTATATGATGAGATTAATTAGATTGGTGAAAGTTTGTCCAGAAAGATATCGTTTTCTATCCCCTGCTGCAGGTAGGATGATGCACATAAATATAGCCTACATTATGTAAAGTCATTGCAGAAATGTGTTTTTATTGTAAAACTAAATGTGAAGTAGGGCCAAGTTATTGGAGCAGACATCACAGTATAGCACATGACAGTAGAAGCGCGTTACGCTGTCACTTATCTAAATCACTTTAAATGGACGAGGGATATACAGTATATAGGCCCAGGATGACAGATATGTTTCACATAGGGTGGTGTTTTCATTTTGATGTTTTATTTGGTCCAATATTGAAATGTTCTACAATTGCAGGTTGTGTTACCATTACACATTATTTAGATCTACCTTTATATCTATTTCGGCTCATTTGGTTGCTATTTAGTAGCGAAATGGATTAGCCCATTGCATGGTGGGAGATTTCACAAGCCAGGCAGTGAACTTACAACTTCTTTTTTCTATGGGACGTGTGTTGTGTCTGTCTGAGCGAGGGAGTCAGAGAGAGAGAGTCGTATTGTGCCTGTCAGACTGATCAAGAGAGAGAGAGTGACACAGAGAAGGGTGACAGAGGAGAGCCAGAGGAGCCTATGTTTATATAAAAAAAAGGCCCGGTACCAAATGCGTTGCGGCCCGGTACCGGTCCGCGGCCCGGTGGTTGGAGACCACTGGTCTATGGGACTGTGTGTGACAGCCAGGTTTACAGATGTGATACACTGATTTGTGGGTGCTGACGATTTCATGTATTTTAGCCCAATAGACAGCAGAGGAAGTCCCACACCGTAACCAGTGCCTTCGAAATATGATGAAGAGGGGGCGTCATCAATTGACGCCAAGGGGTCGTGACCAAACGAACGGCAGTGCCGAGTTTGGAGTGAGAATGTGTTGGTTTTATAAAACATACAGTAGAAGAGGTCTTAAGCCTAATTTATACTTATTGGAAAGTGTCGCTCAACACATGGTCACCGAGACGCCGACGATAAATAAAATGTCGCTCATGCTGCATTTATGCTTCTCTCCTCGGCTCAACGGTCACGTGACACTCGACCGCTATAGACAGAGAACTAGTGCAGACAGCCAAGAGAGGGAATGCTGTCAGTGAAAGCACGCCGGAGGCAAGCTGCAACGTACTTGGCTGCAGCCGCATATAACGACCACACAACCACACAACTCACCTCCTCTCTCTCTCTGGGAAGTTTGTCACAGTGTTCTTTGTGATTTTCATGAAATCATACATCAAGCACATGCTGATAAAAATAGCGGGGACACGTTCATTCATTTCATTTCAGCGAAAACCAAAACAAGGAAGTCAAGCGCGTGCCGTCTATATAGCCAATCACACTTGCGTGACACTATCTGACGTAGTCAGCGACACTAGAAATGTCACTAGGTAGCAGACACCTCTCGCCGACACTTGAAAGTGTCGACTCAAGTCCTCATTTCTGTCGGCGACGGTTTCAAAAGTGTCGACAGACAAAGCATAAATTGAGCTTTACTGTCGGGGATGAATGGGATGAGCAGAAGAAATCCTCCTCCGATGACGAGGAACGATGACAGGAGCACGGTTCTTGGACATTTGTGTAGGAGCCAAGCAGACACAATATAGGCCGGGATCTCGCAGGTCGCTGACAAGAAGCAGTTCATGAAGGGACTGCCACTTAGGTTGGAGGTGTTCAGGGATAATCCAGTATAGCCGATGTTTATTGCCATGCTGGAAAAGAATAAAAAACAAACATATGTACGGGTTCTTTAATGATCACCAATGTTTGATGGTACAAATATTTCAGAATGATAGCCATTAAAGGATGGCTTTACCGGTTTTCAACCAGATTTGTATTCTTATACAATGCCAGTATGAGTAGATGGGCAGCCTTTACCTCCCCTCAGTAAACCCTCTTGGCTGTACTGCCTTTTCATACCCATTCACTCTGCACCGCTCTGACGCGTTTTACATCACGACCGCGTCACGGCCGTGCATTACACATGCGGAAATGGTGTCGGAAACACTTTTGTGTGTGTGCCGCCTCTGGGGGCCTCCACGCGCCTCCACAGCTCCAAAATCAAAACACTCCGTCAGCCATCTTTTCTGGCCGCATCGGTCTGGAGCTAACTAGCTCACCATGGCTCAACCATGGCTGAAGGAAATATTCCTGGTGAAATTGATGTGTTTGATATGGATGAAGACGATTTCCAAAGTGTGCTAATAAACTCTGACATTCAGGGCTACTTAACGCCATATGAGCCAGACTACAGTGCAGAGGAATTGCGCCGTATGGAAGGAGAGGCAGTTGAACAGGCAGTTGTACCTGCCCCTCCCCCCCTTCCCCACAAAGTGGGTTTTCAATGATTTCTCTGGTTAGGAACCATCGATTACATTTTTTTAAACGGATTCCAACTCCATAGGTGCGTTACATTTAATAGATCTTCATATTCACCACGGAAAAGCCATCCCTTAAAGACTAATCACTCACCATAAAAGCAGACTCATCAGTGTGATGCATCTTATGTTGCTGGATTTCAGAATGTCAAGCATGGTATATTTCTTGGTCTGTGGCAATGCCTCCAACTGAAACCAATGCAAACAAGAAACTTAATATTGTAAAACTTTCTCAAGTCACAATAACACCACAAGCACATTTCCAGTCAGCCATTGTTAGTTTTTTATTTATCACTTTTGAGAAGGTTGCAATTGTGTACTCCTGTAAAGTGTGGCATTATTAAGTTGAGTGTATGAGTGCATGTGAAGCTCACCTTAGACTTTTTAAAGATGACCGCTGGAGCCTCAACTTTATTTTTCCTTGCAGCGTCTCTCACTATGGCCTCTGCCTCGTCCACTCGTCCCTGAGAGACCAGCCAGCGAGGAGACTCTGGGATGAACCTGCACAATCAACATAGAGTAGGTTTCCTACAAATATGATCAAATCTCCTATCTCTGACTATGCATGGACACTAACTTCATAGCCTGCATACAGAAAGATATATAGAATGTAAGACATACTGTAAAGATGATTTCTATATTTTAGTAAGAATATTCTCTCATTTACCTCAGATCCATATAAAATCATATAGCGCCATCTTATACTTTTTTTTACCTTTATGACTTTAATATCAGAATTCTGACTTTATTCTCAGAATCCTGATTTAAAGTTATAATCTAAAAGATGTTAATCTAAAAAAAGAGTCACTCACAATGTCAATTGAGGCTATGTCCATTTGGATGAAGCCTTTGCAGTATAGTGACATTATGTGACATTACACTGTTTGGATCTTACCTGCAATTACCACCTACCGCCATAGGTGTCACCCAAGAGAACAAAACTGAAATCTTAGAGATTATCACTTTAAACTCAAAACTAAAAAAAAATAAAAAATCGCAAGTGACCCTAATCATCTTCGGTAATATTAAATTGTGTGTGGTGTTTTGTTTTGTTTTTTCCCAGGTGACCCTATTTGAATGCCAGGTGAGCCCACTTAGGGTCACGACCCTAAGTTTGGGGACCACTGCTTTAAGGCAAGCCAAGTCAAGTCAAGTCACTCCCCCCTACAAGTAGTGTAAGGCACTACTGTACTTAAGTGCAGTAATCACATTACAGTTACTAATCAAAGGCTTACCTCGTTACATACTAGCAAGATAAGTATAGAGAGAAAAGACCTCCGTTTTAATAGCAGATCCTGTGTCCCATCAGACAGGTCACTTAACTGCACAGCAGAATCACCCATGGTGCCAACATTTCAACTTTGTATTAGCATGCAGAACAGCACTATTAGTCGACACATAGCTTATCATATAACTAACATCATGCATATAGAACAATAAATCATTTTAACCTCCAAAACACATTGACAAACAAACAATTGACACAAAAACACAGTACCCCCAGGGCATGCTGGGAACTCCGCCCACTTTCCTCTTCCACGGGTCAAATTTCCCAGAAGGCTTTGCATAACTTTTTACACTCTGTTTTACAATTAAATCAGGCTAAAGAGTGTTAGATATAAATAATATGTATTTTAACATAACATGCAATTCTGGAATATCTGAATATTGGACAAAATTAAATTAAATTAAATGTAAACATAAACCATAAGAGAAACCCACATACAGCGATGGGGTCTGTAAATACCCCTTGTAAATACAACGTCTTCTAGTGAAGTGGGCGCAGTGCGTATGTTCCGTAATAGTCTGCCAGCAATCTGCCAAAAAGCGCGGAAGGACAAGAATGTGAAACTGCAAACGCCCTGGACAGAAGCAGCTAGCTACGGTAGCCTACGACATAAACCTCTCAAAGCATCTGCAGTGGAAACATGCTAACACAAAGCTGGTTGCAGTCTTGCAGACCCAAGCTGAGTCGCCTGCCTCGACCCCAAGCAAGCAGGAACAGCTTGCTTTTCACCAGGTAACATCAAAATCAGAGATGGACAGGCGTGTTGCCTCCTCCTACATGGTAGAGGAAATGTTGCCAGTTTCAACAGTAGAATGAAATCGCCATTTTTCAGAAACATATTGAGCAAAATACAGATGGCAGGGAACGGACAGCCACCATCAGACAGGAAAAGTTTTGCAACCTACCTTATTACGATAGAGATTTGTGCTAATATATGGGCATATATGTAAGGATTAATGTTGTATTGTTAACTGGCAAATTACGTGACAATGCATCTCAGGCTTACGGAGTAACGCAAAAGTAATGTAACGAGTAGTGTAACGAATTACTTTCTCCAGGGAGTAATCAAGTAAAGTAAGGCATTACTTTTTTTGAAAGTAATGTGTAATGTGTAATATATTACTTTTTTGAGTAACGGACCCCAACTCTGCTGACAAACAAACACGTCGTCCATGTCATCATCTCTCAAGTCAAGTCACAATTCTTTAACTTCCGATTCGAGTCTCAAGTCAAATCACAAGTCATCAAAACAGTGACTCAAATCGATTCAAGTCCAAGTGACGAAGTCGCAAGTCCACATCTCCGGTAACAACCCCCGTGTCTGTATGAGTGCCTCCCAGACATTACTGTAAGTGCGAGAGTTATGAGGAACCTACCACCACAGAGGGATGTAGACCACATAAATGGAGGAAATGATGACTAGAAGAGTCCTCCATTGTCTCACGGCATATGCAATCCAGGGCAGCGTCATGTACCCAAAGCAGTAGAAGAGCAAGGCCCCGAGAGTCGTGGCGAGCACACGCATAGATTTACTGAACACCTCTGTTCCTGTTTGCGATAACATAATCAATGTTTAGTTCAAAGAAATAGATTAGCAGAACATGAAAGGTGGAGGTTAGAGTTATCTTGACGGGCTAATACTCATCCAGGTGACAGCTAATTATACCTCAAGCATGTGGTTCTCAAATGGGGGTCTGGGGACCCCCAGGGGCTCCATGAAAAGTTTCCAGGGAAAAAAATGCATATATACATATATACTGTATATATGTTTTTTTGTTTTGTTTTGCAAAAGCTCATAGTTCAACGAAAATATTTTATGCTTTTAATCTAAAATGGTTCATGGATTACATTGTAATCTAAGAAACCTATCAATTTAAAAGTCAAGCACATTACCGTGGAAACAATTAAGCTTAGCCCAAAATCACAAAAGAATGAGGGGGTCCCCGGTATATTTTCTATCTTGTAAGGGGTCCTTGGCTGAAAAACATCAAGACAGAACAAGTAGTATTTTACAATTCCTACCCAGTACAAATGCAGATGTGTACATGGATATCCGGGAGGCTCCAACAAAGAGGAAGATGATGCAGAACATCGTCCATGAATGAGAGAAGGACTGAACGAGGACAGCAACAGACTGGGTTGCAATAGAGATGAACAGAACCCTCTTCCTCCCAAACCTAAATGGAAAAGAAATACACATCATTTTACCATTGACTCACAGAGAACATAAATCAT
Source organism: Poromitra crassiceps (assembly GCF_964638095.1). Classification (NCBI taxonomy): domain Eukaryota; kingdom Metazoa; phylum Chordata; class Actinopteri; order Beryciformes; family Melamphaidae; genus Poromitra; species Poromitra crassiceps. The sequence continues at coordinate 37,660,846 of NC_139635.1, forward strand.
ATTGACTTTACTCCATGATTATTGCTGAAAACTAGGTGTTAGCAAATACTAGTGCAGTGCCTGTTTCCCCCGCTGGTGCACAGAGCGCTGTTTATTCAAAGTTTATTAATATTGCCCAAATTGCACCAAATGTGACACGGCACATCCCTGGGTCCCTAGCAACACACCCACCAAGTGTGAAGTAGATTGGACGAACGGTTCTTGAGATATGCAAAGGACACGCGCACGCACGCACGCGCACACACACACACACACACACACACACACACACACACACACACACACTACACACACACACACACACACACACACACACACACTGCACACACACATGCACACACACATACAGGTCCCTATCGTTGCATCAGCCATCAAACTGCGCAGCGCAGATCAGTGGGTGTGGACCAGCCCACTCGATATCTTGGTGTCGGCGCTACACGCAGCCTTAAGCATTACAACCACGCCTTTTAAGCGTAAAATTATGCACAGTCTGCTCATTGGGGAAGTGCAGTAAAGAGTCACACGCTTGCCTTTTAAGCTCCAATTCCACTGAGAAATCCAGTAAAACCAGACAAGCCAAGCGCTCTGCTCCCCCCCCTCCCTTCATCCCGTCTGTCTGTCTCCATATACTGTATAGGCTATTATTCCATATTCTTATGCTTCTCAAACCAATCTAACTGGAGTTTAAATACTGCAAGCATGTAAATACGCTACACTATAGCAATCAAAGTGAAAAGAATGTTCTAAACGCATTGGCTAGAAAAATATAGCCTATCCCTATGATGAGATTAGATTGGTGAAAGTTTGTCCAGAATGATATTGTTTTGCTACCTTTTCTTCTCCCCTGCTGCACAGGTAGGATGATGCACATAAATATAGCTTACATTATGTAAAGTCATTGCATGAATGTGTTTTTATTGTAAAACTAAATGTGAAGTAGGGCCAATTTATTGGAGCGGACATCACAGTAGGACATGACAGTAGAACCGCGTTACACTGTCACTCATCTAAATCACGTTAAATCTGCAAGGGATATATATAGCCCCAAGATGAGATATATGTTTCACATAGGGTTGTGTTTGGATTTCCATGTTTTATTTGGTCCAATATTGAAATGTTCTACAATTGCAGGTTGTGTTAACATTACACATTATTTATATCAGGTTGTGTTAACATTACACATTATTTAGATCTACCTTTCTATCTGTTTCGGCTCATTTGGTTGCTATTTATTATCAAAATGTATTAGCCCAATGCATGCTGGGAGATTTCACATTTGTGAAAGCCAGGCAGTGAACATTTGTTTGGGCAGAATGGTCTCGTTTTCTCTCGCATTTTCTTCTCCCCCACTGCACAGGTAGGATGATGCAACAGCCTCTGAATGTCACGGGCTCAAAACTGTCATGTTATAAAAAACTGTCATGTTGTTATACTATGTACAGTAGGCTACGGTACAACAACTTCTTTTTCTATCGGACTTGTGACTGTCTGAGCGAGGGAGTGAGAGAGAGAGAGGGGGACAAACTGAGATCAGCAGAGCATGAAGCTGTGCGTGGAATATCCGCGGCGCACTGAATAATAAGGCCTGGTTTTCAAAAGCGCAAAGTGCTAAATTAACGCCAGGGGGGAAGATATCGTTAGGATATCGTTTGTCCAGTATTTAAGGCCGAAACGCCCATTCTGGCCTATTCTGGCACTGCGCCACGCCTGTTTGGCCTACAGCGCATTTCGTCGCCTAAAACCATGTTGCTATCTTCCCGGGGCAGGCGCAAGGCGCATTTTTTTTCCGTTTAAGGCCAGTTTCTGCGCCTAAGGCCTGTGGGAGAATAGGGCCCACAGACTTGCTTTATGTGGCACTAGAACACCCATTAAGTATGCCTCATGTTCCAGTATATCAAGAGTAGAAAATGAAATGAAAATGTCTGGTCAACCCGCTAGGAGGAGTACATCAAAGTATGAAACAAGTTATTTCCTGTTGCCAGTAGGTGGCGCTATGACTATAACTGAATATTGGCATGTAGATGGCTTCAGGCCGGGACTCTCATCAAATGTGAAGTTTGGAGCAAATTTGACCATGTACAGCCAATTTACAAACCACTTCCTGTGTTGCCAGTAGGTGGCGCTATGACTATTCGCCTGTCCAATTTGCACCAGATTTGACACTGCACTTCATCAGGGTCCCAGAAACATACTTGCCAAGTGTGAAGTCAATTGAACACTTGGCTCGAGATACGCGAAGGACACACAGAGACACAGACGGTCCTGGAATTAGATAGACTAGTGCAGTGCCCGTTCTCCCATGCACCACCCCGTGGGCGCTTCCCCCTGCACACACACTGCACTCTGTCAGGTCCCCCTAAGCGCAAGTTTGAAGTCGATCCGACAAACGGTTCTCGAGATACGTGAAGGACAGACATACAGACAGTCCTGGAATAAGTCCAAATTGCATGAAATGCGGCACCGCACTCAATCGGGGTCCGAGCAGCGCACTCCCCAAGTTTGAAGTCACAATCGGACAAATGTTTCTCGAGATAAACTGCTTTTTGTGTTGCCAGCAGGTGGTACTATGTCAAATTGCAAGAAATTCAGCGCCGCACTACTTTGAGTTCCCAGGAGCACACTCCCCAAGTTTGAATTCAATCGGATGAACGGTTCGCAAGATAAACCACTTTTTGTGTTGCCAGTAGGTGGCGCTTTGCCGAATTGCACAAAATTCGGCACTGCTCTCTGTCAGGTTCCCAGCAGCACACTTACCAAGTTTGAAGTCGATCAGATGAATGGCTATCGAGATAAACCACTTTTTGTGTTGCCAGTAGGTGGCGCTATGCCAAATTACATGGAATTCAGCTCCCTGCACTCCGTTGAGTCCCCCTAAGCGCACTCCCCGGGCCGAGTTTGAAGTTTGAAGTCGATCAGATGAATGGCTATGGAGATAAAGCGCTTTTTGTCTTGCCAGTAGGTGGCACTATGCCAAATTGCACATAATTCAGCTCCCTGCATGTCCTTGAGTCCCCCTAAGCGCACCCCTCGAGTTTGAAGTCGATCGGACGAATGGTTCTCAAGATAAACCACTTTTTGTGTGGCTAATAGGTGGCGCTGTGCCGAATTACACGAAATTCGGCACTGCACTGTGTTGAGTTCCCCTCAGCACACTCCCCAAAGTTGAAGTCGATCTGACGAATGGTTCTTGAGATAAACCACATTTTCTATGTTGCCAGTAGGTGGCGCTATGCCGAATTGCACAAAAACAGGGCACTGCACTGCACAATAGGGCACACTCCCAAAGTTTGAAGTCGATCTGCATGCAGCAGATGATGCTCATCCATAAGCAGTAGTGGAAATGACCAGGTTTTGCTCTGGCAACCCTACTTACACAGGATGCGCGTTCCCAGGAGGGGTGTTGCCCTAGAGCAGAGGTTCTCAAATGTTTTTCAGCCAAGGACCGCTTATAAGATAACACCCCCCCCCCCCCCCCCCCCATAGCCCAGATCAGCCAGGGCTTGAAGGGGCACACGCTTGAACACAATAATGTATTAATATCGAACGTGTTTCGCATCTGAATCGCACAAAAACAGGGCAACGCACTCCGTCGGGTCGCCATCAGCGCACTCCCCGAGTTTCAAGTCGATCCGACCAACGGTTCTTGAGATACGCGAAGGACAGAGAGACAGAGAGAGAGACAGAGAGACAGACAGACGCTCCCGCAATTATAGTATAGAGAGCCTAGTTGAAATAAAATTGACTGCTTGTATGTAAGAATAAAGATTTAACAAAAAGTACAAAACTATAACAACCCTGCAGACTAGCATCATCAGCATGTTGATGTTTGAGCATCCACAACCACACGTACTGTAATAAAACATCTAAAAGTGTGACGACCCTCCCACTCTCCTGGCCCCCTGTCTTGCCTGGTGCTGGGGTCATTAGGCCCGGTGTACTCATTGGGCTTAAGAAGACCTTCAGACCTCCTCACCGATTACCTTTTGTTCTGTTCATTTGTTTAATGTAGTTTGTGTTGACTTGTCTATTAATCTTTCCTTATAGTAAATCATTCTGTTTTAACTTTTACTTTGGTGTATATGTTACAACCCGATCAATACAGATACAATCTGATTAATATGACATATTTGGGTGATGTACCCCATCAAATTGCTGTAGCAGGCTGTTTTAAAGCTAGAGCAAAGTTTCTGGTGTCATCTGAATGGAACAATTACTAAATTTGAATATGAAAAATATAAATGTTGGTATAATAAACTTTGACAGTAGGCTAATGGTGGAAGTGCACGGTCACAATCTGGCCCTCTGGTAGCGAGGATTCCTTTTGTGGCCCTCTCTATCATCAAAGTTGCCCATCCCTGGTCTAGAGTAACATTACGAATGACTCGATCTGGACTTGGACTCGAGCAAAGCGGTTTCGACTACAGCATGTAATGCATTGATCCTGTGCAGACAGGCACGTCTTCTACTGCACTGCATCTAAGGTTCATACTTGTTAAAGTGCATTTTGGTGAGTTACATGTATTAACGAGGATGAAATACCTGTCAGACAGCTGGCCTGAGATCAGGGTCCCCAACAGGTATCCCACAAAGGAGGTTGAGGATGCAACGGCAACTTTCCACTGTTCATCACAAACAAGGTCCCACTGTTGGAAAACATGAATTTGAAATGACTGCAGCAGAAAAATAGCTAAGTTATTCAAATGAAAACAATCAAAACTGATATTTTCTTCTAACTGACAACTTAGAGCACTCTTACTTAAGTCCTCTTTGGGGTATTTACACTTACAGTACATGCATTCCGTGGAGACTTACCCTAATGCAGTGGTTCTCACCCTGTGGTACCACCATGGTGGTATGCGGGGGGGGGGGGGGGGGCTCCCTCTCACACTGGTGGTCATTTCTGAGGTGGTCCCTCCCTCTCATACTTTCATATGGTGGTCATTTCTGAGGTGGTACTTGGTGTAAAATGGTTGAGAACCACTGTCCTAACGCTAATAAGGACTACTTGCCTAAACCTAAGCCTAACCTTAATCTAACCCAAACCTTAACCACTGACCCCCAAATCAGCTTTTTACCAAATGGAGACACAGCTTTTGCCCCCAATTGCACAGGCTGTCCCCAATCACCTGGCAGTCAGTCAGTTTCCCCAATTTGGACTTAAGTTAAACACACAGACAGACCTCAGTGACGATGGTGGATTGGTAGATGTCTCTGCTGTAGCTCCATCCATCCAAACAGCCCTCCTGGCCCAGCTCAGTGAGGTTGACCAGGCCAGGAATGACTCCCCGAGCAGACAGGTTTCTGACCTCATCCAGCTGGTACCTGCTGCACTTGCTCGGCTCATCTTCACCGTCCACCACCTGAGAGGGAATGATGGCCTTTCTCCACTCCTCAGTCAGGTTGACATCTGGAATGAGACAGTGGTGTTTCGGTGTTGCCCCGACAAAGACGATGTAAAGTCCGAATCCAGTGGAGATATAAATAGCGTTGAGAAGGAAGAATATGCTCCAGAAGAACGGGCCATTCTGGCCAAGGAACGCAGTGTCTTCATCATAGTCTCCCATTCTTTAGACAAATCTCTCCCCTGCAGGATGTGAGACTTGGAGAGACCTCAGCGCATGAGACAGAGCAGTACTGTAAGGGTCTTCGGGGGTTGAGAGAGCCAAGCCGGTCCCTCGGTTGGAGGGGGCGACCACAGCATAAAAACCTGAGAGCTCAGACCTGAGAGAGTGTTGTTAAACCTCTGTCGAGCCTCAGAGCTCAGCTGCTCCACAGAGTGAGAAACTCTTTGAAGGCTGCTGGATCCTGAGTGTGAAGGAGGATGGGGAAAGCGGGTAATTTGAGATGACTGGAGTGAGAGACATGTTAGGCTGGCTCACACAGGATCCAGCATTGCCCCATTGACCCCCCCCCCCTCCCCCTCCCCCGTGCACGCTCCATTTAAAGTCACATAAACACATAACACACAGCTGTACACATAAATGTACAGCTGACGTACAGTGAGAAAGTACAGGGCGATCCTGTCGGCGCAGCCGCTGTGCAGCTCCTCGAAAATGTGACTCGACTCGCAGCTGACGCGAACAGCGCGAGTATAACATAATGTCCAATTATACTTGGTGAATTAAGAAATGGAAGGCCTGTTATCCTAAATCCTGTGATATTATTGGGTAAGATATTTATTTTTGAATTGAAGGGAAAAGAACACTTGACTCTCCCTCATTTTCTTTCTTTTCTAAAGCATTACTTTTTGTTAGAAGGCATTATTGCAAATAGACAGGGAACAATGAAAGATCATGATAAGAAATGGAACAGATTAAGGCCAACCTTAGAGTGATAACGATGATCATCACTATTTTTGTTTTGTTTTGTTCGTTAAATGTTTGTTGTATGTATGTGGGTATATATGTATATATTTTGTCTGTCCTATAATTATAATTTGTTAATAGTGTCCTGTTTTAATTGTAGGATATGAGCACTAGCCTACATCTTTTGGACTAAAAATGCATTGTTGTGTGAACTGCAGGATTAGATTGCCGTTTGTATAGCATTGTGGCTCCCTGGAGTCTTTTTAAATCTATTTCTAGAGTAGGCCACTAAAACATGACTTGGAAAGTCCCAACAAGTGCTTGCTTGGTCAGTTGACTGACTCACTAAGTAGGAGGCGATATGACCTCATATCTCAGGCTCATTTTTTTTTTTTACCTTTATTTAACCAGGCAAGTCATAACAGAAAACAGTTTATTAATTCACTGAATCACAAATCACATGCTACATCTGTTGTGTTGGTGTGGGCAGCAGGGAAGCTAAAGCGGGTCGCTTTATTCGTTTCAGATGGTACATTTCTCAGAGATGGTGATGGCTGGGTCCTGAAAGTCCCTCTGGTGCTATACATAATAAAAAGATAAGCACTATGATGGTGTGTGTGTGTGTGTGTGTGTGTGTGTGTGTGTGTGTGTGTGTGTGTGTGTGTGTGTGTGTGTGTGTGTGTGTGTGTGTGTGTGTGCGTGCGTGTGCGTGCGTGCGTCCGTGCGTGCGTGCGTGTGTGCATCATGTATGTACCATAATGTATTATCTCTGTCTTTAGCAACAAGTGCAAAACTTTCAGCCCACGGCACAGTGGTGTGGCCCCCCTCCTCCACATAGCGCGCGACATGCCTACTATCATTACATACGATATATTGCCTAAATTGCATATTTTTTTAAGACAAAGTGTAATACAAAAAATATTCATCTTGATGTGAAGATTAAACTGGTCATGTCTGGATTGGACGGTGACTAATGGCAAAGGGGGATTTCCAGGAGTGTGTTCATGTTTCCATACGTAAACATCACAGAGACTCATCACCAAGACACTTGGAACAGGAGAGAGACCAATACCAAAGCCAAAAGATTTTAAAGGTTGTTAGTGAATCAATATGAAAAACAGCCTCTCTCTCTCTCTCTCTCTCTCTCTCTCTCTCTCTCTCTCTCACACACACACACACTCTCTCTCTCTCTCTCACTCTCTCTATGTCCCTGTTTTTGTTGTGATGTTGTGATAGTCAGACATGACAGTTGCTCAGTCCTACTTGACCCCCGCAAAAACCATAATCGCACACACACACACACACACACACAGTCACACATGCTCGCACATATACACCTGTTGCTGTTCCTCGTGGATGAGTTTCATCACTCTCTCAGTTATGAAACCCCGGGCATCAACTTGTACACCCCCCCCACTCTCTCCCTCCCTCCCTCTCTCTCTCTCTCCCTCCCTCCCTCCCTCCCTCTCTCTCTCTCTCCCTCTCTCTCTCTAGTCTTCTCACATCTGCCAACCAGTACAGCAACCCCACATGCTCCACATGGTGTAACACTCGCCCTGTTGTTTGCTTCTCAAAATAACACTGGATCCCCCCCCCCCCCATCTTTCACTCACTCCACCCACTGTCCCCCACACTCCATTTGCTGGCTGGAAGTACTACAGGAGCAACATTTGACCCAGTGACTTTTAGGTTTCAACGAAGGGCCCCATGCTCACTCTGTTTACTCCATATGAAAGAGCTGACATGTCTCTGAAAGTTATTGATGGGTGAAATTACGTAATCAAGCTTACACTCATTTGAGAGGAGGTCGTGTACGTTGCTCTTTCAACAGTGATGAGAATGATCAGCATCTCTTTATATTGAAATGACTGTTGCTCATTTTCCAAACAATCTCCAAATTCAGACCCTTTTTCACACTCGTGCTATATAGTATATATAATTGGTTATATCTTGCCTTGCTTGAATACAAAATGCTTGCTTTATCACAAAAGGCGACCGCAGCTTTCAAAATTCTTGAATTATTTTCTCACTCAACCACCACCAAACACCACCAAAGCTGTGTGCATCGACAGCCCATTCTGCTTACAGGCTACATGCTCTTTTCAAAACTTAAATTTACAAGTTCACATACTGTACATTCAAGTGGATAGCAATTTGCCGTATCATTCTATTGAAATACATTCAAAATCCTAGAAAAGAAAAAGAAAAGCAGAAAAGGTTATGGAGACAAATATTGAAAAAATAGCCCTATTGATTTAAATTATGTAAATGAGACGAACCACAGCTGTTTCCCTTCCCGTCTCAGTCCCATCCCATTACTCTATATTAGGGGTGTCAAACATAAGGCCCGCGGGCCAGAACCGGCCCACCAAAGGGTCCAATCTGGCCCACAGGATGATTTTGCAAAGTGTGAAAATTGTACTGTGAAGTCCATTATTCCAATTTTTCAAGTTCGGGATTTGACACCTACTATTGATGCACTTATAAGGCTATAGGTATCATGTTTAGCTTATTAGCTTAGCCAGAGATGGGTGAAAATACATCAAAAAGTATTTTGATACAAATTACAAATACTTGCTCAAAAAATGTATCACAATACAAATACAAAATACTGGTCTGAAAAATGTATTTGAAATACAAATACATATTTTGTATTTTGAAAATACATAAAAATACATTTTATAAAAACTGATAAAGAGCTGCAATGATTAGTCAATTCATCGATTCATTGCCAAATATTACATTAATTGCCTATTTTGATAATCTATTAATCATTTTGAGCCTTTTCTTTAAGGAAAAATGTCCTAATGCTCTTATTCCAGCATCTCAAATGTGAAATGTTCTTGTTTTATTAGATGGTAAATCATCTCTTTAGTCCCCTGTGACAGTATTCTCCTTTGTGTACCCTCTAACACACTCTTCCATTTCGGTTTTAGTTGTTTTTCAGCACAACTAATTTCTCCCTCACTTCAACTGTTATTATTGAAAATGCAGTTGCCCCCTCAGATTTTTTTTGGGGGGGAAAGAGAGGGGAAAAAACCATGGCGGTCATTAGAGCATCAATCCCCTTTTCAAGCATGTGAAAATGAAATGCTGTTAGTTATTATAGGCATAGTTTGCATAGCAAGTTAGTTGGCTTATACTTGTACCTACCATATAAAGTTAGCATTGTAATGTTAGCAAGAGCTGTTATGGCAGTGACCTGTTAGTTTTTATCACCACTATCACAGGTTATACTGTAGTTACTGTAGCAAAACACTGAATTCCATTTGATGTATCCAGGTCAATGCAGTTCTTGTGGATGTCGTCTTTTTATGTGAATAACATTTTAGGTGAAGTAAGATTGAGCTATTTCAAGAAAAATGGCAGCAGTCTAGAAGCTATAGAAGTGAGTGACTAAGCTAATAACCATAAAAGCACAAATAATTGACCAAAATCTAGAAATAAATATACAGTATTTACCCTAATGAGAAAAGGAGCAAAATATTGATGGTCGAAACTGAATAATGATATCACAACAGTCTAATCCTAATGTTAATTTAAAATGAGATGTTCCACTAAATCTGGCTTCCAACATTTTAGAAATAGCTAAATGGACCCATTGATAGAGTGGATTGACATGAGTGGATTCAGCACACTTTATCTGGGCAGACTGATTGAATCATTGCAGATCTATTCAGACCTTAGTTCGCCACTGAAAGAAATTAGCCGAATGTTTATCTCTAAATAAATATACAGTATTTACCCTAATAATGAGAAAAGGAGCAAAACTATTGATGGTTAAAACTGAATAATGACATCACAACAGTCTAAGACAAATTTCTCCTAAGGGAGACAATAAAGGATAATCTAACCCTGTTCATTTAAAATGAGATACACTGTATTCCTCTAAATCTGGCTTCCAACATTTTAGAAATAGTTAAATGGAACGATTGATAGATAAATCAATCAATCGAGTGGATTCAGCACACTTTATCTGGACAGACTGATTGAATCATTGCAGATCTATTCAGAACTTAGGTCGCCACCGTCATGTTTTAGCCGGGGACCTTTGGTCGCTGCCGATTGTCGGCCCCTCAGAATTTTGGCTTGCATGATGCCCCTGGCCTTCTGTGAGGGCTTTTGACTTACAGTATAGGCAGCATTTCTACATGTTAACCTGAGGTGATCATGTTTAGCCATAGATATCTGACATCATAATAGTATATACATATATAACTGAAATCTAGAAAAAACATAGTAGGTCCCCTTTAAACAACTTCATAGCCACCATCATCATCTGAAAGGGAGCCAGTGGACTTGTTTGTTTGTTTAATTTCTGGCCCACTGATGATGTCACAATGGCTATGACATCATCATTGATGTCATCAGTGACATCATTATTGACTAAAATCATCTTATGACATCACTGATGATGTCATAGGCATGCGAAGTTGAGCAATTGGGCACTGCGTATTAGGGGTGTCAAAATTAATCGTATAATCGATGCATCGCAATGCGGATGTGTGAATCGAATCAAATCATTGACAGATGAATCGTTGAATCGTTTATGTTTACATTTCTGTTGACATTCAGATTTTAAAGCACTTTCTAAGTAAAAAGGGACTTGATATTTTATCTGACTGCTTGTATTAATTGATGAAAAAGTAGCCATGTGCAGTATACAGAAAATTGAGGATTTGATACTTGGAGATGCAATACTTTGAGCTGTATCGAGATGCATCGTGGAATCGAATCGTTGACAGATTAATCGTAATCGAATCGTGAGGCCAGTGAAGATTCACAGCCCTACTGCGTATGCCAATACAGCAGGTGAGGCCACGCAGCAACCGAGCTGCATATGCGAGATGCAGGGCGGGTGAGGGCACACAGCGGCCGAGCTACCAAGCCCGCGTAGCGAGTGAGCCAATCAAGTGCGCTGCCTAGTGTCAGTAAATTGTCACATACAGTATATAGTCTTTATTTAACAATATAGAAATACAGCAACATTATTTATTCCACCACAAAAGGTTACTTTTCAGTAGCATGTAACCATGGTACTTGAAGTTGCCGCAGTATGGCTTTCATGGTGAGCAGAACTTGCTAATCCTGTGGCTAGTATTAGTTTAGACGAAGAAGTGATGTGAAGTCCGACTCAAGACTCACCCTAATCTGCCTCTGATTTGTGGTTGAGTTTGTTCTGAGCCAATCAGCCAATCAGAGGCGGAGTAGAAGTGTCATTTTTTTATTCCACGGTTTAAACCTGCGTGCGTCAATGTTTAAAATGTGTCTTTTTGAGAATAAAATGTATTTTATGTATTTAAAATATGCAAAATACAAGGTCTGAAAGTATTTTGATACAAATGAGATCTTATTTTTCTCTGTCCAGCCAAATACAAATGACAAAATACACAAATGTATTTCAAATACGAGGCGGAGTAGAAGTGACATCTCACATTGCTGTTTTTTTATTCCACGGTTTAAACCTGCGTGCATCAATGTTTAAAATGTATCAATTTCAGAATAAAATGTATTTTATGTATTTAAAATACGCAAAATACAAGGTCTGAAAGTATTTTGATACAAATTACATCTTATTTTTCTCTGTCCAGCCAAATACAAATTACAAAATACACAAATGTATTTAAAATACTGCCCATCTCTGAGCTTAGCGTATTCATTACTAAATAATTCAGGGTTTCCCAAACTTTTTTGGCTTGTGACCCTATTTTAACGTCACAAAAATCTAGGGACCCGAGACATTTCAAATTCCGGTACACCATCGATAATATCAACAGTGACATTGTCAGTGATGTGATGTCAGATATGCTTCTTTTTCCCTGCAGAATTCTGACTTTAATCAAAAAATTCGGACTTTTTTCTCAGAATCCTCATTTAAAGTTATAATCTAAAAGATTTCCATGTCCATTTGGATGAAGCCTTTGCAGTATATAGTGACATTATGTGACATTACACTGTTTGGATCTCACCTGCAATTACCACCCACCACCATAGGTGTCACCCAAGAGAACAAAACTGAAATCTTAGAGATTATCACTTTAAAATCTAAACAAAAACAAAAAAATGCAAGTAACACTAATCATCTTCGGTAATATTAAATTGTGTCTGGTGTTAAAAAAAATATATATATATACATTTCAGGCGACCCTATTTGAATTCCAGGCGACCCCACTTAGGGCTGCGACACTAAGTTTGGGAACCACTGGAATAAGTGGTCAACGATTTTCAAACTCCTTGAATGAAGAATTGCACAGTTGCCGTCGCTTGTAATGCACAAGTGTTAGAGTATAAGTGTTACAGACAGTAGATTTGATATGCATACAATAAAATGTACCTGTAGGCCTAATCTTTACACAAGACTCAGGAAAATTTAGAGGTGTTCTATACTATATATAATATTGTAACTATATATATATTTATACCCCTTTTGATGTTGGTAATGGGGTACGGCAGGGGGGGCTACTCTCCCCTGCTCTCTTTAATTTATATATGGATGATCTATCTGTTCAGCTAAGAGGCTGCAGAACAGGATGTATGATCGGTAACGCCTTGATTAACCACCTTATGTATGCGGATGACCTGGCGATCTTCTCCCCCAGCAGCGCTGGGTTTCAACATCTGCTGAATATCTGTTCTGATTACGGGGTCCAATTTGATGTGAAATACAATGCTAAGAAGAGTGTTGTTATGATCTGTAGAACGAAAGAGGACCGGGATCTTGCTTTTCCTGTCTTTCTTTTGTCTGAGCATGCTCTATGTGTCTGTGACAAAACCAAATATCTGGGCCACTTCATCACTGACCATATGGGTGATGATGATGATATGTATAGACAGCGGCGTGTGTTATACATTCAGGCTAACATGTTGGTCAGGAAATTCCACTCCTGTTCTGATGATGTGAAGATCACATTCTTTAGGGCTTACTGTACCCCTATCTATACTGCCCCCTTGTGGGCAAAGTTTAAGAAGGCAAGCATGCATAAACTTCAGGTTGCCTATAATGACTGCATGCGCATCTTGCTGAAAAAGCCCAGGTGGAGCAGTGCTAGTGACCTGTTCTGCAAGGCGGGGGTGGCCACTTTCCAGGCGCTCCTGAGAAATCTGAGGTACAGGTTCATCTGTAGATTGAACATGTCTCAGAATGTTATTATTAAGTTGCTCACTGATCCTGGGCTAAGCACTGTGAGATACCAGTCAAATATGTGGAAACTCTGGTATGACTCTCTTTTATAATGTACTTTTGTTCTTTTATTGTGCTCTTATGTGCTTTTTGTAATTGTGTATGTGACAACTATGGACCAAGTGTCTGTCAATAAAGGTTTGATTGATTGATTGATTGATTGATTGATTGATTGATTGATTGATATATATATATATATGTATATATATATATATATATATATATATATATATATATATATATATATATATATATATATGTTGAGATACCCGAAATACCTTACAACCCCAGCTAACATCACTGATGACGTGTCCCAGCGCATGTTGTAGCATGTATTTTAAATCTAGAATATTGGCTCCCCTGGCCAGTGACACTTAAAGACTAGGTGACAACCAAGTATAGTTTGGTGACAAGCTGGAGAGACAGTTGACGGTCGGAGAGACGACATCCGGTATGGGATGGGATTAGCTGGCTCTCTCGTGAGGGAGAAATCCAGAAGATGCACTTCAACTTCATTCAAAATCAAGGCAAGATCCTTTCTTAGGTTAAACTGATATTGATTATGGACAAGAATTGAAACACCTCCTCCAACCTTCCCCTTTCTATTTGAAACGGTAGAAGTGTAATGAGGTAAGTTATAGAGCTCTGCAATTTCATCGGTGAGCCATGTTTCAGTTAAGGCAATGATCGAAAATTCATGATTCAGGGCCGACAAATAAAGAGTAAATTGATCATTGTTTTTAGGGAGGCTGCATATATTTAAATGGAGTGTAGACAAAATGTCAGACTTCTTTGTTAAATTGTCAATCAATGTGTGGAACTCACTTTCATTATAATAGTTGCACAGGCTAGAATCATTGTTTACTTTGTGGAAAAAGTTTGCATCTGGATATATGAGTCAGTATAATCAGTGGATTTACACGCATTTATAGTAAATGGGTTAAAGGTATCGTTCATGATTTATAGAGAATGAACAATAAAAGGATCACACACAAAGACGCACACACGCACACACCTTCTTGAGGCATCCTCTCTGCCCATGGTAGGATTGCCCATGGTAGGGTCTGGTGAGATGTAGGAGGAGCCCGGCCTGGAGTCACCCACACAGGGCCTTAGACCCTCCATGCACCGAAGGGCCTTACAATACTGCGGTGTAGCACTAACTCTACTGCAGCGGATTGGGTGTGACCAACCCTTCCGCAGGCAACGTTGCAGACAGAGTAGGAAGGCTGATCCGTGAGCGGCTGCTTCTGGGACGCGGGTCGGGGTCTTAATCGGCCTCGGCTGAGTCTACTGGGCGAGGGTGTATGATGTTGAGAGACCCGAAACACCTTACAACCCCAGCTAACATCACTGATTACGCGTCCCAGCGCATGCTATAGCATGTATTTTAAATCTATATATATATATATGGTTTATATATAAACCACACACACACACACACACACAGCTCTGCTCCGTCTGTTTCACTCTCGTCTCTTCTTCCTCTTATTTAATCTCTTCTCTCTCCCAATCTCTCTCTCTCTCTCTCTGTGTGTCTCTCTCTGTGTGTGTGTCTCTCTCTCTCGGTCAGTTTGTCAATGAAAGCTTGCCTTTTTTATGACAAAAGAGGAAATGTTTTCAACAACACGGCTCCGATCCACGACTGAAAGCAATCAGGATGATTGATTGATTGAGTTTATTCGACAAATCAAAAAATACAATACACCAACAAGCACACAGCATAAAATAATTAATCAAGGATATATCACAATAAAGTCGTGAAACTTATGTCCATTGTGGTTCCCAGGTCTCGCCTGCAGAGGCAAACAGAAAAGGGAATGACGCCACAATACAACACAATCACAGATGGGAAGTAACTAAGTACAAATACTTTGTTACTGTACTCAATGGTTGTCGTTGAGTCCATCCTCACCGTCATCGATCACCATCTGGTTCGCTGCCTCCACCGCTAAGGAGAGAGGCAGACTGCAGCGGATCATCCGGTCAGCCAAGAACTTCATTGGCTGCAGCCTTCCGTCTCTCCAGGACCTGTACAACACCAGGACCAAGAAGCGGACAGGAAAGATCATCGCCGAGCCCTCCCATCCTGGTCACCATTGTTTCCAATGATGCTGCAAAAGGTTCTGGTCTATCAGGACCAGAACCTGGTATGGTATGGTGTTAATTCTTAATCCCCGAGGGGAAACATTGTTTGCCACCAGAGCGAGTACAGATACACAAACAGGAAACAGTAACATACAGCACAATACGAGTTACATAACACAGTAAAAAGACAGAGCCTCACAATGCAGAGCTAGCAGTGTTCATTAAAGAATTTCACAGCAGCAGGAACAAAGGATCTTCTAAATCGCTCAGTAGAGCACCGAGGCATCAAAAGCCTATTACTAAACGAACTACGCAGAGCATCAAATACATTATACAAAGGATAGCCTTCAAAAGAAAGAATAGAGTTCAGTTTGGTCCTTGTTCTCTTGGCTATAGTGATCTCCAAGGAATCAGGGGGAAGGCCAATCACTGAGTCAGCCTTTTTTTTTTTTTTTTTTATCAATTTTTTATTGGTATTTTTTTAATAAAAACAAAACAAAACAAAACAAGGAAAGAATGTGGTTATATCAACATCAAACCAAAGAGAGGAGTTAAACAGTTAAACATATCTTCTCGAATTGGGAAAAACGAGATAAGAACACCAAACACTGGGTTATTATTCTCCCCTGGATCAATACAGATGACCAAATAAACATTGATAAGCAAGAATAAATGAGAAAAGGGAAAGGCAAGGGAAGTTTAACCAAAAAGATACAAATACAAATTTGTTAAATTGCGTGTTTTAAGTCCCTATGATGCCCCTCCCCCCGCCCAATTTTGCACAATCCTTCCATCACTAAAAAAAGTCGAGACTGCGCCTTCTTGAACACAGAATCTGTGTTCTTCCAGTCCAGCTTACCGTCCAGGTGGACACCGAGATGCTTGTAAGACTGGACTATTTCTACCTCCTGCCCCTTAATAATGACAGGAGAGACCTTCGCCTTCTTCCTCCCAAAATCAATAACTAGCTCTTTGGTCTTTTCAACATTGAGCTGTAAAAAATTGTCATCACACCAATGAACAAATGAATCAATCTCCTTTTTATAGGCCCGGTCATCACCTTTGTTGATGAGGCCGATAAGAGCAGGATCATCTGAAAATGTCTGCATGAAGACAGAGACAGAGAGAAAAGAGAATGAAAAAGATGGGATAAAAAAAAAAAAAAAGGTCTCTCACCATTCACCACTATTGCTATTTTTTCAGACGCTGGTGCATGTAGCCCCCCGACGGGGAGGGACTTTGGCTCTCTATTCCTTGAGGGTTGAGAACCCGAGGTGAGAACAAGGAGGAGGCAGCCATGACAGCTAGTGAAGCACTAGAAGAACTGAGAGAATTTGAATGACAATTTTGTACTACCAATGAAACTGTTACTCTCTTATGGGTGGTGAAAGAGAAACTAGTGGATCCTAGTGTCCTCATAAACTATTTGAAAAGCTATTTAAATACTGTTTAAAAACCACGGGAGTTCGCGAGACAATATTGGATAAATATAACTCCTGCCAAATAAAACAGGCCTCGCCAGAGCGTATCCGCCCTGATTATGACCCCGTACAGAGGAATGTGTTTCTTTATTGGGAATTCACGAGCGGAAATAATGATTCTGAGCTTGGCCAGGTTCTGTTGTGGCGGTCATGTTGTTGTGCCTGCTGCTCCCGAATAGACAGTTGTGGGTTTATGCCCTCTATAAAGCCTCCACGGTGATACGCCGAGAATTCTAAACAGTTTGCGTAGAATCCAAAGTTACTCACTAACATCTGCGGAACGGGGCCGTGACAAACAACAACAGCCGAAAGATTTCTTTTTTGCCGTAGTTCAGTCAGAATAGTACCCTCACATACAGAGTGTACAGCTGTACGGCAGTGTTTCTATGCTGGGGCTTGTTAACCTCGGTGTGAAATACGTTGTCAAAAGCGAGACATTTCGTAACGTGTGCGCGGTGCCTATAATAACTTTCATTTGAGCGACGCTGCTGCGTTCTCACTCATTATCGCCGACTTGCATTAACACTTCCACGGTATGCCAAGTGCAATTTTGTGTAATGCATGCTTCAAAAAGTTGGACAGATTGACAGAGTTTCATATCACATTATTGTGTTGTGTCAAAAGATATCTTGATGTAAGCACGATTCACACTAATGTCAAACTGTCAAAAGATTTGGTGGCACGGCTGTGACACGGTATGCTAATGAGTGCTGGATGAGTTTATATGCACTGCATGTCATGCTGTGCTATATGTATATATAGATACATATATATATATATATATATATATATATATATATATATATATATATATATATATATATAAACAGTATATATATATATATATATATATATATATAAACAGAGTATATATATATATATAAACAGAGTATAATTAAAACACAGCAATTTGAAAAAAAAAATCATTTGAAACCCCGTTTTTCTTGACAGAAAATGCCTTCTATTTTCGCTTTTCATTTGTGCATTTTGAAATGAAAATCAAATCACCATTCGTTTTTTATTTTTCATTTTTGTTCCTGATAATAATATAGAGTGAATAAATACACAGATCACGAGGCTATGACATTTAAATAGGAACGTTTTGTTTTGGCGTCGGGTTTATTACAGTCGGCTTAGTTTGGGGCTTAGTTAGTCGGGCCTCAGGCCCGTGCAGACCTAAAACGTGAACGCACTTGTCATAACGTGAAATAAAGTGAGCAACATATGAAATAAAGTGTGCGGTGCTCTACTCTACTAGGCTTTGAGAATCCCAAGCTTAAATTATACTACTACTACTAATAATAATAATAATAATAATAATACTAATACTAATACTAATACTACTAATAATAATAATAATAATAATAATAATAATAGTAATATCTGTAACAACATCTCCAGATAAAACAACTTTTATTGGCACAATGCTTGACATAATTTCGACTTTGGGGGGAAATAATTGGGGAAACCTGCTTTAGAGTCCTTTATGAATTGAGCAACTTTAAAAAAAAAAAAGTCTTACAGCATTTCCTCAGAAGCTAACTGATGCAAGGTGATACACACAGTGTTTAATTGACTGCAACAAACGATGCAAGCGCTGGACTGGACTGTGTGCCAAATCTGAAATCACTGTTCTTCCTTGTATCGCCAGGAGGGGGCAGCATCGCTCCACAACATTTGAACCCCTCCTAGCTTGTTTTGCTGAGGCCTCTTATTTGGGACAGGGTGACATTAAGCGAAGCAGTTAAAGGTTAAATACTTTTCTCAAGGGTGCTCCAGCACGGTCCCCCGCCATACGGTGAAATCCTCACACACGAAGCTGCAACCTGCAGATCGCTGCTTTACTGCACCGTAACGGCCGCACCACGGTGCCATGGCACGAGTCCGATACCTCACGAGTCCGACACCTCACGAGTCCGAAAAAAGAGGCTAACTTCCCCCAGACCCTAACCCAAAACCTAACCTCTCCCACCCCCACGCCTAAACCTAACCTCCCCCAGACCCTAACCCAAAACCTAACCTCTCCCACCCCCACTCCTAAACCTAACCTCCCCCAGACCCTAACCCAAAACCATGAGGTGTCGGACTCGTGAGGTATCGGACTCGTGAGGTATCGGACTAGGGGGCAGTCCCCCGCACCACAGCTATTCAGCTCAGCTCCCCATGTTCGTGTGGGTTTCCTCCAGGTGCTCCGCTTTCCTCCCACCATCAAAGACATAATTAGGTTAGGGTCAATCTAGTCTGACTCATGGAAGCAAGCTGCAGGTATAAGCTCTGTCATTGGTGCCGACCATTTCAGTCAGAGCGAAGGGAAATCCCTTTCTGCTCCCTGCGTGTCTGCTCTCAAATGCCTCCACCGCTGTGAAACAACAACGCTAGCTAGCAAGCTAGGCTAGCCCATGCTGAAAATGGCAAGTTTTGACGAAGATTTGGTGCAATAAAGCAGGCCTGCTTGGTACTTTCGTTGGATGGTTGTAAAGATATCAGAGCATTTTCCCCGCTATACCAGAGTGAGCGTAAGAGGAGCCAGACTCTCTCTTGTGGTGGTCTGGCAAGCGAGACTAGGGTCAATATGAGAACCCATCAGTCAAAAAAAAACATGTATGCCCTAAACTAATGTCTCAAGACAGACTTCCGTTAGGGTTAATACTCCTGTCAGTGCCCCTGAGCAAGGCACTGGTAAAAGAACTGGAGTTGGTCCCCGGGCGCTGCACTGCGGCTGCCCACTGCTCCTATAGGAAGGTTCCTAGTAGAGGATGATGGGTTAAATCTAGAGGATGAATTTCCCCACGGGGACAATAAAGGATCGCTTAGCTGAACGAATGGGAAGTGTGGAAATGACCTAGAATCTGCCAACAAAGTGGAACAGCTCGATACAGACGGAACTGAGACCAAAGTAATACTGTAGCACCGGAGCACACAGATCAAGTGTAATATAGACTTTTATTGGCGGACTAACGTTTTGACACCAAGTCTTCAGCAGAGTCAGGACAGTCAGTTTCGCTCCATCTCCTGCGACAGCTAGGCGACGCCGTGAACACTCCGACTTACTTTCCCTTGCTCAACGACTGTGTAATGTATAATTATGTGAAGGTTGAGTAAGACTTCCCCCCGGTTGGGACAGGAGTGTTACTTTCACACTTTGCTGGGAATTAGGTGTGAGGGAAAACGAGTCTTGTTATTCTGGCCTCGTTACAGAGGTATTATAGCAAGGCTGTCAGGCAAACTAAGCCACACTTTAGCAGTAGCAGCTGTTGGGGCGTACAAGCATGCACCAATGCATGCTCTCTCTCTCTCTCTCTCTCTCTCTCTCTCTCTCTCTCTCTCTCTCTCTCTCTCTCTCTCTCTCTCTCTCTCAGAAATTCTGATTAAGGAACAGACATGATCACCCAGTCAGCCTTTATTCTGTTCCAACTCTTTAGGTGTCAGTTGGGTACAGCCAGAGCAATCTAGTAAAGAGAGTGGCCCCAGTGGAGGTCCACAATGCGTGACTCAGTAGCCAATGGATAGCCAGGAAGGGGGCTCGCGCTACGTTTGAACGCATAAAATAAAGCTGATAATATACAATTTGATTCTTTAAACGTCGGACCCTTTCAAAGTACAAAGTACAAAGGGTCCATTTTGTCCATTTTGTCCATTTTGCTGCAACTTGACAGCGCTGCTTAATCCAGGACCTTACTTCCGGGAACTTTTCCGAGGTAAAAAAAGAAAGAAAAGAAAGTCCATTGGAGTCAATGGGGATGTCGCAACTCTTCTATTATATGACTCTGGGTACAGCAAGGTACAGGCATGTGCCACACCCCAAGATTGTATTTATTGTTTCATTATAGAGGGGAGCAAAGATCAAGCAAAAGCCAAATGTAAAAGTCACCTCAGGGGAGGCTTCAGGACGGATGTTCAGTCTGTAATGACAGGCTGGGGACCTCGGTCAAATCATTGATCATTTATCATCTTTTACTAAATAATGTCACCCTGTCATCATCAGTCATTGCTGCACTTGCATCTGGGAATTTAGTCGATGTGAACCGATTTGAACATTTTGTCACAAATTGTATAGGACGGATGGACAAAATCGAAAGACAAAATCGCTTTAAATGTGGACTAAATAAGACGTCCTTGATGAGTGACCTATAGCTCCACCTACAAAAAGTCAGGATAAAGTGGAGCCCACACAGGTTAGATACATCTCTCCCTTCAACCATGCACTCCAAACATGCCACACGCATATATTTATTTATTTTGGGAGCAGGTTCAACCATTGTGAGTATTTCACTCTTAATTGGTCACTTTCTGTGTGCCAAAGAGATTTCCCCCATGTGACCATACTGGAGACTTACAATTAATTTGGGCCAGTAGGGCGAATCTACAGTGCCTCCGTTGCAGCACTAAATTGTAATTGATGTGTGTATTTCTACATAAAAAAGATGATGCTCTTCTAAGTATGTAATGTATGTATGTATGTATGTGTATGTATGTATGTATGTATGTATGTATGTATGTATGTAATGTATGTATGTATGTAATGTATGTATGTATGTATGTATGTATGTACAGTATGTGTATGTATGTATGTATGTATGTATGATCTGTAAGTTTGCTTGTATGGTATGTTGGATTGCCACCTTGTTCAAGAGGACCACAATGGAAATAAGTCCTGGACTTGATTGTGTTTATCCTCCATTGTGCTTTGTAACGTACACTGTTATTTACAATCCAATAAACTCACCTCAACTCAACTATGGACGTTCAAGTTTAGTCCTGCTGTTCTTCACTTCAGATGGAGAAGAACTAACATGAACTCTCCGCTGACATCATGGCTACAGAGAATATACATAGAGTCTTTTGACAAGGGCAAAGACGAGGCTGGAAGGCCATGTGAGAGGAATGAAAAGAGATGAAAAGAGAGAGAGAGAGAGAGCAGGAATGTGAATGGATAGATTGGAGAGACAGAGAGAGAGAGAGGAGAGGGAGAAAGGCCAGAGCGTGAGGAGAAAAAGAGAAACGGCACCTGAAAGAGAGAGATAGGAGAGCAAGGGAGTGATAGAGAGAGAGAGATGGGAGAGTGAGGGCATGATAGAGAGAGAGAGAGATGGGAGAGCGAGGGCGTGATAGATAGAGAGATGGAAGAGCGAGGACGTTATAGAGAGAGAGATGAGAGAGCGAGGACATGATAGAGAGAGAGATGGGAGAGCGAGGACGTTATAGAGAGAGAGATGAGAGAGCGAGGACATGATAGATAGAGAGATGGGAGAGCGAGGACGTTATAGAGAGAGAGATGAGAGAGCGAGGACATGATAGAGAGAGAGATGGGAGAGCGAGGACGTTATAGAGAGAGAGATGGGAGAGCGAGGACGAGATAGAGAGAGAGATGGGAGAGCGAGGATGTTATAGAGAGAGAGATGAGAGAGCGAGGACATGATAGAGAGAGAGATGGGAGAACGAGGACGTTATAGAGAGAGAGATGGGAGAGCGAGGACATGATAGAGAGAGAGATGGGAGAGCGAGGACATGATAGAGAGAGAGATGGGAGAGCATGATAGAGAGAGAGATGGGAGAGCGAGGACATGATAGAGAGAGAGATGGGAGAGCGAGGACATGATAGAGAGAGAGATGAGAGAGCGAGGACGTGATAGAGAGAGAGATGGGAGAGCGAGGACATGATAGAGAGAGAGATGGGAGAGCGAGGACATGATAGAGAGAGAGATGAGAGAGCAAGGACATGATAGAGAGAGAGCGAGGACATGATAGAGAGAGAGATGGGAGAGCGAGGACATGATAGAGAGAGAGATGGGAGAGCGAGGACGAGATAGAGAGCAGAATGTGTGTGTGTTTGTCTGCCTGTGTGTGTGTGTGTGTGTGTGTGTGTGTGTGTGTGTGTGTGTGTGTGTGTGCGTGTGCGTGCGTGTGTGCGTGTTTGTCTGCCTGTGTGTGTGTGTGTGCGTGTGCGTGGTGTGTGCATGCACTGGTAACTGCTGGCACAATATTTCATCATTTCACATTTGCAAAAGCCTCCCCCCCGTGTCCCAGGGTCGCTGGTTATGACAGGAAGTGGAGCACCCTTCCAAGTCAATGGCGGCCGACATGGAAATCAGGTTGGACAATTATAATGCAAAGATGAAAGGTGATGGAGGGGACAGGGATGTTGGGCCAGGCCTGAAACAGTGTGAGCCCACTGCTTCCAAACTCATGTTTCAAACCCAGCCAGGACAAAAGCACAACTCAAATGACTGTCTGAAATGTAGGGGTCGTGTATGTACATTTATACCATGGTCTCGATTCTGATTGGCTGCAGGGTGTCCATTAAGTGATAATGTACCAACTGTAAAGTCGTTCAGCCAAATGGTCTGTTCACCATTCATATCAATGCGCCATAGTTTCAACAGTGGTATCAAGAGAGCTGTTTGAGCTCTATACCCCCGTTAAGGGTTACTTTAGTTTATGCACACCTGAGTCTAAATTACTATGGCTTTTGTTGTGTTTTTTCTGCAGACTAAGCCATAGGCTTTTGGTTCTATGAAAGCTTTTATTTTTTGTATTGAGTGATACACTCTACTAAAACACTAATATCATATATATCAGAAGTGTTCTTTGTTTTGTGATGTCAGTTTGATTTGGTTAGGTTAGATCTATGGAATATTAAATCATCCATCTTTGCTCACTACATCTGCCTTTCTTACTGTCATTATTGGCAACTAAACCTGTTCGAATTTTGCATTGGGGAGAGTTGTATAGACCAAATCACCGGGATGTTTACATTTACTTCCGGGTACCCCTGAGGTCCACACATTATAATGGCGGTGAACGGCACAAACTGACGTGTTGAAGACAAAAACAGACAAAGAAGACAAAAATGGTTCGTTCGTGTTGTGTTGTTGTTTAATATCATTCATAACAACACTTTCACTAACGTTAGTGGAGACCAGACTAGCTAATTTACCTGTTGGACCAGACTAGAGTAGACTTGAAGCTAAATTAAATTGACGTGGCGTCAGTATCTCTGTCTGTACGAGGCTCTTTCTCGCCGAGAAGAGCGAAGAGCCTGGTGACGCGAGGTTACTCTGTAACGTTAACGACTGCAAAAAAACAGTGAGTTTGACAGACGAACAAACATTATTAGCTAGCTAACACTACATAAAACAAACACAGAAGAAAGGCTAGATACGTCGGACAAGCATGTTTACCAACCGTTTAACCATTTAAATTGAAAGTAGTCGGCTGAAAACAACGAGAGGGTTTGACAGCATTTATTTGACAACACGCACATTTAAACCTGCCGCCTTCCCCAAGTGGTACCCGGAAGTAAATTTGTTTACATGGTGACGTCACGGTGATTTGGTCTATTGAAGTGACTATAAACCATCTGTGTGTCGTTTCACTTTTTATTGAAAATGCTTCCACCAGATTTTCACGGCTGCTTTATGAGAATGCATTTGAGTGCCGATAACATCGTTGACATCACTGGCACTCGGCATAAGGAGGATTAACGTTATTATTATTAACGTCATTATCGATATCAGATTCTTCATCGTCAATAACGTAACGCTAAACATAACCGACACTGACCACGTTACTCGGTGTTGACGATTCAGCTAGAAGTGCCTTGTTGGTCGACTTGTCCTGTTTGTTTTTTCTGAACGGGTCCCCCTTCTGAGGACGTTGTTTTCCTTTTTAGCCAGCAATCTATCCTGTTTGCAAGCAGCTGTTTCCACCGAGAAATCAGCAGAGGAGCGTTGATGTCGAGAGGACTGAGGGACGCGATATTTTTTTCCCCATGATGGCGAAGGCTAGGCGAAGGACTGACCCGCCCCTCTCTGCCTCTGATTGGCCTAGTGTCAAACGTTCATCCAGTCACATTCGCTTGGCTATCCTGCAACTCTTTCTACAGTCTGTGCTCAGACCTGGCTCTGTCAGAGCACTGACTTCTGCTCCCTAGTCTTCCTGTGGGGGCCTTGAGGCCAAAGTCTCCTGCCAAAGTTTCCTGTCAATTACACAGCTGTCTCTGGTTCACTCATCACCAGCTGACGGCTTTGACTTTGATTGCTTAGCTGAGTATATAAACTCCTGTGCCACACTCAGTGAGTGTTGGATTATTTTGTTTGTACCTCCTGTGTTCCTGAGCAATACTGAAAGTAAACTTGATTTTTAAACTTCAACTTAGGAGATGCTCATCTTTTTCAACACCCAAAGCCACTAAACTTGTTACTCAAGCATAAATTCTGTCAAATCTGGACTACTGTCCGGCAATCTGGTCCAATGCCACACTTGATATGATTAGGAAACTACAAATGATACAAAACAGAGCTGCACGCATTGTACTCAATTGCAATTAAAGAACAAATGTTGTAACAATGCATAAAAGTCTTAAAGCAGCTACAGCAACTTTTTCGATTGTTATTAAACAGTATAAATTTAATATCAATGCATCACATCTTACCTCTAATAGTCGACGAGACCAAAGCCGTGTGTATCTGAGATTGCTCCCTTAGGTGATTATTAAGTCTATAGTCTGTCTAAACTCGCGCCAACAGGGGGCTCTCTAGAGCGACCGGACCGGGTAACCCGGAAGTGAAACGCGGAAGTGAAACCAGGAAGTGAAACGCAGCTGCCTTTTTACGCCGTTTGCGCTGCCTAGCAACATAACATAAACAATGTGAACGCCACGCATACTCGCGGGAACATCTCTCGTTATATTCTAACAGGTTTTTTGGAAGTTATTTTGTGGTTATGGCCGAAGTGGCTGCTGCAAACCGTTTCATTTCAATTCCTGATCTGCCCTGGCTACAGACACACTAACACTGGCCGATTCACTCGGGGTTCAAGCGAGACTACTCTGCGTTGGTATCGTCGACTATTAGAGGTAAGATGTGATGCATTGATATTAAATTTATACTGTTTAATAACAATCGAAAAAGTTGCTCGTAGCTGCTTTAACTGGTTATTTGTAAAAGATAGATTGCTTTACTCACTGCTGGTCTTTATTAGAAATATTTCTGTGACAAAAACTCCGGGCATTCTGTATCAAAATCTATCCTTCAGTAAGGACAAACATAATCACATCACTACACATGCTACTGTGGGTAACTTCACTCTTCCTAAAGTAAGAACAAATGCTATGAAACGAATGGTCATGTATGGAGGTATGTTCGAATGGAACTTGCTCCCCAGAGACATCTCTAAAGAGAATGGTAAAACAAAATTTAAATTGTTACTGAAACATCTCAAATCTTAAACTAAATGTATAATGTGTTTATGGAAAGATAGACTGAAACTGGTGTTATGTTAAAAACTGCTGAACTGTTATAGCACACTGATATTGTATGTCTGATAACATATACCTTATATGTTATATATTGCACTACTTAAGTTACTGTACTTTTACTATTTTGTGTATTGTATTTTATGTATTACTGTACTTGCTATGTGATCGGACCCCAGGAAGAATAGCCGTAGCATCCTGCTGCGACTAATGATGTCTTGGACTATTTTCAATAATGAAGACTACTTAACAGCCAACGCCCAGTTCAGGTCACATCACAGTGCACGCCTTCTTTCTTTGAGGTTGTATAACCCATTCATTGTTAGGCTCGCCCCCTTTCTCTGATGCTGTCTCCTCACCCATTCACAGTTTACCACACATGTGGCAATAACCAATCAGCCCAAGGTATTCCTCTCCAGCTGATCCCAATCACCTAATCAGCGTAGTATATCAGGGTCCATGTTTTACTCTGTTTGCTATGTGCTGTGTATGTGCCATTTCAATCAGGAGAGACTAGAGACCAAAGGATGAATAAAGTGATATTTATTACAATAAAGTGAATAATTTACTACAGAAAGAATGTTGAGAATAAAGTATTGTTATTAGTCTTTGGCGGTTAGACACCGCAGGGAGATGTTGAGAGCTGCACCAGCCCAGATCAGCATCCAGATATATCCCCCTGCAGTGTCTAGATACTGGTGGTGCTGGTGATCTCCTTCTGAGACTCATGATGACTCTTCCGACTGAAGAATGGGATAGGACTGCGATGACCGGGAGGAGAAGGGGAGGAGGAGGGTGCGAGCCTGACAGCAGCGATGATTGAGAGGCTCAATGAGACAGAAACAAACATATTTAAGGAACCCGCCTCCAAGCAATTGGCTTACGACTGGGTTGTGGAGCAACGTGATAGGCTTACACTGGAGGTGCGTAGGGTGAGAGGTGATCAGAGCAGTGATGTGACACTATGCAATTGGTTAACAGAGACTGGGCGGCAACCAGCTGATTGTTCATTGAAACCCGGAAATTGACAGCTTATTATGATCTTGTGAGTAGATTGAAGAGTGGAGATATAAAGTGCATTAAAGAAGTGTAAAAGATATTATAGTCTTCCTGCTTGAACTTACGTTGAGAACTACATGTGTCATTCTCAGTTGCTGATCATCATCGCTGAAGCAGTTGTTTTCGCCCCACCTCCTCCCCTGACCACCACCATCGCCATGACTCCTGATTGAAGAATTCCCTATGGGGGATTTCCTATCCTATTCTTCACTGACGATGCCCTCTCATCATCTCAGGAGAGCGTCATCATATCATGGAGTCATACGCCAAAATTAATTTGTTGTATCATTAAAGCTTGTTGTACTTTCTACTAGTCTCACATTATTGAAATACAGTTAATGGTGGATTATTGGTGTTTATAGATAAATGATATTGCTTCCCTATTATCTATTGTATAATGTGTAATTGACAATACTTTTCTCTTGTGTCTGTTGGAGAACCACAGGAAAAACAAAACGAATGCAACAGTCACAAATATATTTCAACCTGACCAGATTGTCTGGAACTCCCTTCCTTATGACCTGACCGTTGTACCGTAGTGGTGTTCATTCCTGAACCTGTTGGACAAAAAAACCTTTCTAGCATACATACACAAACATTATTTTAACTTTATTTGTAGCAAAATCATTGGAATTTATGAAAACTACACAAGTGGCATTACAGAGATACCATACTCTTCTCATAAGTAGCTTCCATTCAGAGTGGCTCTGTCCATTAGCATAGACCTACTGCATCTCACACAAACGACCTTGGAAAAAACCTACAGTAAGCACAAACACAACACAGAAAGAACCTACTGTAAGCACAAACACACAACACAGGGAAAAGCTGTTTGAATTCCAGTCTTGATCAACGAGCCATTGAGCTCAGCATCAGCAGTGAGCAGCAAATACAACTAGTTTCAGGATGCTTTTCATTGAGAAAGTGCCCATTTGTGTAGTTTTTTTTCTCTGTTTTTTCCCCCAGATTTTTCCACCCTCTGCCGATCTGGGGAGAGCCGAAACTGGCTCCATGCTTCCTCCGAGACATGGGCAGTTAGCCAGCCGCTTCTTTTCACCTGACAGGGGAAGTTTCACCGGTAGGACATAGCACGTGGGAGGCTCACGCTATTCCAACCAGTTCCCCTCCCTCCGAACAGGCGCCCCTAACGACCAGAGGAGGCACCACATTAGCAACCAGGATTTTGCATGTTTTTGGTGAGGGTTTCCTATATGAAGGACACCCCCAGGGGGCACGGGGAGAACATGCAAACTCCACACAGAAAGGCCCTTTTGACGACCCCACCCGGGCGGTGGGCACTCGAGGACATGCGGACAGGCACGCATTCCTTCAGCGCTCACAGCGTCCCAGGTGGGAATCGAACCCAGGACCTTCTAGCTGTGAGGCGACAGTGCTTACCACTGAGCCACCATGCCCCTGCCCATTTGTGTTTTGAAGTAGAATGCTGCGCTCACTGTTGTTTTGGAGGAACGGTACGCAGGCCAAAAGTCATGATCAATGGAAAACAGTGTAATGCAGGTTACTGTCAATGAAAAACAAAGGGACTCTTGCACTTGTTGAGTAAATACAACATATGAAACTACTAACGCACTTTCCTATGAATCATCCTCCGTCTTCTGCCTCTATCTATAAACACTCATAGTTTGTGGACTCACTTTGATCAGAGCCTTTTATGCAAAACAGTGTGATGATTTGATGAATTGTGGTAATTTTGCCAAACTGCTGGTTCTCGCAAACAGTGTGGAGACTAGTTGAATTTGTTTCACATATTTATTGTGATTGCAAATCCCTGCAGGGACTGGGTTTGTTTGTGTATGTGTGAGTGTGATGTCCTTTTGGAGTGACAGCTGTACTGCTGCTGCTCCACACAAAGCAATGTGTGCGCTTGATTTGCACTACAGATAGAATTATGTACCAGAGGCGACAATAGGTGGCGCTGCTCCGGGGCCGAAAACACGCACGACTTTGTTCTTGACGCTGCACGACTAATTCCCCTGACAACATTTGCACAATATGTATATACCTACATACTGTAGCCTATGGTGTGTGTGTGTGTGTGTGTGTGTGTGTGTGTGTGTGTGTGTTTACGTTTCTAATGTGACATTACATTTCTGCATACGCAGAGATGGGCAGTATTTTAACACATTCACTGCCAGCCGTTTTTTTTTTTACTGTAGGTAGGTTCTGCCAGAGGGTTTTTTTGAGGATTCTGGCTCATCTTTCAAGACCCGAGGATTCTTTTCTGCTAAGATTTTGTGAACACACAATATCTCAAAAGAACTAATAGAATGTGTGCTTTCTCTGTCTAAAAGAGTTAGTTTGTAGAGTTAGTAGTTATGTAAGCATTAGCAGTTGAATACAGCATGGTTTCAGCGTCTGGAAAATTATTCTGAGATAAACGGCTTTTTGTGAAATTCGATAGAACAGTCACTTTAACCATTCATTTTTGGCATCAGTAAGACGTCAGACATCTAAACAATAGTTTTGAACAGTAATTTCCTCCATAACAGCAGGAAACACCCCTCTGCTTCAAACTCCTCCCTCCGTGTGTGTTCTTTTTGGCTGCAGCGGGCATGTCACAAGCTCGTTGCTGCTGCTGCTGTAACCTCGCGTCACCAGGCTCACTGCTTCTGCTGCTGCTGCCTGTCTGCTGGCGGCCGCTCGGCAAGTCTGGATATGGGCTCGCTCGTTTCTTGTGATTTCGGTTGAGAGCTTTGATGAAGCTTTTGCGATTCTGGTCTTATTTATGCTGCGTGTTTCAAAGTGTGTTCCACCCGTAATCTATTATGCAAATTTGCAATCCCGCACCGCCAGCAATCAGCGCGAAAACGAAAGCGTTTTCGCCAATCCATTTTCGTGAGAATGGCTTCCTCAAACTGCTTTTTGCTTGCCTTCCTCTAGTCTGGGAGAGCACTGTCACCACTTAGTGGGTCCGTGGAATGGGTTGTACACGTTCGCTGGCTTCAATATTTTTATAGGAGACGTGGGGAGCGTTGATCCACGTCCCACCGTCAAAAAAAAAAAGCAGAGATATCTCGTCAATGGCAGTGAACGTGTTAAATACATGTATTTAAAATACATATTTCAAATACATTTGTGTATTTTGTAATTTGTATTTGGCTGGACCGAGAAAAATAAGATGTAATTTGTATCAAAATACTTTCAGACCTTGTATTTTGTGTATTTTAAATACATAAAATACTTTTTTCTTTAATTCTATGTTATTTGATTCTCAAATTGACACAGGTTTAAACTGTGGAGGAAAAAAATGTGACATGTCACTTCTACTCTACCTCTGATTGGCTTACCCTCAGAACAAACTCAACCACAAATCAGAGGCAGAGTAGGGTGGGTCTTGAATCAGACTTCACATCACTTCTTCGTCTAGTATGAAGCCTTGTGTTGGTGGAAATTCCCCCAGAGATAAATTACTAATATAAACTGATGATTAGATATTGCATGCACTGGCCTATCTGCAAATTAAACGGTTTACTGCATATTCAAACCAGTGTATCATATTGTATGTATCAAGACACAACTAATTATCTTCTTAATTAAAATTGGCAAAGTGGGTGGCAGTGTGGGTCATGATTGTGATGTCATCAGTGATGTCATCAGTGATGTCACTCGATCAATTGTGATGTCATCAGTGATGTCACTCGAGCCACTGATTGCCCAACTGTGATGTTACTCAGGCAGTTGTGATGTCATCAGTGATGTCACTCGAGCAACTCTGATGTAGTATGAGCCGATGGCGGTGTGTGGGCGGTGTCTGTCTGTCTGTCAGTCATGATTTTGGGAGCCGGCGATTTCCATAACTGCAGCCATGGCGCATTGGCGCATCATCTCCAGGGATACTGTTATGTCAGATATCTAGGGCTAACATGGTCAAAGTTCCAAAGCTTGAGGTTAACATGTAGAAATGCTGCCTGTAAGTCAAAAACCCTCACAGAAGGTGATTAACAGCTGAAGTGAGGGAGAAATTAGCTGTGCTGAAAAACAGCTAAAACTGAAATGAAAGAACTGTAGCCTAATGTGTTAGAGGGTACACAATAGGGTTGTGCGATGTCACCTAAATAACCATCGCGATGGTTCCACAGTGAAACATCGCGATGGACGTTGGCATCGTCGTTGACAGGGGGTGGGGTTAATTAATGATTTATATTTAAGTCCATGTGGTGCCGTTTGGCTGCGCCACTGCAATGTACGTTCACGTTTACAACAGGACAGCTGAGCTCTACATGTCATGAGAGACCAGCGGGCTTGGATAGGTTACTACTACAGCACAGAGCCAGGTAATTCAAACAGTAGGCTATCACTACCAGCAATATTGAAAGGCGCAAAACAATCCAACGTTAACGTTACAGATCGTGACCAACATGTGTGTGTGTTCGTGTGTGTTTAATTTAACTAGCTGGCAGAAAAGGGGCAGAATTACTGGCGGCTAACGTTAGATTTGTGTGGGCTCAGTTTTGAACCTAACATTAGGTTACGTTAAGGAGAGATAGAAACACAGCAGCAGGCAGCCTACACAGTATGTAATGGAGAGAGTTCCTGGAAACAGAGGAGTTGAATTCACAGTTGAAGACAACATTACTCACATTGGGTTGCAAACAGGAAAGAACGTGAAGTTTCTTCTTTCTTAACATTTTCACAACACAACCGACTTCTGCTTATCTTCTCTTCCTCTCCGCTTTACCGCTTCTCTGAACTGGGGATAAGGTACGCTTTGCCACTTGTTTAATGCCGCCTGTGCATCCTCCATGTGTCGCGGTTGAGTGGAGATAGCCTTTTTTATTATTAAATCTGCAAAAAATTTAATTCGAACAGATAATCACGATGGTCCGATGTAGAAGTGTCAGAGGTCGATGGGGGTCGGCCCATCGATGATAGTCGATGCCATCGTCCATGGTGCCAACCCTAGTACACAAAGGAGAATACTGTCACAGAGGACTAAGACATGATTTACCATCTAAGGAAACCAGAAAATTTCACATTTGATAAGCTGGAACCAGAGAATTAGGACATTTTCCTTACAGAAATGGCTCAAAAGGATGAACAGATGATCAAAATAGGCAATTAATGTAATATTTGGCAATGAATTGATGGATTGACTAATTGTTGCAGCTCTTTATCAGTTTTTATAAAATTTATTTTTATGTATTTTCAAAATACAAAATACGTATTTGTATCTCAAATACATTTTTCAGACGAGTATTTTGTATTTGTATTGTGATACATTTTTTGAGCAAGTATTTGTAATTTGTATCAAAATACTTTATGATGTATTTTGGCCCATCTCTGTGCATACGTACAATCTCAGCGTAAATTTGAAACAAACCTTGCTTCCTTTCCTATGTTTCCTAAAACAACTTTGGTCCTGTTTAGGCAAGTAAAACAACAATATTTAAGATTTGTTTTGGGTTAGGCTTAAAGCCAGGCTTATCGAAATAAGCCAGGCTTTTCCTTGTTGGAATACCCCTCTGGTCATTTAATTTGGTTACTGTCTTGTGTTTCCAATTATTTATGTTTTCTCAAGGGCTGGCTCATCGTTTCCTTTCACATTATTCTAGAATCGTGAGGAAAATATATACATACTGTACATATAATATACACATATAGGTATATATATGTATACAATATATGGCAATTTCGGTTAAATGCATGAAATAAGGTCTGCGGCTAACAAAAGTTTATGAAACAACAAGTTTGTGTTCAGAAAGATAATCCTCACAAATTAGCACCACGTACATTTAAATACCAAAAAAGTTAAATGTGGCCTTTGGAAACCCTGGGGATCGAGCACGGCCCTCCGGTGTGAAGGGCAAGTGATGTCACTCTATGACGTGCATAATGTTGTTATATACGTATCAAAAAATGTGATATCCAACATATTTTTGGTTCATGAATGTGATATTATGTATCCGTGGATTGCACAAACATACAATGCCGACATTTTATTCTGGTGCCACGCTGAGTTCATGACTTATGTATGGATAAGAATGCATATGAGAACATAATTAGATGTACTCTCTCTCTCTCTCTCTCTCTGTCTCTCTCTCTCTCTCTCTCTCTCACACTCGCATGTGGGCTGTGTGTGTGTATTCTTGTTTTGTGGGAGGTCCCACTACCAAACATAATCATTCATGACCTCATTAGTGTTAGAACCACAAAAGTAGTTAAAAAAATATGCTTTTTATGCATCCCTATGTGCCTATTACAAATAAGGTTAATTAGCGTAGAAATTCCCTGAATACATGAGTGTTCTCTCTATCACGCTCCGGTCGCACTGTGTTTACCTTTGCATTAACATCCGAGACATCCAGCCTGTGCTTGTATTTAGAACCGCTTATCACAAGGGCAGTTAGGCTGTAGGCCTTTTTCACAGCCGACCTTTTGTGTCTAAAAGGCGGGAAGTACAAGTGCACCAAAACATTAATTAGGGTTTCCAACTTCCAGTCCATTTAGGTGTTCCAGTGCTGGGGCCCTAATTAGTGAGCTGGTGGCACCAGTGTTTACCCTGCCTTTTAGACACAAAATGGCAGCTGTGAAAAAGGCCCAGTACAGGATCAAGTGAGTCAACATTCAACATTCATTCATGACCAGAGAAGCAACACAACTCCTGGTCCAGTCACTTGTCATGTCTCGTCTTGACTATTGCAACGTTCTTTTAGCCGGCCTCCCTGCCTCTGTTATTCAACGCCTTCAGCTCATTCAGAATGCTGCTCCCCTCTTCTGCGACCTTCATTGGCTTCCCATCTTGGCACGTATCAAATTCAAGACTCTGGTGGCCTACTGGCCTACAGGGCAGTTTATCTAACAGCCCCTCCGTACCTACAATCCATGGTCAGATTCCAAACCTCTCACCGCTCTCTCCGCCCCTCCGCTAGTGCAGGATGCCTCGCCCCTCCCTCGCTACACGGGCTTACACACCGAGCACGTTTTTTTCGTGCGATTAATTCGCACGTCAATGATATTTTCCGAACCTATATCAGTCAATGCAACCGTGCATACCGACGGCGAAGTTTCGCTGAGCGTTATTGCGGTGTTTATTTTTTCGAACCATGTTCGATTTTTCAGAAATTCGCTTCCGACGTGTACACATCTGTGGCTGTGATTGACAGGTGAGTCAAAACTCGCATCGCAATTTCGTGCCGTATATTCGCATCGCTCTTGATGTGTAAGGACCCTAGAGTCGCACTCGATCGAGACTTTTTTCGGGTCTCACCCCTAAATGGTGGAACGAACTTGCACATTTTTTTGCACTTTTTATATTGTCTTTTATTGTATCTCTTATTCATTGTCTGTTTATCTGTTTTATTGTGTGCTGTATATATCCTTGTTGTACGTCGCTTTGGATAAAGGCGTCTGCTACAGTAAATGACAATAAAGTAAAGTAAAGTAATGTCGCAGGAAACCATCACTAGAATAAGTGTGATGGGACTAGAAAAGTAAAGTACGTAGAGATGGTGTTTTTTTCGTAAGTGGTGCAGCCACTTCTCTAAGTGACGTCCATCCAGTTGAGCGGACCCCCTTCCCGGCTCTACAAGGAGTTGAGAGTGGAGGCAGAAAGCACCGTGATACACACACACACACACAGACATGTGCAGTTTATGCACACACACAGTGCCAGGGAGATGGGGGCGGGGGAGAAGGGTCCGACCTGCACAAACCTGCATCGCTTACTTCAATACCTGGGTGTGATTTTTTGATTACTTGATAGATTGTGTCAGAATTGCAATTAAGAAGACTCGAGCTCAATACTAAAACACTAGGGGTCTAATTGATTATCACGCTTGTACCAGTTACATAAGCCTCTTTCATTATCATCATCATCATCATCATCACACTTCTGTCTCCCACCGCTCTTCTCAAGAGCCTCATTTTTTAACATAACATATTTGTCAAAAACTGTTTTTCTACATGAAGTCTCCTAAAGTTAGCAGCCAGACAAGCAATTTTCAAGTCCCCCCCCACCACCCCCAGCAGTTAAGTGTATATTTTTCTCCCGTCAGACTGTGACAGCTCCGACTCCGTCAGCGAGTTTCTGGGTTGACATGATTTGTTTTCTGTCGTGTCACACACGCTGACAACGTCAGCTTCAGCTCATATTTCAACCAACTCCTACAATAATAATAAGTGTGCCGGGCGGGGCCTCACATGTGCTAGTCAGTCACACACAAACACAAACACATGTGTCCACACACACACACACACACACACACACACACACACACACACACACACACACACACGGCGTCCAAGACAGAAATACACACGGTAATGTATTCTGTCTTTGTTGACAAATATAAACAAATGTGCCATTCATTATTATTGTCACTATATCTAGTTCAGCAAACTAAACTTTGTTTGAGTTTGATGTAGCGATGGATTGAAACAACAACGTACGCACATGCATACACAACTTTTTTTAGTGGACCAACTGACCAACCAACCAAACGATCGACCAACAGACCAACAGACCAACCTATAGAGCTGCTGGTCACAGCTTAAGACATACCGGCTGCTATTTCTGCACTCTTTCCATTCTCTTCTGCACCTTCAGTATGGAATGTGTGCATTCATTTAGATTATTTATTATTTCCAGCGTTATTTTTATGATTCAATTTGCCATCCTTGGTGTAGCTACTTTGTGGTTTATTCAACTGGCCAGACTGACTTTTCTGTTCAGTATACACAGTGTGTTATGGGTTTGAATTATTTATGCAGTATTATTAAATATTCTTTTTGACTTAATCTGGTTTGGTTAAGTGAAATGGAAGGGGGGGGGGGGAGTTTGATTGATGTATTAATGTAAATGAATTTACATTTGTTTCCACACAAGCCGTAACACATAGACACAAACCCGAACTAAATGAATTAACCCTATACTGTATGTGTGCATCATGTAAAATAAGTAAGACCTCATGCTACCTGCGATTGCAGAATGTTGCATTCAAAGCATACTGAGGTCATTGAGCCTTGCAGGTATCTCACCACACTTTCTGGGCAGAAGAATGATCTTCAGACAGGTGGCAGTAAACCTTTATCTGTCTGGTTCATCATCGCGTTGATCCATGCGAAATTTCAGAGCTCACAGTCAGTTCAGAGTGTCAATCACTTTGAGAGCCACACTCGCACGTCCAGTTAATTAAATCACGGCCCGCTGTTCACCTCTGTGTCTCATCCTCGACTGAAATGTTCCTCGTCTTGGGTCGACCACCGCCTGAGGCTTCTCGGGTGTCTGATCCAGCTCCATGCCTTGGACCTGTTCTTTGCTTCTGCAGCCAGTGCTCTGACACATTACAGCAGCGCACACGTCTCCAGCCCCAAATACCATCATCATAAAAGTGGATTTGAACATAATAATGGAGCATGCTAAATTACAGCCATCCTGATTAGTGCTCATAATAGAGAAAAGACAGGTGCAGCTAGCCCAACTTTCATATTTAGTGTTGCCCTATCCTGGACTCACCTTTTGAATTATGTGATGTCACATTGAATGATGTCACATTTAATAATTCCCAAACTTGGTGTGGGGGTTTTGTTCCCTTTGCTCGGTAACTGTAGCATGCCATTTGGGTTCTCCTGCTTAATATGTTGACGTTATGGCATGTGTACCACGTTGATTGAAAGCACATCTCACTGTGCAAGAGAGTGATTTATTTCCAGTCCAACGTTTAATTAAACCTGCCTCCTACTTTTTTCTTCTTCTTCTTTATTATCTTTAAAAGAGAACATGAGGTATTTACAAGACATACATGACTCATATCCCATATCCCCTCCAAACAACAAACACGGCCTCCTATTGCCCCAGCCATTGATGAGACAGGGTTGCCTTAGGCTGCATTCAGACAGGGTGCATCACTCTGCGTTACACCTCATTCCATTGCAACCCGCCTTCAAAAACCAGCAGTGGATGTGAAGTGGCACAGATTCATTTATGTAGTATGCGGAGCGCAGCGATTCAACCTAATATTTGAGTCTGGGGAGAGACTACTCCGCTGGTGTGTTTTTGCTGTAAAGTTTTCCTTATATTAATGATAGCTTAGCTATCTTATGGTCAAACTTCATGAAATTAAAAGGAAATTGTGAACAAACAAAGACATCAAAAGAGCATATTTGACCCCCCCAAAAAAACCTTGGTGTTCAAACATGTGAAGTGGAAACTGTTTGGCTTGCTTCTTTCTTACATGTTCACTCAGGCCCACCTCTGAGAGGCACCGGTTTGGCTCAGTTCATCAGCTGAAGCTCGGATATTATTATATTATATATATATATATATATAATGTTATTCCCTCTTTGTCTCTTCAGATTAATTATCTGACTTTGGGAACATTTCTTACTTGGGAGCAGAAAAGAAGATAGTGATGGAAAAGCCTCCATCTTTCTCTGTCTTTCTCCTTTGTTTCTCTCTCCTGCTTCGTTGTTCTTCACAGAATGAAGTATGGGTGACATGATGCATTAGAGTGGCCACACGTTATTTTAGAATGTGACCGTGGCCACAATTAATTTTGTTTCAAGCGGTTCAAGCTAACCTGGGACAAAGTGTTAACCTGGGGTTAAAGATAACCCTCAGTTAAGAATGTGGGTGAGAAGCCTTAACGAGTCGGACATATTATTATTCCTATCCTCACACACTCTCCTCTCCAACATTCAAGTTTGCTGTTTCAAATGCACATGGATCTTTCACTATAATCTGCAGAACATATTTGTCTTTCTAAGCTGGGAAGGAGTAATTGCCTTATGCTCGTGTGGATAAGTGGTAATTGTTTGGCTCTGCGTCTGCGGAAGCTTTGATCAATACCTATCGGCGCGCCGGCGCCCTGATTGATACCGTCGTTAATTCAATCGGCACTGGGATACTCTTCTTTACGCCCCCTATCTGTTTTATGTCCGCTCTACAAAAATTAAAGAGGTATGCATTCTGCAGTTGTGGCACTTCCACGTCAATGGCTGTCCATTTGAAATGATTGGTTAAGAAATAAAAATCACTACATTCACCATCACCCTGTTCCCTGTGTCAATTGGCATAATGGTACAGGGCCATTACGTGAAAAACCCATTCTCTTTTTATTTTTGTTCTCAAATGACTCCACCACCTTACCTTCCCTGTTTCAATCAGAGGTTTAAAGTCCCAACCTGAGATTTTTGATACTGGCAGTGATGAACTGGGACAATGTGCACAACTTTGGCTATGTCTGACTTGTCACACAAATGGATGACAGGATGGACTACTAGTGCAATGGCCCTCAACTGTGCTAGCCACACAAGTCACAACCCACATTTTTCCTTACTCAAGTCGCGACCCAAATTTCAGAATTTAGCCTAAATTTGCCTAAATTTAGTATGGTACCAGTATCTTTACTCTGGCTTTAAAAATGAGACCACTACAGCCTCTGAAATAGAGTAATGTTGGCCGCAGACTCCAGCATCCTCAAGGAGTAGAACTTTTTTGTTAGCTAGAGACTAACATTAACAGTAGCTGATTTAGTAGCATATTTCTCCATTGTATGTGACTAATGGTCCACTAAAGCCCCTTTTAGACATGGCCAAAAATCCCACTAATATCCACAACGTAGTGGCATTTTCTTCAATCTAAAAGATTCCAAGCTGGGCCGTTTAGCCGATAGAGCGACCCTGCAAGTTAGGTGGGTTTTTACACGGCGGGTCTGTACGCCATGGCGATATAAATCTCGGTGGTGGTCCAACGCGTGATTTTCCGACCCTGCTTCTCCTCCTCCTGAGTTGCCGCCCCTTTTCCAGCATGAGTCAGTGAGATTCAGTGATTCCCACAGGCTGAAATTTGACGTAACAGTTAATTACTTTACATTGATGGGATATGCCAACAGAACAAAGCATCTCTCTCATGCTGCACGCATGAGCGCCAGACGCATAGACTGTGTCAAGTCAGCCAGATTGTATAAGTAGGTCATCCGCTTTAGCTCTTTCAAAATAAAAGCCTCGTAACGTTAACAATTAATTTACATTTTGAGTATTATGCTTTACAGCCACATTTTCACTATTATGTAATCTTAACATCAAAACGAGTATTTTGATACGGTTGCTGCTTCGTTTGTTGAAACACCTTTTTCTCCTCCAACGTGAATCAGTGAGGCTATTTGTTTCAATTTTTTACCCGGAAGTTTCCATTTTGTTTTGATTGGCCTGACGCTGGCCATATAAAAGTTTAAAAGGTGATGCTGCTGCTGCTACCCCCTGCTGCTTTCCTGGGTAACAAAAACACGTTTTGATTAGGGATGCACGATATATCGGCAATCATATCGGTATCGGCCGATGTTAGTCATTTTT
Organism: Poromitra crassiceps; assembly: GCF_964638095.1. Classification (NCBI taxonomy): domain Eukaryota; kingdom Metazoa; phylum Chordata; class Actinopteri; order Beryciformes; family Melamphaidae; genus Poromitra; species Poromitra crassiceps. The sequence continues at coordinate 37,700,527 of NC_139635.1, forward strand.
TAACATATCGGTATCGGTCCGATGTTGCAATGTTAATATCGGTTATCGGTATCAGCCAAATTCTTCACATTGAGATGAAATAATGCATTAAATCTATGATTTATGGGCTTTTACAAATGTTTTTGAAATAAAGAAATGTATAGCTTTTTCAAATTCAGTGTTTACATGTGTTTTTCAGTATGTACAACATTTTATTATCATAGAAATGTGTTTTTATACAGATCATATAGACATCAGTAAATATCGGTTATCGGCCATAACAGCAATCTTAATATCGGTTATCGGCATCGGCCAAAATTTTCATATCGGTGCATCCCTAGTTTTGATGTACATTTTTTTTATAACATGCTAGAACCATGTGAGAGGAAGCAAGCAGTGCCCTTACTTCAAACACGTCTTTCAAAATAAAAGTCGCAATTCAGGATGAGCGCATTCTCTGAGTCGATTCAGGCAATGAAAAACGAAATTGTCCCCCTGGGCAATTTAATGCTCTTTAATATTGGAGAGGACAGTCCTTTGCGAGTGTCCTTCCTAATGTTTAGAGACTAATTAAATACCATTTATTTTCTCATGACTCAAACAAACCTGCAACTGCTGCAGCCTCAAGGAAGGTGATTTCCAAAGCAACTAAAAGTGTTTTTTTTCCTTTCCCTGCAGAAGGACTCTTAGGGATCTTTATGAGTTACCGAGACAAACTCTTCACAGAGTTACTCAAGTTCAATAGCAACGCTCTAAAACATAAGACACTAACTGGCTCTCCAACATTAGAAGAAGAAACCAAATGTAGTTTTGTTGTGGGGGCGTAAATAGTGTGGCTGATTCATTCAGTATGCGGTCGAGGTTAAGAAGCCGAGCAGAAGTCAGAGGAGTGTGAAGAGGAAGAGGCCCCCTCGATGCCGGGCCCGTCACGGAACGTTTCGTCATATAGAGGAGCGTCCGTCTGGGAATTTTTCTCAGGGAGACACAATATCCATAATTCTGCTTGTTCTCTGAGGCTTGAAGCAGCACCCTGCTGCACGCTCAGAGTAAATGCACTTTTTTGTTTAGCATCCAATGAGCAACAGTGTTGGGCAAGTTACTTTCAAAATGTAGTATACTACATATTAGTTACTTTCATTTGAAAGTAATAAGTTACTTTACAATATTACTTTCTGTGTAGAGTCACTTGTTACTTATTACACTACTTTTGCATTACTTTCACCCTAATAACAGCAGTAGCAGAATGACATTGCCGCCCTGGAACCATCACAAAAAATAATTTAAACCGTCTTGAAGTCAGTGTAAACCATCCAATATTCTAAATCTTATCCTTTTCCTTTGTTATTGTCATCTATAGTGGTTATTTGCATGATAACACACAATTTGATTAGGAAATGATTGTATCTTTATTTAAATATGTGCTTTGATTAAAAAGAATGTAACTCAATTTGTAACTTGTGTTACTTGACAAAGTAACTGGTATAATATTACTGAAATCCTATTTGTAATAAGTTATACTGAGTTACTGCTAAAAGTAATATATTACATGTAATATGTTACTTTTGTAATGAGTTACCCCCAACACTGATGAGCAATAGCTTGAATGGGAGTGTCCGGCGGGTACGGAGTACGGACAATGACAAGGAGACTGGAAATACGGAGGGAGATGCACGATGCATTCACCGGTGAACAAAATAAATTGTTGTCACGTAATTATCTGCCAGCATATCTGGATGATATATTAACACTGACAACTCTACACATTGCCGTCATGTATTAGAGGGACATCTGTCTTTATCCAAGAAGGCACACATTCCAAATCTGCAAACACAAGCTGTGCTCCGTGGTTGGAAAGTGGTAATCTGCCTACCCAGCATTTAATTGAAACTGAGTAGGCAGGTGCTATCCATTTTACAATCGGTTTTGAATATAGGCTGCGTAGGCCCGTGGGTTTCTTCTTTTCGAATAAAAGAAGATGATGGAAAACTGGACTTAAGAGAGGACGTGGGAGAGGATCCTGCAGTTACTCAAAATACAATGATCACACTTACAAGGTATTCATACATCCATACTTACCATACCTTTCAATTGAATGCAGAAAGTTCAAACCCTTTCTGTGGGGTTGGCAGAAAGTCGTTGTGGGAGATGGAGGAAAACAGCAATCAAAGCACACACCATCACAAAATAACTCCTGGAATACCTTGAACATCATAGATTCATGAGGTCTAATGGTGGAAGAGCATCTGAGGGTGGAATTCTCCTTTGATACCTGCAGGAGTTGTGATTATATATTTATTGCTCACTGTACTCTGTCAGGGTCATCGCTGTTATCTTTTACTTTACTCCTTTGTGTTGGTGCACACGGCCAGAGAAGCAGCTACAGTAATGATGAAGATGATGAGCCTACTTACTCTGATCTGACAGCTGCCAATCTTGCAAGATCATTAAAATGACATTGTACCTTGATGAATCTGATTCGTCGACACTGATCAAAATAGCTTTCAGCCGACCGAACAGCGGTTTTGCACGATCAATTATGAATTGATGGATGAAACATTATAGTGGAAAGGGTGGACGCAAAAGCGTGCTCTCTGCCATGAAATCAAACGCCACCAACAAGTTGTTTGTGGGGCAGAACACAGAGGAGGAATTTAATGTGAACCAGGCAGTAGCTACTTGCCACTCACCATGGGCTAAAGCACAGTCTGGTTCTTCAGAACAAAAATACAACCGTCTTTCAACACAATGTGCTATCTATCATCTTCTACTGTTCAAACGACATCCGTTCGATATGTTAATTCACTTCACTTTCTCTGAATTAAATTGAATTTTAATTTAATTGGTGATTGTATTTCTTTTCATCAGGCTAGTGTTGATAGATGAACCAAATCAAATGTTTCTTCGATTGCAGATTGATGATCATATAAGCTGGCATATTTAAAAAAAAATGCATTGTATATTTGTTTTTAACGTAGTAGATTTAATTAGGATGGCTTGTGCATCCATAGAGTTAACATATCCATTGTAGGATATAAAGATGCTATTTACAGAAGAATGAAGATACTATTTACACAAGAATAGCAAAAACATCCTACAATATCCTACTAATGGAGCATGGCGATATTCAGGCAGGCCATGTGGTCAAGCCCAGCTTAAACTCAGCCCACAGCTGATTAGGAGCTGATCTCAAACCCAGCGATAGCTCAGCTGACGCATTCAATTGGCTCAAGTCAAACTTCAGTCTGCCTGCCTAACAATGCTGCTTCCTCTGCAAGCCGTTTGCAACCCACCTCCTCCCCAGCTCCTCCTTTCATGCTGTATCTGACTTAAACAATGTAATTTCTGTTGTCCTTGTTGTCTGTTCTGTACCTGGGGGTCTGTTGTTGCTCTCCTTGCCTAAAGGGTTTCCATGTTGCTCATGGAGGGGCAAGGAGCTCCCAGAATCTGCTGCCTTAGGCATTCTATGTATGCTCCTGGAAGGGGAAAGAGCCCACAGAACAGAGCCATACTGCCAAATATAACTTGTGCAAATATCAATAAAGCTTTATTTTTTACTAAAGTGGTCCTGACTGAACTATAATTAGAGAACTGTCTGTCCGATCGCCTCTAACATTTAGAGGAATTAATCTGGTGTGGGGGGAAATTGAGGGGTAGGTGCACAAGGGGGCCCTACAGTAATAATTAATGTATTTTTCTCCACACTCACATAGACATTATGTGACATGACATCACAACATTCGAGTGATGTCATCAGTCACATATTGCCCCTCAGGGAATTTGCTCTAAGAGAGCTCAAAAAAGAACATAACAGACACACATATAATATACAGCACAAACAAAGCATAATATACATCACAAAAAAAGCATCACATTGCGGGATAAATGAGGACATCAGGTGCAAGTTCAAAAAGTGCTAAAAAAACAGACCAAATAATTAAAACAGCTGAATGCTACGTGGGACAAAGGATGTAATGCCTCGTTTGGTATGCACACTTACACCTCAACACATCTCAATCTTCATTAAACCTTTAAATGATATATTGTTGTGGCGTGGTCCTTGCTAGTGAAATGGAAGTTAATGACATGTTAATTTAGGTTCAGGAGGAGGGCCGCACCTCAACCACTCCTCTAACCACGCCTCTAACCACACCTCAATTACCTGGCATGGTACTGTATACCTGGTGAACCCGTCCTGCCCTGTTTGTCTCAGTTCTCTTGACCCACCCTCCCTTCCCTTTAATCCTAACATCTTTATTCCTTCCTGTCAAATCTGATGCATGTCTCACTTGTCTCGTTTCCTGGATCTGTCTGGGGGGTCTCTAATCAGCTCGGAGGTAAAGCACACCTGAGATGTATTCAGCTCAGTGAAATTGTGAAATTCAAAAATCATTGTCAGACGATAATAAACAAGCAGGCTCAACTGTCTTACAATGTGTTGCAAAACCTCCACCCAAACCACAACCTTTAGGTATATTTCTCTTTTCAGTCAATGTGTTATCATGACGATGTGGTGTTTCTTCTGTGGGTGATACAGATACGCCTCTCTCTTTTCTATAGATGCTACAGTAGACTTATACTAGTTCATCAGTTTGCAAAACAACAAACCCATTTTTGGTTATTAAACTTGGTGGTTTACTGGCTGCTTTCACGCACGTCAGTGAGAAAAAGAGGAAGGAAGCCTGATGCTCTTTCTTTCTTTCTTTTTTATACGAGCTTGTCTCTTCTGTCTTCAAACTCTCAACCACAGAAGACCACATCCTTCTTCACGGTAAGTTCTGTCACAGAAATTGTGTTTTAAAGTTTGATTTTATGGCGTATTACTTACAATTTAACAGACATTTGAAAGGTTATCATGTGTGATTTATTATTATTTTGGAGACCTGCCCCATTGATTGCGTTAATACTTTGTTCAATGATTCAATGATAAGGGTAATGACAGAGTACAGTACATTGTCAGCTTAATATGAGTAGAAATGTGTGTTTTGATGATTGATATATTTCTCGTGTTATGTTATCTCCCTGCTGATGTGTTTGAACATCTCTGCAGCCTGGACAGAGAGACGAGAGGACCAGCTATGAGTTTTACAGCGGCAGCAAGTGGATTTCTTGTCTTCCTTCTGTCTGCGCATGCAGGTATTGTGCATTTTGCTGACTATGTAAGAGCAACATACAGAGAGTGTCAGAGTAGAATAACCAAAGCTTACATTAATTCCTAGCTGGCTAGATTGCACTATATTTACTATTCAAAGCATCAATACTAAGGAGTGCAAAGGTCAAAGCCTCACTGGCCTGAGCATCAGTCTCTTTGTACAAGATGCACTAAAGTAAGGCTCTGTAGTGATGTGGTGTATATCTTTACAACTTTACAACAGCAGGGGCCAAATGCCTAAACCATCATGTTGTATGTTTCCAAATTTATTTAAAAAAACACCATGCATACTGTACGCAGTCTTCTGAGTCCGACTAGTGTGATGTGACAAAAAAGGATAATGTAAGTGTGAATTTGGATGACATTTTATTTTGAGCTTTTTTGGGCGTACACTAAATATACACAGAGTTTTATACATTTGGCCCCAGACTTTGTTTCATTAAAACTGAAGGTTCATAAGTTCGTTTTTGTTTTCAAATCCTAGAATCATCTTTAGTAGCCTGTGGTGTGGTCATGACTGAAGCCCTCAGTTAGTCTTCACACTAGTGATGCCTCCTTTTATCCCTTTACCTAAAGACAGTTGTGGACCGACAGACAGCACCAGCTATAGAGTTGCTGCTCACAACTAACAAGATTAGACTACTAAACTTCAGATGAATTAACACAAGTCCACAGTTGCTTTTTTCATCTGCGTAATATTGCAAGAATTAAATCAGTCCTCTCTGCTAAAGATATGGAAACACTCATTCACGCCCTCATTTCCTAACACCTCGATTACTGCAATGCCCTCTTTACATGCCTCAGCGATGCCACCTTGTCCAGGCTTCAACTTGTCCAAAATGCAGCTGCAAGGCTTTTAACCAGGACAAGCCGTAGGTCTCACATCTCCCCCATTCTGGCCTCCTTACACTGGCTGCCAGTGAGACAGAGAATTTATTTTAAAATACTTTGAATTACCTTTAAAGCTTTGCGAGGCCTAGCCCCTCGCTACAACTCCTGAAGCCATATAATTCAGCAAGGCCTTGCAGGTCATCGGACCAAGGACTGTTACTTGTCCCCCGAACCAGACTCAGAACAAAAGGTGAGCGGGCTTTCTCGTCCATAGCGCCAACACTGTGGAATCGCCTCCCCCTAGGTATTAGATTGGCAGATTCAGTGTCCACTTTTAAATCGCTTCTTAAAACCTATTTATTTAAACAAGCTTTTTATTAATTTTATCCCACTTGGTTATTTTTATTTGTTGCCTGATTGGTTTTAATTTTTGTTGTTTTATGTGCTGTTCCTACACATGTTATTGTTGTGTTATTTACCTGTTGCAATTTGTGCCGGTTGACGTTTTTTTGAACTAACCTCCTATAAACCTGTTTTTATTTCCTGTATGTAAAGCACTTTGTGATCTATGGATTTTAAAAGTGCTATATAAATAAAGTATTACTTACTTACTTACTTACTTACTTACTTACTTACTTACTTACTTACTTACTAAAGTGTTGTGCACATTAAAGACAGTATGGGAAATGGCATTTTGGTGCAACTGGAATTGCAATTGGTGGATAAAAAAAATCTAAATAGGCTTTTGTTAATTCATCTGAAGTTTAGTCTAATAATAATAATAATTCATTTATTTTATATAGCGCTTTTCAAGACCCAAAGACGCTTAACAGTAAAACAAAAGACAAGGAACAGGCAGCAAACAGATACAGGAAACAGGCAACAGATACTGGGGACAGGTACAAATAACAGTGGCGGCTCAGGGCAAGGTTGTATGGAGAAGCAGAGGAGAGGAAGAGAACAGGAGGGAGGGGCAGGTGGGGGGGGGGGAGGGTGATGGTTTGGAGGAGGTGGTCAGGGGTAGGGGAGGTTGTAAGCTTGGGAGAACAAATAGGTTTTAAGTCGGGTTTTGAAAGTGGGGAGTGAGGGAGAGTCTCGGACGGTCTGGGGGAGGGAGTTCCAAAGTCGGGGTGCGGCGCGGGAGAAAGCACGGTCACCAAAGGTTTTGAGTCAGGATGGGGGGATGATGAGGGTGGCAGTAGAAGAGGATCGGAGTGTACGGGAGGGGCGATGGGGGATGAGGAGGTCAGTCAGGTAGGGGGGGGGCTAGGCTGTGGAGGCTTTGAAGGTGAGGAGGAGTAGTTTGAAGTCGATACGTTGCTTGACGGGGAGCCAGTGGAGAGAGTGGAGGACAGGGGTGATGTGATCGCGGGACCGGGTGTGAGTGAGCAGGCGGGCGGCTGAGTTTTGGACCATCTGGAGTCTATGGAGGGAACGGGAGGTGAGGGAACGGGAGTCTAGTCTAATCTTGTTAGTTGTGAGCAGCAACTCTATAGCTGGTGCTGTCGGTCCACGAACATTTCGTCACCCTTTGGTGGCCACATTTTTCACCATACGTATGCTCACATTGTGAATTCACAATTGTTTATTTATATAACCTTTATGGGAGCGTATCAAGGTTCCCAGGGCTCAATACCACTGTTTCCTCTATGTGCATTCAGCAGTGGCGCACCATGGGCGCTAACCATTGTAAAATTCACTGTCACTGTCTGTCTGTATGATCATAAGATTTATATTCACTTTGACGAGCATCACGAGGGATCTCTTTGCTAAAGCTGTGACGGGGGGGGGGGGGGGGGGGGGGGGGGGGCTCTGACAGCATCATTACAGCAGGCTACATGTCCCATAACATTTTCGCTGTGAGGTGACTAGTAACTAACCACTGAGCCACTGTGCTGTCCAAGTTCATTTCCAAATGGCTACATGTATGTTGAGGGGTCAAATACATTAATCACTTAAGATCTAAATATAGAGAATCCAGCAGGCAGACAGTGTTATTACTACTACTTTCTTTTAAAAGTACCATGGTTTGTGTTTTGTTATGTGAGAATATATGTGACTATTCGTGGCAGATATCTCCTCATTTCTCATGGCAGACTTCTCATTTGTCAAATTTGACTCTGTCAACATTATTATTTTCTCATCATACATCTGTACCAAACTCTAGTTCACCATGATGTTCTAACATCAGTGTGTGCTGTGTGCATGTATACTAATGGTGTCTGGATCATCTAGGTGTCACATAGTGGCTTTCACACATTTATCTGTTTCCGTTTTCACACTTCACACAGCAGCAACATGAACAAACCAAACAAAGTACAGAGTCAAACTCCATAATGCATCTCTTGCTGCATGATTTATTTACCATTCTCAAACCAAAGTCTTTAACTCTGCTTTCTCATATCTCACTGTCTCATCAACTCATCAATAATCATATCAACATGAATATTATATTATTGTTGTGTATCCATATAGTAGCCTACTCCACTTTATAATGTTCTCACATCAGTGCAGTGCTATCCCCATTTATGGTTCAGATGATTGGGGCGTTGAGTCCTGGGTGTGACATGCAGCTAGATAGGCTACTTTCCCCCAACTCAGTGATCAGTATTTATAGAGGGCCAAAGTCACACCCTCTTCCACATTCAGCATACAAACCAAGGGATTTCATCCGCCATTTATTTTTCCATCTACATATCGTAAATGCTTATATAGCTTTACTTGGTCAAACCAAGTGATTCTGCTATATTTAGAATCAGGAGAGACCATTATAACGTTTCACTCTGACAAAAAATGGCAGATAAAAAAAATCTTTTCAACATTTTTATTGTTCTATTATTGTTGATGTTATATGGTCTCTCCTGATTCTAAATATAGCTGAATCGTTAGTTTGATGAAGTAAAACTATTTTAATAAGCATTTTACGAAATGTAGATGGAAAAATTAATGTTGAATGAAATCCCTTGGTTCGTATGCTGAACGCGGAAGAGGGTGTGACTTTGGCACTCTATTGACAGTTGTGTTTCACACTCTGCTCAGCAGCAAATATGACCAGTCTGAACAGACAGGCTAAGTACTCTATTGGATTTCATGCATCTCACTCTTTATGTGAGTAGTGCAGGTCTCTGGCAGGTTCACATGCTGTAACTCCACTACAGATGAAAGTCTGTCCTGTAATGTGTTTGTGAATGTGATGTGCTTTGTGATGTGCTCTATGTGTTACAGTGGTACAGGCTGAGGATGTCTGGGGAGTGATTTACAATCCTACTGAGATCTGTGCCTTCAAAGGATCAGCAGTGAACATATACTGCACCTACAGTTACCCCAACTCCTTAAACCACTACTACTTGCAAGTTACAAAAACATTCTGGTTGACTAAAAGTGTGGATCTGAGAACAGACCCATCGTATCAGGATCGTGTGAAGTATCATGATGATCAGAGCAAATGCACCTTCAGTTACACTGAACATACTGGTACTACTGTATCCTGTCCTGTACTCCTGAGAATCACAGACCTGAGAGAGACTGACTCAGCTGTGTACAAGTTCAGGTTCGAAACAAACCATCCAGGTGGGAGCTTTACTGGTTATCCTGGAGTCACTCTGACTGTCACAGGTAACACTTTGATCAGATGATTTGTTCATTCACTTCCAAATATAGCTTAACATCTTGCAAATGCTGTTGTGATTGGTGTGTGTGTGTGTGTGTGTATGTGTGTGTGTGTGTGTGTGTGTGTGTGTGTGTGTGTGTGCGTGCGTGCGTGCGTGTGTGTGCGTGCGTGTGTGCGTGCGTGCGTGCGCGCGTTTGTGTGTGTGTGTGTGTGTGTGTGTGTGTGTGTGTGTGTGTGTGTGTGTACGTGCGTGCGTGCGTGCGTGTGTGATTGACAGTTTAGTCTCCAGTGACATTTCTGTCATGTTCACATATCCAGGTCTCCAGGTGCAGGTGACCAGGTTATCAGTCAAACCTTATTCCACCCAGGTAAAGCTGCAGTGTCACAGCAGTTGTCCTCTAGCTGGTGATCGGAGGTACATGTGGTACAAGAATGGAAAGAAGATTGAGGAAGGAACTTCTTCTTCTTATACAGGCTACTTTGCTCCTGGAGACAGCTACTCCTGTGCTGTGTTTGGATATGAGGCTTCCTGCTCTCCTTCAGTGTGTGAGTGACATACCGCCATCTGGTGGAGCTTTTTGAATTAAATTGAATATATTTATTGTCATTGTACCAGCCAGGTACTGTGGGCGGCTTTAGCTCAGGAGGTAGAGCGGGTCGGCCAATGACGCAAGGGTTGGCGGCTCGATCCCCGCTCCCTCCCAGCTGCTGTCGTTGTGTCCTTGGGCAAGACACTTAACACTCCTTGCTCCTGGTGGTGTGTAGGCACCCTGCGTGGCAGCCTGCCGCCATCGGTGTATGAATGGGTGAATGTAGACTACCTACTGATTGTAAAGCGCTTTGGATAAAGGCGCTATATAAATGCAGGCCATTTACCATTTACCATTTACAATGAAATTAGGTTGCGACTCCCATAGATGCAATACAAAATACATTACATTAAAATGATAAGATGATAAAAAATAGAATAAATAATAAATAGAATAATAGCAAGAAGATTGGCAACATGTAAACGTACGACAGAGTTGTGGCTCAATGTGCAAAGCCAGACAGCACTAGAGGTAGATGGAGGTAGAGCAGCTTATGTTATGTATTTTGTATGTAAACTCTATCTATGCATTTAGGTTAGTAGCCTATGCATGTGATAAAGGGCCTTCTGCTTCTCTAACCATCCTCATCTTATAGTTAAGGTCTGTTAATATAATGTCTTCCAGATGGTCCAAAGGTCCCCTCAGTGTTGGTGAGTCTCTCTGGTGATACAGTGGAGGGACGTTCAGTGACTCTGACCTGCAGCAGTGATGCCAACCCAGCACCTACTTACACTTGGTACAAGGAGAACCAAACACTGCAGCAAGGACCAGAGACAAGTTACAGTTTCACTTCCATCAGCTCTGAGGACAGCGGGACGTACCACTGTCAAGCTGATAACCATTATGTACAGCTCATCTCTTCCTTTGTATTCATAGATGTCCAATGTAAGTAGAAAACATTAGCAAATCTCTTAGGCCGAAAATGACTTTACAAGAGCATTGACACTCTGATCATGCAAACCCCCTGAGAACCTAAAAAGTTCAAGCGCACTTGTTCAGAAATAAAAGACCTCAGCAGACATGCATATCAGCTAATCAGAAATTAGTTTTCTACAATGCCATGTAGCTTAATACAATAATTGTACTACTCCCAACACAAATTTTGTTCCATATGTTACAGTAAATACTATGAATTGTGTGTTTTCATTTCTCCTTCAGATGGTCCAAAGAACACTTCAGTGTTGACGAGTGCCTCTGGTGAAAGACTGGAGGGCAGTTCAGTGACTCTGAGCTGCAGCAGTGATGCCAACCCAGCAGCTACTTACAACTGGTACAAGGAGAATGACGCCTCTCCAAAAGCATCAGGACAGACCTTCACCATCACTCACATCACCTCTGAACACAGTGGAGAATATTACTGTGAAGCCCAAAACAGCAGAGGACGTCAGAACTCCACCTTGTTGCAGTTGACTGTTCTGGCAGGTAAGCAATATGCTAATTCACTTTAATTACACACAGCTTCCATGTGCTAGGTAAAAGGGGTCGGAGCTAGGGATAGGAAGGTCCTAAAGAGTCAGGGTTCGAGGGGGTAGGGGGAGTGGCTAGGGGGATGTGGGTGGTGGGAGGCGTGCGACAAAGAAGGGGTTAGGGGCTAGGGAAAAAACAGATTATCAGTCAGTAATGGACTTTAACATTTGATCCTCTAATTAATTGTCAGTATTTTCATCTGATCTCTTTACAGCCACATGGAAATTAACTGCTGCTGTAACTACAACTCTTCTCCTGGTTATCATACTCATAGGCCTATTTGTCATCTTCCTATGGATAAGGTGAGTGATTCTGTTTCACTGTGGTTATGTTCACTTAGACATTTAAAATTACTGATTTGTTCAGTAATTCAGGTGTTCATTCATTCCCCTAAGCAGAAGGAAGAGGGCTTCCCAACAACCACCTGCAGGAGGAAGAGCAGATAGTCTGCAGGTGAGACAATGAACTAAACAAGACCAAAAGAAAAGTACTTTCCTGCTGCAGTCTGGCTCCTCAGTTCAGATTGCAGAGTCACTTGCTGTCTTCCAGTGCAACTTGAAAGCCCATCTGACTGAACACTTAGGGCATGTTCACACCATACGGCAAAGCCACGCTAAAGCCACGCTAAAGCCACGCTGAAGCCACGCTGAAGCCGCAGTTTAATTTCGGCGTCCTTGTTAACGTCCTTGTGAACGTGCGGGACGTTCACACCAGCCGCACGCCATGCTGAAGCTGTGCTGAAGCTGTTCAGGCTTCTGTTCTATTTTCCAAGCGTGCAGCGCACTGAACCCGAGCTGCCAGGCATGAAGTCAAGTTGTGGGTGGAGGAAAGGCAGCGGCGAGCAGGCTCTGAGGAAAAGAGAGTGCTTCTTGTGTGACCGGTTTAGCATGACACTCGGCTTCAGCGTGGCTTTAGTGGGGCTTTGGCGTATGGTGTCAACAAAGGCTTATGTTTCTCTTTCCTCAGGACAGACAGAGAGGCAGAGAGGCAGATAGGCAGACAGACAGACAGACATACATTTCTAATGTCATGTAACCTTGTCTGTGTGATGTCTACCCCTCAGCTAAACCCGGGTTGTGTGTCTGACACGTCAGCTGCAGCACAGACACAACCCACAGACCAGCAGGTCTACACCACCGTCCACTTCTCTAACACACAGACAGATCCTGTCTACTCCAACGTCAGGCGTCAGAGAAGAGAGAAAGAGGAGGAGACTGTCCATTATGCTGCTGTCAACTTCAAAACAGCCCAAACTGATCCTGGGTGAGCCGGCCTTCACATTACAGCTGAACCACCAACATAGCACACTGTCCTCACTATGAGATTTACAATGCATGATGTTCATTGTCTAAGATCTTTTTACTGTAGATGACTAGAAAAGTGCACTCAGTGGAGTGCAGATCTCCACCAGGCACCGCTACACCGAACCATGGCCAAAATAAAACCCAACTGCGAAGAGAACCGCTTGCAGATAAGAAGGCGACATTAACATTCTTTAATTGAGTTTGACACATGGCCAAGAGTGAACGGCACCTATCGTGCTTATAGCCTGTCTTACAGTAGCCTATGTATTGACCATGACTCGCCACGCTAAAAAGAAAAAATAATAATGAAAATACTGCGGGCATATTGCCAGAAAAACAGCAATAGAGAGGTCAGAGAAGTCAAGCGTGGAAACCTCTTTTTTGCGATATTTGGAGGTTTTTGCGAATTTTGGAGCATTTTTTTTAGGGCGCAAATTGAAATTTCGCATAAAAACAGGTGGATGGAAACCCGACTACAGACACACACACCAAAAACATAATCTCCTCCCGGCTTTGCCTGGTGGAGATAATAACCATTTCATTACCGTTGTATTCTAATGTTGTGTTTGTTTGAACACGTTTCCGCTTATCTTCAGAATGCACTAATTTATTTCCCCCCTCTCAGAACCAGCAGCCAGGGAGCTGATGACGATCCATCTGAGCTGTACAGCAACGTCCACAAACCTAAGACAAACCCCAGAGTCTGAACACAACATGACTGTAGGGCGTGGAACAGTTGTTTGGAGTGGAGGCAGTTGTTTGTGACATTGTCAGTGTCTTGGCTGTGCCTTATTTGATTGGTTGGTGCTGCCTTGGGCGGAGTCATTCGGTGGTTAAGACTGACGACAGATGTTCACCTCCGGGGCCAAGCGGCACTGCTCCTCATTCGCCTCATTCAGAACCACTATGGCGGATCCCATGAATCTTTTTATATATGTTTTTATAAATATATTTTTTACTTAACAAAACGTTTTATAGATAATCTGTTTACATTTAGTGCCAAACTTTGTTTTTCTACGTACTTTCTCCGAATTGTAACATACCTTATTACCTGCAGCCATTTCCTCTTCTCTTTCTCATCGCAAGGAAAGTGGTAGAATGACAGTTGCATCGTTTTTTTTGTCTCGGATCTATTCCAACAATGAGGGACACAGCACTGTGTGCATATTGACGCAGAGCGGCTTCTCGGCTTGGCGCTTGGACCCGGAAGTAGTATTGTCGGGAGGTCATACGTCACAGCTTAACAAGTGAATAGCTTCCTTTCGGGTGTAAATGGAGTTTGAACTTTTGAGTGTATCTTCTTTTTTATAATTTATATTGTAATTATGTTCTTCAAGTTCGCTTTTATCTGTTTACATCTGTTTAGTTGCATGCCTGTTAATTTTCTAGTTGTATCCATTTTTATTCATTTAAACTGTTTTATGTCTTTCATTGTGGTAAATTCTGCATCATCATCACCATTATTATTATTATTATTATTATTATTATTATTATTATTATTATTATTATTATTATTATCTTCATTGTTATTATTATGATTAAGTTAAACCACTTAGTGCTTTTTCTTCTTCTCACGGAGGTGAGATACCTGTTTCCTAAATCTAACTAATGTAGGCAGGCCGACATTGTAAATAAGAATTTTGTTCTTAATTGTCTCGCCTGGTAAAATAAAGGTTAAAAAAAAAAACTTCACTTGAAGCAATTTAGGAATCAAATTCTGCTTTACTGATTGTAAATATTAAAACTTCACTGTGCATAGTTTGTTTATGTATATTTTAGGATGAAGTCCATGACTTGTTTATCTGACATATTTTTCAGAAGCCTATTTCTAATAAAGACTCAAAAGAAATATGTTTCTTCTTTTTCACTGACTCCCAGCCAGTGGCAAACTGGGAAATCCTTCATTATATTATATTATAGCCCCAGTCAGGACACTTTTTAAGTGGGAGTTCGGGGGTCCCCCACCAGGAGAATCTTAGTTACAAAGACATTGTTTCCTGCATTCTGGTGAATTTCATTGCACTGATACCAGAGCGTAAAGGCAAGACAGTATTCACCTTATTTGCCCATAAGGACGCTTCTGCATAACGTCATTTTGTAATCGTCTTTCCGTTTTAGACTCGGAAGTAGATTACTCCCACCTTCATAATTTTTAAACTTGCCAAAAAGCTGTTTTCAAGCAACAACAAAAAAAACTGTTATAAAGTTCTAATATTTTTTCGGATAACATTCCAAATATGTGACCATGCAGTTTATGAGAATAACGGCTATTTGGACATTTTCAACAAGCAGCGAGGAACGCTGGCTGTGTGCCGGTCGGACTAGTTAGTAGGCTATCTCTCAAACCCCATAGGCTACAGAGAGTGAGAAAACACTGTCGACGTGCTTTTGTATCTAACGTTAAATGCCGACCGGGTACAGCCATCGGCGCCTCGCAGCAGTAACGCTGTGAGCATGTCTGAAGTTGGTCGCAGCGTAGCTGCTGAATGTTGCCAAACTTCATTCATAGTTTACAGTTTATCGATGTTTACCGGCCGACTAACGCTGAACCGGAAGAACAAATAAAATTGCGTCTTACACGGAAGAGAAAAAGCGGACATGGCAATATAAGGTGAATAGTGCAGGTGTGTGCTTCGTTTGACCATCGGGGGGACGCATTAAGTGGGCGGTCTGGGGGTCCTCCCCCCGGGAAATTTTGACCATCAAACAATAATTTTTGTACATTCTGGGGATTTTTGTAAATGCTCCAATTTGTGTCTTTTCTGAGATTTTTTCTTTTCTTTTTCTTTTCTTTTAAGCCCACAGGCCATTTGCAGGCCAGGCCACCGGGAAGACTTACTCTGCTCCCTATGGCCATTCCAGGCCTGCTCCCAGCTCTTTGTCACTCAAAGTATGACTCACTGCTTGAATGATAACACACCAGTAGACAATATTTTTAAGACTTCAACAGATTTTTACGGGAACACCTATTGTTATTGTAGGCTACTGATCCTATCCACCTTATTTATAGCTGCCATGATGCCTATGGGTGCTTCTTCTGGTGTAATCCTCCCAGCCTTGTTGCTGACAGCTTGACACCCGTCTGTCTGTTTCAAAGCTGCAGGCGAACGGACCACTTCTATAGCTGTGTTCACACCGAGATATTTATTTTTCGCTCTGTCGCTTGATTCAACCCTTTGCAATCGCTCTGTCGCTCTGTTTAAATCGCTCATCAACAGGCACACGAATTGACGGACATGTGGGGGCTATAACGTTACGCAATGTCATGATGTTTGTCCACTACGAGCCACCGTAGATGTTTACAAGCTAAGCCTATCAGCGTGCTCCTAATGCGAGCTACATACCAGTAGTACAGACTTCACTTATGTCAGCTGTCAGCCTGTCAATGCGGTTTGTTGCCACACAATGAACCAGCGGTTTGTTCCAAGCCAGTGTGATCCTTGACTCACTCTCACACAGCAGCCAATCAGCGTTGAACAGCGAGCGACTGATGCCAGCGTAATTTCGCTCGAGTTGGGATATTTCATCTGGGGCGACGAGCGTATTTTCTCCCTATCGCTCTGTCTCTGTCGCTCGGACGCCCAGCGATTTTTCTCCCGGGCGAATATACGCTCAATCGCTCGTTTGCATTGACTTTGTATGTAAACTCGATGCCAGCGAAAAACTTTAATAGGTCGGTGTGAACGCAGCTTTAGAGAATCCACCCAGCAACTATAGTGTTATTAGTGACATTTACAAGTAGGCCTACTACTTTCTTTTAAAAGGACCATGTTTGTGTTTTGTTGTTTTGTGAGAATATGTGACTATTCGTGGCAGATATCTACAGTATCTCATTTCTCAGTATCTCTCCCCTACATAATGCAATCTTATTTAACCATTCGACTTCCTGTGTAATGCCTTGTCACTATATACAAGGTGACCATTAAGACAGTCAGAGACAGTTTCTGGGTTGATTTGTCTTACTGATTGGTTGTGTGCCAGGGTGAGACCTAGCCAACTGAAACTACGATATGGAGACTCTTGAGACTGAGTGTGTGTCTACATCTGCTATCTGTGCGTGCAGGCAGGCAGTGTGTGTGATAATAGCCTGAGGATGATGAGAAGCAGATAGAGGAAGAAGAGGCCCTAAAGTGTCACAACTCATTTACCAAATGATCTCTTTTCTTTGTTACTTCTTCTCATCCACCCTTCCTCTTTTTACTTTCAACTCTTCTGCTTGAAACTCTCCCCCGTCCATTCATACTTGCCTTATACAACCCTCTCCTTCCTAAGTTCCTACCTCCTCTCACCTTTTCTTTTGCACCACAGATTTTAAAAATGTATTAAACATGGGTAATTTACAGCAGGGCGATGTGGGAATTCAGGACTTTAATCATGAGAGAGATAACCAGGAAAAGAGTGGAAGAGAGATACAAAGTATGGAGACAAGATAGGTGGGTTTCTATCCTCATCTAGACTTGGACAACTATTTTGAATACCATATCAGTGGTGTAAAGGATCAGTTCATCCCAGGCCTGGGCCCTGTGAAGAGGCTCTGTGTTATGGGCCACCTGAGCTCTTGGCCACTGGGCCTGGAGAGACCACATAATATTTCACTCGGACCAAAAGGAAATTGCGTAAAATAAAGCTTTTTTAACGTTTGTCCGAGTGTTCTATGGTGCCAAGCTAGGAATCGAGTGTGTGAGATGCCTAGTATTTTCAGATGTGGAGGGAAGTCAGATTTGACCTCAAATCCCAGGTAGTGTAGCAGTAAATTCCCTGCCTACCAACACAAAGGTCGCAGGTCTGCATCCACATGTTACCTCCGGCTTGGTCGGGCGTCCATACAGGCACAATTGGCTGGTGTCTGTGGGTGGGAAGGCTCCTCTGGTCAATCGAGGCGCCTGGTTGGGGCGGAGGGGAACTGGTGGGAATAGCGTGATCCTCCCACGTGCTACGTCCTGCCGGTGAAGCTCGTCGCTGTCAGGGGAAAAGAAGCGGCTGGCAACTGCGCATATGTCGGAGGAAGCATGGTGCTAGTCTACGGTTCTCCCCAGATCGGCAGAGGGTGGAGCAGCGACCGGGGCAGCAGGGGGAAAATTGGCCAAGTACAGGTGGGGAGAAAATGGGGGGGGGGGCAGGAATCAGAAGAAAAAAACACATGCCTGAGAAGGAACCCCCACACTGAGTCTCCCTCTGCCCGGCCTTCAGTTCGTCCTCCCAGATCAGCCAGACAACAACCGATGGCATCCTCATGCACACTTACACCTCAACACAGCTCAATCTTCATTAAACCTTTAAACGACATATTGTTGTGGCGTGGTCCTTGCTAGTGAAATGGAAGTGAATGACATGTTAATTTATGTTCAGGAGCAGGGCCGCGCCTCAACCACTCCTCTAACCACGCCTCTAACCACACCTCAATTACCTGGCATGGTTACATATACCTGGTGAACCCATCCTGCCCTGTTTGTCTCAGTTCTCTTGACCCACCCTCCCTTCCCTTTAATCTTAACATCCTTATTCCTTCCTGTCAAATCTGATGCATGTCTCACTTGTCTCGTTTCCTGGATCTGTCTGGGGGGTCTCTAATCAGCTCGGAGGTAAAATCCACCTGAGATGTAATCAGCTCGGGCAGTCAGTGAAATTGTGAAATTCAAAAATCATTGTCACACGATAAGAAACAAGCAGGCTCAACTGTCTTGCAATGTGCTGCAAAACCTCCACCCAAACCACAAACTTTAGGTATATTTCTATTTTCAGTCAATGTGTTATCATGATGATGTGGTGTTTATTCTGTGGGTGATACAGATACGTCTCTCTCTTTTCTATAGATGCTACAGTAGACTTATAATAGTTCATCAGTTTGCAAAACAACAAACCCATTTTTGGTTACTAAACTTGGTGGTTTACTGGCTGCTTTCATGCGTGTCAGTGAGAGAAAGAGGAAGAAAGCCTGATGCTCTTTCTTTCTTTCTTTTTTTGTACCAGCTTGTCTCTTCTGTCTTCAAACTGTCAACCACAGAAGACCACATCCTTCTTCACGGTAAGTTCTGTCACAGAAATTGTGTTTTAAAGTTATATTTTGTGGCTTATTAGTTACAATTTAACAGACATTTGAAATGTTATCATGTGGGATTTAATATTATTTTGGAGACCTGCCCCATTGCGTTAATACTGAGTGATTCAATGATCAGGATAATGACAGAGTCATTGTCAGCTAAATATGAGTAGAGTTGAGTGTTTTGATGACTGATATATTTCTCATGTTATGTTATCTCCCTGCTGATGTGTTTGAACATCTCTGCAGCCTGGTCAGAGAGACGAGAGGACCAGCTACTATGAGTTTTACAGCGGCAGCAAGTGGATTTCTTGTCTTCCTTCTGTCTGCGCATGCAGGTATTGTGCATTTTGCTGACTATGTAAGAGCAACATACAGAGAGTGTCAGAGTAGAATAACCAAAGCTTACATTCATTCCTAGGTGGCTAGATTGCACTATATTTACTATTCAAAGCATCAATACTAAGGAGTGCAAAGGTCAAAGCCTCACTGCCTTGAGCATCAGTCTCTTTGTAAGATGCACAAAAATAAGGCTCTGTAGTGATGCGGTGTATATCTTTACAACTTTACAACAGCAGGGGCCAAATGTATAAACCATGTACACATGAAAAGTGTGATGTACTACTTTCCACACAGGTTTCAGAATTTATAAAAAACACCATGCATACTGTACGCAGTCTTCTGAGTCCAACTAGTGTGATGTGACAAAAAAGGATAATGTACGGTAGTGTAAATTTGGGTGACATTTTATTTTGAGCTTTTTTGGGCATACACTAAATATACACAGAGTTTTATACATTTGGCCCCATACTTTGTTTTATTAAAACTGGAGGTTCATAAGTTCATTTTAGTTTTCAAATCCTAGAATCATATTTAGTAGCCTGTGGTGTGGTCATGACTGAAGCCCTCAGTTAGTTTTCACACTAGTGATGTCTCTAACTGTCAATTGTAAAGTGTTGTGCACATTAAAGACAGTATGGGAAATGCCATTTTGGTGCAACTGGAATTGCAATTGGTGGATGAAAAAAAATCCAAATGGACTCAGTTCTGACCAGCAGCTGGTGCTGTCAGTCGGTCCACGAACATTTCGCACCCAGTTTTGACCCTAGTTGTGTACATGCTCACATTGTAAATTCACGCTTGTTTATTTATATAGCCTTTATAGGAGTGTATCAATGTTCCCAGGGCTCAATACCAGTTTCCTCTATATGCAGTCAGCAGTGGCGCACCATGGGCGCTCACCATTGTAAATCTCACTGTCTGTCTGTATGATCATAAGATTTATATCCACTTTGACACGCATCACAGGGATCTCTTTGCTAAAGCATATGACGGGAGGGGAGGGCTCTGACAGGGTGCATGTCTTACAGGGTTTTACATAGCATCATTACAGTAGGCTACATGTCGCACCCATAACTTTTTTGCTGTGTGGCGACTAGTAGCTCACCACTGAGCCACCGTGGGGTCCACCTGCTATGCCGACCACCCGCAGTGCTGACAGCCCGCAATGCCGCCGTTAGGTTTAGGCGTGGGGGGTGGAAGAGGTTAGGGTCTGGGGGAGGTTAGGTTTAGGCATGGGGGGTGGGAGAGGTTAGCTCCAGCCGGTCCACCGACACGCTACACACCACCTCGCTCAGCTGGTTCTGCTTGTGGGCTATCGGCATTGCGGGCTGTCAGCACATAGACGGGGCACCGCCACCATGCTGTCCCAGTTAATTTCCAAATGGCTACATGTCCATGTTGAGGGGGTGAATCCATTAATCACTTAAGCTCTAAAATATAGAGAATGCAGCAGGCAGCCAGTGTTATTATTTTGACATTTACAAGTAGGCCTACTACTTTCTTTTAAAAGTACCATGGTTCATGTTTTGTTATGTTAGAATATGTGCGACTACGTGCCAGATATCTCCTTATATCTCCTTCTCATGGCACACTTCTCATTTGCGAAATTTCACTCTGTCAACATTATTATTTTCTCATCATACATCTGTACCAAACTCTACCCAGCTGGCACACAACGTCATTAGACGTTGATCTTTGGTTGGATGGAGGTCGTGACGTCCGTGACCATAATCCAATGTCAGTCCAACGTCTAATGTCAACGTCAGGTTGACGGTTAATACTGACGACATCTGACGTTGATATTATGTTGGTTTTAAGTTGTGTTTTTAAATAACCAAAATCCAACGTCTGGTAAACGTTGTAATATTAACATCCACACAACGTTAAATTCTAACATCATCAGACGTTGATATTTAGTCGATTTTAAGTTGTGTTATAAAGTAACTAAAATCCAACGTCTTCTAAACATCCCAATATTAACGTCATTATAACGTAAAATCCCAACATCATTAGACGTTGAGATTATGTTGATTTTAAGTTGTGTTATAAAGTACCTAAAATCCAACGTCTTCTAAACATCCCAATATTAACGTCAATATAACGTAAAATCCCAACATCATTAGACGTTGATATTATGTTGGTTTCAAGTTGTGTTTTTAAATAACCAAAATCCAACGTCTGTTAAACGTTGTAATATTAACATCCACACAACGTCAAATTCTAACATCATCAGACGTTGATATTTAGTCGATTTTAAGTTATGTTATAAAGTAACTAAAATCCAACGTCTTCTAAACATCCCAATATTAACGTCATTATAACGTAAAATCCCAACATCATTAGACGTTGATAATATGTTGGTTTTAAGTTGTGTTTTTAAATAACAAAAATCTAACGTCTGTTAAACGTTGTAATATTAACGTCCCCACAACGTTAAATTCTAACATCATCAGACGTGGATATTTAGTCGATTTTTAGTTATGTTATAAAGTAACTAAAATCCAACGTCTTCTAAACATCCCAATATTAACGTCATTATAACGTAAAATTCCAACATCATTAGACGTTGAGATTATGTTGATTTTAAGTTGTGTTATAAAGTAACTAAAATCCAACGTTTTCTAAACATCCCAATATTAACGTCAATATAACGTAAAATCCCAACATCATTAGACGTTGATATTATGTTGGTTTTAAGTTGTGTTTTTAAATAACAAAAATCTAACATCTGTTAAACGTTGTAATATTAACTTCCCCACAACGTTAAATTCTAACATCATCAGACGTGGATATTTAGTCGATTTTAAGTTGTGTTTTAAAGAAACTGAAATCCTACGTCTTTAAACGTTCCAATATTAACATCAATATAACGTAAAAACCCAACATCATTAGACGTTTATATTATGTTGGTTTTACATTGTGTTTTTAAGTAACCAAAATCCAACGTCTGGTAAACGTTGTAATGTTACTGTCCACACAACGTTAAATTCTAACATCATCAGACGTTGACATTTAGTCGATTTTAAGTTGTGTTATAAAGAAACTAAAATCCAACGTCTTCTAAACGTTCCAATATTAACGTCAATATAACGTAAAATCCCAACATCATTAGACGTTGATATTTTATTGGTTTTAAGTTGTGTCTTTAATTAACCAAAATCCAACGTCTGTTAAACATTGTAATATTAACATCCACACAACGTTAAATTCGAACATCATCAGACGTTGATATTTAGTCGATTTTAAGTTGTGTTTTAAAGAAACTAAAATCCAACGTCTTCTAAACGTCCCAATATTAACGTCAATATAACATAAAATCCCAACATCATTAGACGTTGAAATTCTGATGGTTTTAAGTTGTGATTTTAAGTAACCAAAAATCCAACGTCTGTTAAACTTTGTAATATTACCGTCCACACAACGTTAAATTAGAACATCATCAGACGTTGATATTTAGTCGATTTTAAGTTGTGTTATAAAGTAACTAAAATCCAACGTCTTCTAAACATCCCAATATTAATGTCAATATAACGTAAAATCCAAACATCATTAGACGTTGAGATTATGTTGATTTTAAGTTGTGTTTTTAAGTAACCAAAATCCAACGTTTGTTAAACGTTTTAACATTAACGTCCACATAACGTTAAATTCTAACATCATTAGACGTTGATATTTAGTTGATTTTAAGTTGTGTTTTAAAGAAACTAAAATCCAACGTCTTCTAAATGTCCCAGTATTAACGTCAATATAACGTAAAATCCCAACATCATTAGACGTTCATATTTTGTTGGTTTTAAGATATGTTTTTAAGTAACCAAAATCCTACGTTTGTTAAACATTGCAATATTAACGTCCACACAACGTTAAATTCTAACATCATCAGACGTTGATATTTAGTCGATTTTAAGTTGTGTTATAAAGTAACTGAAATCCAACGTCTGTTAAACGTAGTAATATTACCGTCCACACAACGTTAAATTCTAACATCATCAGACGTTGATATTTAGTCGATTTTAAGTTGTGTTATAAAGTAACTAAAATCCAACGTCTTCTAAACATCCCAATATAAATGTCAATATAACGTAAAATCCCAACATCATTAGACGTTGAGATTATGTTGATTTTAAGCTGTGTTGTTAAGTAACCAAAATCCAACGTTTGTTAAATGTTTTAACATTAACGTCCACATAACGTTAAATTCTAACATCATTAGACGTTGATATATAGTTGATTTTAAGTTGTGTTTTAAAGAAACTAAAATCCAACGTCTTCTAAACGTCCCAGTATTAACGTCAATATAACGTAAAATCCCAACATTATTAGACGTTTATATTTTGTTGGTTTTAAAATATGTTTTTAAGTAACCACAATCCTACGTCTGTTAAACATTGCAATATTAACGTCCACACAACGTTAAATTCTAACATCATCAGACGTTGATATTTAGTCGATTTTAAGTTGTGTTATAAAATAACTAAAATCCAACGTCTTCTAAACATCCCAATGTTAATGTCAATATGACGTAAAATCCAAACATCATGAGATGTTGAGATTATGTTGATTTTATGTTGTGTTGTTAAGTAACCAAAATCCAACGTTTGTTAAACGTTTTAACATTAACGTCCACACAATGTTAAATTCTAATATCATTAGACATTGATATTTAGTTGATTTTAAGTTGTGTTGTAAAGGCTCTCTGCGTGCGATAGGTCTGCTCTGGGCAAATTGCCGGCGAGACGATGAGGGAGACGGCCGCCCTGTGAAGCATCTGGGGCTCCTGCCTCACCGTCCGCAAAGGCATGTCCTCTGGCTGGCCTGTAAGGGCCAGCTGCTGTGCTGCTGGGTGTAGGAGCACGGTCCACTCTGAGCGGTCGTCCATTATGGCGTATGTGTCCAGCCTCTGGTCCCCATGTTGGGTCACCACTTTGCAGACCTTACGGAGGGCATGACGGTTTCCCCATGGAGGTTTCCCAGTGTAGTCGCCCCCCCCCCCCCCCCCCCCCCCCGGTTCCCCCTGGGGGAGCAGGGTGGCTTGATCCGTCAGGGGGAGCCGGGTGGCCGCTTCTTTCTGGGGGAACGGGCTTGGGGCCCGTTCTTGGCTTCCTCTGCTCGGACTTCTTGGCATCCCTAGAGGCCTTGGCTGGAGTTGTCTCCATGAGCCCGGGCAGGGCCAGGAGGTGAATTCCGGGAATAGGTAATCGTGATGGCTGGTCCCGCCCTCTGGGGGGGTCCCAGCTGTCGTGTCCGGCTATCTTGTGGGAATGGTTGACGCCGGCCGGCTGACTGTGCCCCGTGCTGTTGGTCCCAACGTTCGCCATGCCTACCTGAGTGTGGTGTATCCCAGTGGCGGGCTCGGCGGAGCCGTGCCCGTTGCACTCTATTGCATGCTCAGGGTCGGCGACCTTTGTTGGCGGATGTGTCCTGGGTGCGGGTGTTGGTGGCATTGGCAATGGCCGTTGCCCTTGTCTGGGCAGTGGAACCGGGGGTTGCGTAGTTTGGGTCATTGGCTCTGGGGCTGCCGTGCTGACCTGACCCTGGTCGTGGGAGGTGCGAGGCACGGGTGAAATGTTGAGCCGGGGTGCGGGCACCGGGAAAGTGGGTGGCGCCCTCCGGGGTGCTAACCCTGAGGCCGGTACGCACGCCGGCTCGAAGGACCAGTTTGTAAGGAAGTTTATGTGCTTGCCTTGTGTGAAGTTGCCGGATCTTAGGTAAGGGCTCACGGGCAGTGGTCGATTAGAACCACAGAGATGTCTTTTCAGGCTTTAATGAAATATCAGGCAGATAGGAGCAAGGCAGAAGCCACGTATAGAGCTTACAGATTGCAGAAAGGGGAATAGGACCAAGAAGCATATCATAACAGAACAACACCTTTTTATACCCCCCCACATTCGGGGTATGACACCGTTGGTGATGTCACAACGTCCGGGGAGGTATGACATCATCGGTGACCTCATAAAGTCATGTCTGCCATCACAGTCAGCCTAGACCGTCTGCCATCGCTGATGACCTCACAGGTGAACTCTGACATCATCATCGCTGATGTCACGGCGGTGTCATCATCATTACATCGTTGGCTCTGGAGCTGCCGTGCTGACCTGACCCCGGTCATGGGAGGTGCGAGGCACGGGTGAAATGTTGAGCCGGGGTGCGGGCACCGGTGAAGTGGGTGGCGCCCTCCGGGGTGCTAACCCTGAGGCCGGGACGCACGCCTGCCTCTGGTCTTGGGAGGCGGGAGGCACAGGTGGAACTGCCTGCTAGCCTGAGTCGTTTTTGAGATATAAGCTTTTACATATTACATGATAAAGCATGCGCGGTGTACACCAACATATGCAGGGTGAACACGGCTGTTTCTCAAGAGAGGTGAGGGCTAGAAGGCTGATCTTTTGGTATGTTTGTGGCACCCCCTGCTACTCTACGACCACCAAGTGTCAGCCTTCTAGCCCACACACAGCCCGCCCACATGCCACCAGGGCTACTTACTATCTAAATTGATCTCAGAAGGGTGGGGGGTGACGCCCCTTGGCCTCGCCCACTTCCATTTAAGGTTATCATTGTAGTTCAGGACCTCCGGCTGAACAGACGTGCAAAGAATTTAGTCATTCTATCCATCCGTTGCAATGCTATGGCAAATTAGCTGTTCCCCGGTCTTCTGAGCGACCCTGATTGGCTCTCATCTTGGCATGGCTTAACGGAATGAAGCGATATTCGCTACACCAGTTCAGGACCTCCGGCTGAACACACGTGCAAAAATTTTAGTCATTCTATCCATCCGCTGCAATGTTATGGCAAATTAGCTGTTCCCCGGCCTTCTGAGCGACCCTGATTGGCTCTCATCTTGGCATGGCTTAACGGAATGAGGCGATATTCGCTACACTAGTTCAGGACCTCAGGCTGAACACACGTGCAAAAAATTTAGTCATACTCTCCATCCGCTGCAATGTTATGGCAAATTAGCTCTTCCCCGGCCTTCTGAGCGACCCTGATTGGCTCTCATCTTGGCATGGCTTAACGGAATGAAGCGATATTCGCTACACCAGTTCAGGACCTCCGGCTGAACACACGTGCAAAAAATTTAGTCATTCTATCCATCCGCTGCAATGTTATGGCAAATTAGCTGTTCCCCGGCCTTCTGAGCGACCCTGATTGGCTCTCATCTTGGCATGGCTTAACGGAATGAGGCGATATTCGCTACACTAGTTCAATACCTCCAGCTGAACACACGTGCAAAAAATTTAGTCATTCTATCTATCCGTTGCAATGCTATGGCAAATTAGCTGTTCCCCGGCCTTCTGAGCGACCCTGATTGGCTCTCATCTTGGCATGGCTTAACGGAATGAGGCGATATTCTCTACACTAGTTCAGGACCTCCCCCTGAACACACGTGCAAAAAAATTAGTCATTCTATCCATCCGTTGCAATGCTATGGCAAATTAGCTGTTCCCCGGCCTTCTGAGCGACCCTGATTGGATCTCATCTTGGCATGGCTTAACGGAATGAGGCGATATTCGCTACACTAGTTCAGGACCTCCGGCTGAACACACGTGCAAAAAATTTAGTCATTCTTTCCATCCGCTGCAATGTTATGGCAAATTAGCTGTTCCCCAGCCTTCTGAGCGACCCTGATTGGCTCTCATCTTGTGCATCTAGTCTTGTAGCGAAGCTTGTGGGCTTGCCTCGTGAAGTGTGCTGGATCGAAGTTGAGGGCTCACGGGCAGTGGTCGATCAGAACCACAGAGATGTCGGTCCTCGGATGCGGTTGAAGGAATACCACTCGTGACCTGGCTGGTTGTAGGCAGTCGGTCACCAGGGCCTGGCTGGTTGTAAGACAGCCAGGGTTCAGCTCAGGTTCGGATTTGGTCGTGGTAAGGGTAGACATTATGAAGTAGAAAAGAAGTATATAAGAAGTAAGTATACCGGATACAGCGTCACAGAACACCTTGTATATATATATATGTTATGTCTGACATCGCCGATGACCTCACAGGTGAACTCTATGCTATGACATCATCGGTGACCCCGTAAAGTCCCGTCTGCCATCACAGTCAGCCTAGACCGCCTGACGTCGCCGATGACCTCACAGGTGACCTCTGACGTCATCATTGATGATGTCACGGCAGTGTCATCGTCATTACGTCATTGGCGCGCCGGTTCGCGAGCATCGACTGCCCCAAGAACAGGCCTAACGGTGGGCCATTATGGACCCTTTTCTACAAGTCTATTGAGGGTAATCTTCAGCCACATCAATCACATGGTTTCCTCCCGGTGTGCAGGGACCATATTTTCCATTGGGTAATGTGGGACGTGCACACGGTGACCTTGGAACTTTGACCCCACATGCCTGTCACTCTACTGAGGGATGGTACGCTCATGTGTATATTACAAGTCTTTGGTGTCTAAACATGATTATGAAACAATAAACTCCCCAAGTCCTTCAGGAAAAAAAGTTCCTTTGATCAACCTCTGCCCTGGGGGCCTGACAGCCCTTATGCCGCTGAGTCCAATGTTAGCAAAACGTTCTCTGAACATGGTAGCACTCCAATCTTTTAATATGTTGTATATGGGTCCCATATGAGTAGATTTGTGTTGTTTGGTGCCAATCGCTTTTCTCGTTTCAAGATTGCGGGCGCTGGAACATACACAGTCGTGCCAAAATGAAATGGCCGCCATTCAACCAAAAATGGATGAAACGACTTGAAACTTGACATAACACCTCATTTCTATGGGTGAAGTAAACCGCAGGACAACACACTGCGGCCCCCACGGACCCCGCCCGCAGCAAAGCACCCCCGACGTTCACTTCACATCAAAGATGCCTTGCCACAAGCAGAAACCGCAGGAGCTACGACATGCCGCCCCCACGGCGGTATTCCTTGGTGAGAGTGTGGCCAGAGCACTCACACCGTTGGAAACCCTTCTACATCCTCAGCAGGTATCTCAGGGTCACCAGCGTTTCGCCCCCCCAGCCTGTACGCCTCGCCTGAGTGGGGCTGCGAAGATTAATCTTCGTCTGTAGAAGGGCTCCAACTGCGAGCTCTAGTCAGCCACACCCATCTTGCACCCCTTCTTCTTGTGCTCTGAGCAGGTTGAGCAAAGAGGTCCAGGGCACTGTGGTTTAACTCCTGACCCCGGTCCTCCGCCGACTAACAAGCAGTACTAATAAACCCAGAGATAACTCTCTGGATAGTATCAGGTACTTTGCGTTGCTGTAGCTGCTCTTTGCACTTGGTCTTGTACTTGTAGCTAGCTTGCGCAGTGCCTCAGGGTGCCAGCCCTAACACTGTTGCGTGCCGTCTTTCCGAGCTGTCATCCGTTCTTTCACAGATGTCCGTGGGTCTTCCCCCACCGCCAATCTATACATATATTATGAATATATACTATAGTCAGATTTACATTCAAACATAAGTTGCTGCTATTTGGGCTACTTGGTGTTGGTGTGTGCTGTCTGGGCTACTTAATAATATATAATAATAATGATAAAAAAGGTATTCTGAACAAAGTAGCGCTCCGCCCTTTTAACCCACATTTTTTCTTCAAACGACACGAAACGTCAGCATCTGCATCGTTAGACTGTCCTACACAAAAGTATCAAACAGCTTTTCGATTGGTCAAAAATTGAGCCCACAGTGCATCAAAATGCACTGCCTAAACAGCATCTTAATTACCCTAATTACCTAGGGTAATTAGGTTGTATTTGTGATGTCATCAGTCACTCGAGCAATTGTGATGCCATCAGTGATGTCACTCGAGCAATTGTGATGTCATAAATCCTTCCTGGCTCACCCTATATAAGTGGAAGCAGTGTGTCCGTCCTGGCTCACCCTATATAAGTGGAAGCAATGTGTGTTTTTACATGCAAGCATCCAGTCCCATAAAACACCACTATTATGTTTAGGTAGAGGCTAAATAATCACACCATGTTGCTTGTTTCATGCTCTTTACTTCCCTGCCGTAAACCCACGCTTTTACAACAATGCCGTACATCGGGTGCAGTAACTCTTAAAGGCACAGTAACATGTACCTAAGTTAACAAGGCCAACCAGGCCGTAACATAACGTTATCAGACAACATTTTCTCCCCCCACCCCCCTTTTAAAGAACATAACATTCAGTCCACAACCCCCCGTGTCCCTTATCACCCAGTCACATAGTCTCCATGCCAGGCGGGCGGGACCCTCACTCTCTGAGGGCGCGCAGGCTGGGGAACAGCCTCTGGCTGTGGCGGTAGGTTACCCCCCACCCGATTTGCTCCTGGTCTGGGCTGCCAGCCGAGCGCCGTCGCTGCAGACAGGGGTGGTGCAGGTGCTGTTGGAGCTGCGACTCTGTGCAGGCGGTTTGCGTGCCAGCGGCTCCCGTTGTCCAGTCTGTACGTGGCCAGACACAGCTGCTGAGTCACCTGGAGGGGTTCAGACCAGAATGACTTCAGCTTGTTCTGGCGGTGGGGATGTTTAATCCTGACCCAGTCCCCTGCAGACAGTGTGGGGGTCTGTACTCTGCGAGAGGCATCAAACCTCCTTTTCATCTGGGCCTGTGAACCTTGGACCCGGGCTCTGACTTTCTGGAGCCCTGGCCTCTCTTGTGCAGGAGCTGGCTCAGCTCTCAAACAGTCCAGTGGTTGCTTTAGCTCGCGCCCGATCATGAGCAGTGCAGGTGACACCCCCGTGGTGGAGTGCTTGGATGCCCGGATGGTCAGGAGAGTTTGGTTGAGTGCGGCACTGAAGGTTTTCCCTTCCTCCAGGCAGGCTCGGATTCCATTTTTGAGGGTTTTATTTAGTCTTTCCACCCCCCCATTACACTCCGGGTGATACACTGCTGTCCTGATGTGTCTGATGGACCGCAGTGCCAGGAACTCTGATAACTCTGCTGATGCAAATTGGGGCCCATTGTCCGTTGTGATGACACTGGGTAGGCCCCATCGCCCAAACAGGTTGGTGAGGCGGTCGATGACTGTGTGTGTGGTGATGGAGCTCAGTTCGACAGCCTCCGGCCACTTCAAATGCAGGTCATGCACCACCAGCAGGTAGCGCGCATGTGCGGGCGCCCCATGGAGCTCCCCACAGAGGTCAACCTGGATATGTTCCCATGGTGCAGATGGCCAAGGGATTGGAGTGAGGGGTGCTGTAGCCGGCTGGCCTGTCTTCCCGCTCAGAAGGCAGCAGGCGCAGTTACGCACCAGCTCCTCTATGTCAGAGTCTATATGGGGCCACCACACTGTATCTCTGCAACGTTGCTTCACCTTGACCACCCCCAGATGCCCCTCGTGCGCCATGTGCAGTATTCCGGCCCTCAGAGTCTCCGGTACAATGGTGCGGTGGCCGTGAGCGAGGCACACAGCCCCCCAGCAGGAGAGCTCATCACGGACCCGGTGGTAGGGAAGCAGATTGTCGTCCACCGTGGCAGGCCAGCCATCTTGGACATAAGCCCGGAGGGTTTTGAGAGTCTCGTCTTCAGCTGAGGCCTGCTGCAGCTCTGCCAGGGTGACTACCGTGCTGAGGGGCCCATGCAGAATGTTGACCCAGTCTTCGTCGTCCTCCAAATCGGGTGTCACCCCACCCGTCTCCTTCGTCACGGAGACCGCTCTGGATAGGAGGTCAGCCGCTGTATTAGCACGCCCCGGCACAAACTTAAGGCTGAAGTTGTACTGATTCAGCCTATCAGCCCACCTCAGCAGTCTGATGGGCCTGTGCCCCGAGCCCCGGGTTGCCAGCAGTGCCGTCAGCGCCTGATGGTCCGTGCGGATGGTGAAAGCCCTGCCGTACAGGTAGACGTGCCAGCGTTCGCACGCCCACAGACAGGCCAGGGCCTCCCTCTCCCCCACAGAGTACTTCTGCTCCGCCGGAGAGAGTGCCCATGAGGCGAAAGCTACAGGGCGTTCCACCCCCTCCTGGACCTGGGAGAGCACCGCACCAAGCGCCACCCCAGAAGCATCACAGGTGACCAAGGTGGGCGCGCTCAGACTGAAATGCGTCAATGTGGGTGGGGACGTAAGCTGCTGCTTGATGGCATGCACGGCCTCATGGCAGGCAGGGGTCCACTCCCACACAGCATCCTTTCTGAGCAGCTGGCGCAGGGGGGCAGTTGAGTCAGAGTAGTGTGGTATGAACCGCAGATAGTAGGTGGCCATCCCCAGGAAAGAGGAGAGATGGGATGGCGACTGCGGGTCTGGCAGGGACAGAATGGCTTCAGTGTGGGACATGATCGGGGCAATACCGTCCTTGGAGAGCCTGAAGCCGAGGAACTCGACCTCCGCAACTCCAAACACGCACTTTTCAGCATTAAGTGTGACCCCCTGCTGTTCAAAACGTTGAAAAACCTGCTCCAGGCGAGCATCGTGCAGCACGGTGGAGGGTGCGTGTACCACTACGTCGTCCAGGTAGATGGAGACCCCCTGGATTCCGGCCAGGATGAGTGACATCTTCTGAAAGCAACTTGGGGCCGATGACAGTCCAAACGCCATGCGTTTATATCTGAAAACCCCCACGTGCGTGACAAACGCTGTGAGGCTCATGCTGGCAGGTGCCAGGCGAGTCTGCAGGTAGCCGTGACGTAAATCCATCTTACTGAAGACAATGGAGCCGTGGAAATGACTAGTAAGCTCCTCGACCGTGGGTAGAGGGTACTTATCCGGGATGATGGCTTTGTTTACATCCGTCAGGTCGACACAGAGGCGCAGCCCGCCCCCCCGTTTCTTGGCTATCACCAAGTTGGACACCCACGGTGATGCGTTGATTGGTTCAATGACATCCCCCTCCACCAGGCAGCGTAGCTCCGCCTCCACTGCATCACGGAGGGCGAGGGGAATGCACAGCAGTGGCTGGATAACGGGGCGGACAGACAGGTCAACAGTAGGCCGGTGAACAAATCCAGACATGCAGCCCAGCCCTTTAAACAGATGTGGGAAACGGTCGGGCCAGGAAATGGCGACCTGCAGGACATGCGGGCCCCTCGCATCAGTCATAGTAAAGCCCAGGGCGAGGAACAGATCAAGACCCATGATGTTGGCTCCCCTCTGTGTGATGTAGAACTTGGTGTCAGGGGCAAATTGTTGGTCATATCTGACAGGAAGGCGGGCCACACCCAAAGTGGAGATGGGGGAGTGGCCATAACCCGACAGAGCGTTACCTGCTGCTTCCAAAGGCATGTGTTTGAAGAGTCAATCATACGTGCATTTGTTCAGTATTGACACTTTTGCCCCCGTGTCCACCAGGAGCGGTACGCTTGCTCCACCCACACGACATGTGCAATGCTTGAGTGAGGTCTGTGGGCTCTGTATTGTGTTGATTGGAACAACAGCTGTATCTGAGTGGGCAGGAGGGGAGCGACAGCAGCTTGCAAAATGATTCATCATGTTGCAGTTACGACAGCGCTTGCCCACAGCAGGGCATGACTGATCTCTGGTTGCATGTCTAGAGGAGCCACAGTTATTACAGCACTTGGGCCCGCCCTCTCTAAGGCCTCTGTCCACTCTCTGTACATCCCAACTGTCACTCACCACGTCTGCAGCAGCGGTCCCTGCCGTCTCCTGAGCCACAGTCTGAACTGACGGGGCGAATGACGTCACAGGCTCGTGCACAGCGCGGCCCAACTTGCGCACCTCCGATAGAGCCGTTTCCAACTGCTTCCCAATCACTAACGCATCCGCCAGTGTCATGGAGTCTGGCTCCAGTAACAGCCTCTCTCTCAGCTGGTTACAGGACGTTTTCTCTATCAGTTGGTCCACTATAAGTCCATTCTCTAAAACCCCAAAGTCACAAAGCCTAGCCAGCTCGCGCAAGGCAGACACAAAGTGCGCGACCATCTCACCCGGCTTCTGAGCCCTCTGACGAAACTCAAAGCGGTGCATGCGTCGGCTCCTTCCCGTGCTGAAGTGAGACTTTAGGGCCGCGGTAGCTGTAGCATACGAGCCATCCGTTAACGTGAGTGTGGCGAAGATCCGCTGTCCCTCCTGGCCGAGGCAGTGGCGGAGGAGCGCGCACTTCCTATCCTCTTCCAAATCGAGTGCCCCAAAGCCAGCAAATAATCCTCAAACGACCTCTGCCATCGATCCCAGGGAACAGCTGGGTCACTGGGGACGGGTAAAAAAGGTGGCGGCGGCGGCAAAATCAAGTCAGCCATCCTCGCTAAATAGGCTAAATAATCACACCATGTTGCTTGTTTCATGCTCTTTACTTCCCTGCCGTAAACCCACGCTTTTACAACAATGCCGTACATCGGGTGCAGTAACTCTTAAAGGCACAGTAACATGTACCTAAGTTAACAAGGCCAACCAGGCCGTAACATAACGTTATCAGACATAACAACCACCACCAAGCATCCAGTCAGCAATGGGTCGTGCCCAGCCACAACCCATTGCTGCGCAGCAGCTATAATTTTAATTATATTTTATTGGGGATACTGTAATCCTTTAAGGGACCACTCTCATTTGTTTTGAAACCATGCAGTAGCTATAGTAAAGATAAATTAAAATGTGCAATGTGTATACAGTGTTCCTGGCCATGGCATAAGGGGTTATCATACCAGTTTTTTTATAAAGCAGGCTCTGGTAATGTTATACCTTCAAGGATTTTAGTAACCACATACTACTACTGATGTTGTAGAGGTTTTAAAGGCAGCCGTGGGGGACCAGTTCCCACCATCAGCTGTCTCTCTCAAGGGCCTGGCTCAGGTCTTGAAGCTTGCGTTGACACGGGTGTGTCTGCCAGGACACGGTCTAATAATCTCTGAGTACTTCTAATTATCCCGTCCTGTTCCGGACTGCTATTGGCTTCGTCTCCTGAATCACTCTGCATGGGGCGTGGTGTTCGTGGCATAGTTAAGAAGAGCTCATTCTACTTGATGTCATACATCGTCGGCAGGGGCATCACATCTGTCATGATGTCACAGGGCAGCATTGTGATGTCATGGATGGACTCAGGGATGTCATGTGATGGACTCAGAAGGCCCAGAATGTGCCCTGGGAGCTGGCCGGCCCCTGGTGTTGATGCGAAGTCTCCGAAACAACTGACATAATTATTGTTATTGTTATTATTATTGTTATTATTATTGTTATGATTGCTATTATTGTGATTACTATTATTATTATTATTATTATTATTATTAGTATAATAATAATAATAATAATAATAATAATAAAGTCTGACATTTAGTCATTTCTGGTCATATCAAAATCAAGACTGAGCAATTACAACATTTTGATCAAACACAAATATAAGTAAAATTAATAACAAAAAAGAAGTCAGAGGTCTAATCATAAATCAAAATCTGATTGATTGTCTGTACTACCAACAGGAAAGACAGATCCTCAAGAACAGATTGGAGAGCAATCGAATCAAGCTGGAGTTAAAATAAATATTGCAGTTGAATTCAGGGAATGTGGGGTATAGGGATATATTTTTTTTTAGAGGAAACTGGACGAAATAGAAGAATATAGTCAGGATAGTGTTTTAGAAGTCCGTTCTGATCCACACTCCATTTCAGAAGGTGGCGGTAATGCACCATAAGTTGTTTGCCAACCGCCATAAAACACTACTAGAAGAAGAAGAAGCTGGCCTGAGTTTGAAGTTCCTGCGCGGGTTAAAGCATGAAGATGTTCACTTTTTGGCTCTCATCGGATGGTCTCATGGGATTAGCAGTATATTCAACTAAAGTAAGCAGGAAAGGTAAGTCCACTACTAGTAACAAATGAGGTTAGACCAGCCAAATCTGTGTTTTTAAGTCGCGCAAAGTGACGCTAATGGCGTTAGCATTAACGTTAGCATTGAGCTAACGCTAATGTTATGGGCTACGATTGCAACTGTTGTTACTGTTAGCCTACATTACTAACGTGATTATAGGTACAGGACACACTGGGCTGATGTACCACAGCCTGCCAGTTAACTTTCAGACCATGTCCGGCTAATTTGAATGAGTTTAGACTTATTTTAGTTTAAAGTGTGTTGTTACTAGTTCGCTTGCTAGCTAGGAGTTCTCTTCACAATGCATGGCTTGCAGAAATGGAAATTCTGGGCCAAACTCAATTTATTTGGTGCAGGGTAATGGATAGCACAACTTAGTTGTGTCTTCTGATTTACTTCTCAACATGTGCTCATTAGCTCAGTGTCTATCAAAGTGTTTGTATGCAAAATGAGAATGTAGTGGGTAGCTTCAGCAGCACACATTGCTGTGTATTAATGTGTAAATGTATTCTTGTTAAGTTAGCTAAGAAAGCAGTATGATGAAACAGTATGAGATTTTGGTTGATTAAATTGATTGAGGACAAGGATGTTTGTACTCTATAGACCAGGAAATAACTGGGAGCCTGTAAGATGTTTCCCACCTGCTGCTGCAGTGTCCTCCCTGAAATCCATCCACAGCTTTCCCCCACCTGGATTTCATCTGTCTCCCTCTGCCTCTATGCTTCAGGTAAAATCTATTAGACTTCTGAGTACAAACTTGCTTGAATGATTCATAATTCACTGTATGAGAGAGTGACTGAGACGCTTTTATAGAAATGTCAGAGAAACCTGTATGTAAGTCATGCCTTTGCATATCTTTGCCAACAGCTACAGTGTGTCTAGCCACATATGTTCCGCTGTTCTCTGTTCCTCTGTGATCCACTCTGAACTCGCGTCACACAGCATAGCATAAGGAAATTGGGGAGTCAAGTGTTCAAAACTCTCTGCTACCAGTAGGGCTGCACGATATATCGTTTACACATCGACATTGCGATGTGCGCATGCGCGATAGTCACATCGCAGGACGTGCGATGTCAAAAGCAAATTAACTCGTCATGTTGCTTGATAAACTCTCACTTTAGGGGAGGCTACTGAGTGAAATGCAGGCTCTCTCAAAGGAGAGAGACGCCCCGCTACTGTACTCACTCATTTAGTGCTTAGCTTCAACACAACAAACATGCACAGAGAGCTCAATTGAATTATCTTTTGCTTATGTTGCGTTGCTGACAGACAGTAGCCCGTCTGTAAACGATGTGGTTGCGGAGGCGGACTTGTCCACAGTTTGCAGCGCACTCGCATACAGCAGGCTGGCTGCTGTAACTCAACATGTCCGTGGAGTGGAGATATTTACTCTTGAAACACCAAAAAGCAAGACCGCAACTTATGACACGAAGGCTGATTACTGATAAGTTGTCCGTGTTATCACTGTGGCTGTCTCTCCCCTTCAAGTCTCTGATGTTGCATCACATGATAGCAGTAACGTTACGGTAGAGTTAATCATACATACATAGCGACTTATTTACACAAAACATGTCAGTGAAAATAAAAAGAGAAGAGGCATATCTGGGCAATTAAATGTATATTTATTACTTTTCACGAATGAATAGTTTGTCACCGGTCGGCTGCATGTGAATCCTCGTCTCTCTGTACTGCCAGCCTTGATGCGGAGTGTACCACTTGGTCGTTTCTGGAGGGGGTTTCCGGGAGGTCAGACCAAGTGTGTAAAGTGGCAGGGGTGTTTCATTGTTGATTTATTGAAACGTTAGAAGAACGAAAGAAGTTGAAAGCAGTGATTATAATCAATGAAATCTAATGTTTTTCTGCAAATAGCATCATTGGGAGGTAGATTCTGGCACTCAATATTAGGGGTGGGCAATATATCAATTGTATATCAATATTGTGATATGAGACTATATGGTCTTAGATGTTGGATATGGTAATATGGTGATACAGCATACATGTTGTCTTTCCCTGGTTTTAAAGGCTGCATTACACTAAGTGAAGTGTAGGCTAGTGACATTTTAAAGTAGAATGTCATAACTTACTCACTTTTTCATGTATGTAGCCTAAGTCATGGAAATCCATTGGTCAAAATGTGTATGCACCCTGATAGATGACGTTCTGAGGCCTACAGTATAGGCGACAGCCCAGTGGTTGAGAAACATTAAAATACCTAATTTCCCCTCCAAAATCAGATGGACTCTACAAAATCATCCCAATCATTCTAGAAGTATTCTTTTCTTTAAAATAGAGCTATTCTGGTAATCTGGTGAAAATCTGTATTTTTTCATATCGCAATATATATCGCAGGGGCAGGGAATATCGCAATGTCAGTTTTTTCCAATATCGTGCAGCCCTAGCTACCAGTCTCCGACGTCCAATCACAGATCCAAAGATATAATAATATCCCTATGGAAGCCAGTAGTTTAGGCGGCGGTTTTAATGATATTCCTGCATGAAACAACCTTTAAAAAGCAGTCTTTCCACAGCCTGTGCTGAATTTACAGCAGGGTGTTTGATCTCACTATCATGGTGCATGCGTCTGAGCAAACATACAACATTGCAGTCACACGGATACGGCAGCACATTGATCAAATCATCAAATCAAGTGTTGAACTTGAATGATTTGTGTCTTGTAAGGACATACAGGCTAGGCACCACAAATATGGTGCATGACAGAAATAAAACTGATCTATCTAGTATCTATCCAGTGCACCTGGGAAGTAAAACTTCATGAAATATTATTATATCTTTGGATCCGCGATTGGACGTCGGAGACGGGTAGGAGAGCGTTTTGAACACTCTACTTCCCCAATTTCCTTATGCTACGCTGTGTGATGCTAGTTGAGAGTGGACCACAGAGGAACGGAGAACAGTCAGGCTGGGGACCTTCAACCTGCCTCTCGTCTCAACATGATGGAGCCCAGCAGATACAGGTAGAGCTGTTGTGTGGTGTGTTTCATTTCATGTTCACATGGATGACCAACAGAAGTTTGATGACCACTATTGACAAAGGCGCATTATCTCACAACACTACTATAGACGGTTTTCACAGAATGGCCAGTCCTCCACTTTAATGATTTTTTTAATGCAACAGGAAGTGAGCTGGGGTTCAATTTAGAATGTTTTTGTTGTCAAGTTAAAACCATTTATAATAAGGCATTATGACTGCATACAACCACACATAACATTACACTGCGTCATTGTATGGTAACACACTTGTCTGCTATCTTGTCTCTTGTGTCTGCTTCCAGGGCCAACCAAGTGATGCATCTGCCTCCCCCTCTGTCCAGCCAATGGACACGTCCACTGCCATCCACTCCAACTCCTCACACCTCTTCTGCCCAGTCTGAGGACAACAGCCCATGCTGGACCCAAGTAAGAAAACATCTGCATCTCACACTGGATATGCAGTACAAGCAACTTAAAAAAAAATCTACTCCAAATTACAGGATTATTATTAACTTGTTGGATTAAATGTGGATGCAGGGGAATGTGATTGGCTCATTGTTGTTATACAATCTCTTTACTTCCACGGTGATAGACAGCTTGAAGTCTGGCATTGTAAGCGTGTATCTAACTTCTGTATCATGATGTACTTACTGCCGGGCACATTATAGAGAGCCAAAGTGAACGTCACTTCCTGCCTTTCTCTCGGTACGAGCATCTGGAAAAATATGAATGGGGGTGAATGGTGAGAGACAATACTTTTTTGATCCCGTTTGAATTCTGCCACGGGGTACACATGTACATTTGTCAATTTAAAAGATAACTTTGCAAGTCAAGAAAGTCGCAGTTTGTTCTGAAACTGAAACGTAAGGTTTAGTTTTGTCAATCAACTACATCTCTCGTGTCTCACAATACGTCACACCATCAACAACGTGGACTGGCAGGAGAGATGTCACTTATGCGACTGGTTGTGCATAGTCTTTCTGATTTTATAACTTATAGTGGCACAGTTTTACCACAAACTGCGACTTTCTTGACTTGCATGGTTATCTTTTAAATTGACACAAAATTACATTTGTACCCCGTGGCACAATTCAAACAGGATCAAAAAAGTATCGTCTCTCGCCGTTCACTCCATTCATATTTTTTCAGATGCTGGTACAGAGAGAAAGGCAGGAAGTGACGTTCACTTTGCCTCTCTATATAATGTAAATCCAGCTTACAGTCCCTGGCTGGCTCACTATGCTGCTTCCCAGCCGGGGAGAAAGGCGCTGCCGTCATGCCGCCAGGAATGAGCCATGAACCGCGGATGGGACATTGTGAATAGCGATATTCTACAATGAGAGTTATGAAAAGCCAATTAAATTACATAGGCCTTTGTATTAACATTAATCCAAGTAATCTTTTGCATGCTTATCTGCACAGATATGGACATTTCTGGTGATCTGTGCCTCCTTGTGCTGTTTGATGCCTGCCCGGTAGTGATGCGCGGGTCACCCAGAACCCGCCGGGTCCCGCGGGCTGGGCCGCCCCGCAGGCGGGCTGGGTTGGCAAATTATGAAAATATCGCGGGTGCGGGCGGGGCAGGCTC
This sequence comes from Poromitra crassiceps, assembly GCF_964638095.1. Classification (NCBI taxonomy): domain Eukaryota; kingdom Metazoa; phylum Chordata; class Actinopteri; order Beryciformes; family Melamphaidae; genus Poromitra; species Poromitra crassiceps. The sequence goes on from NC_139635.1 coordinate 37,740,088, forward strand.
AGAACGTGACAAAGCAACATTATTAAATAATTTAGAGCAATGAAACACGCAGAGTAATTAACCTTAAAGACGTTAACTCTCTCTCGCATGTAGGTACACACAATCAGACAGACTCCTGCTGCACTCTCTATAGCCTACATGGAGTAAAGAAACGCTTCAATGAGGTAGCCTATGTGCTCTCAAAACAAACACTTTGGAAGGATTATTCGCTGTAATTATTATTTGAAGTGTCCATATAATGCCACCGCAGATTTTCTGTTGTGGACTCGACTGTGATCTATTTGTCAACTTTACTGCAACGTGAGTAGGCTGTGAACAATTGAGTGCGCATGAGGTAATTAAAAGAAATCAGACAGCGAGTCTGGCCGTATCTGCAAGCCGTGTGCGCACCTGCTGCACTACTACGTTTAGCCTACTACTGCAACAATTGAGAGCGCATGAGGTAATTAAAAGAAATGGGGAAGAATAAGAACTGTTTCTGTAGCCTGCCTAGTGCCTACCTCTATACCTGCTACCTCCATTTGAAACACTGCGCGGTCACGCCATCCGCACTTTGGGGAAGCGTAGTCGGTCGTGCTATCTGAAGACCATGGATTAATTGAAGAAAGACCGACATGAAAGCAGCAGCGCAACTCATCCAGAGCAGGCCTAGGCTACAACTGTTGTCGCGCAGGGCAGCATGTGAGTGTCTGTGTGTGTGTGTGTGTCTGTGTGAGAGAGAGAGAGGGGGGAGAGAGACAGAGTTATTAGCTGCTTTGCACACCTTGGAAGCTCTGCTGTGCTCCTCCTGCGTCCGGAGACATATTACATTAAATTGGCCGTTGCGGGCTGCTGGGTTGGGCTGGGTTCGGAATTTTCAGATATTTTAACGGGGCGGCCGGGGCGGGCTGGCTCCGATGACGGGTTGGGTTGGGGCGGGCCTTAAAAAAACCTGACCCGCGCATCACTAGAAAGTAGACATCATTATTGTAGTAAGCTAAATTATTTCATACTTGTAAAATAAAACTAGAGAAATTATTCCATTTTCGATTTGGGTCTTTTGAGAGGGGGGTGGGTCGTTCTCGCGTGGGATCCTTACGTCACCTGACAACTTGGTTTTCACTTTGAAAAACATGTCAAAGAAGCTGTCTGAGAGAGCCAAGTCATTAAAAAAATCGATCCTAACCCCTAAACTAAAAAGATTATTGCTCCTAAGGGACCCTAAAGCTGCGTTCACACCGACCTATTAAAGTTTTTCGCTGGCATCGAAAATACGCTCTCCGCCCGGGATGAAATATCCCAGCTCGAGCTAAATTACGCTGGCATCAGTCGCTCCCTGTTCAACGCTGATTGGCTGCCGTGTGAGAGTGTGTCAAATATCACACTGGCTTGGAACAAACCGCTGGTTATTGTGTGGCAACAAACCGCATTGACAGCTGACATGAAGGCTACGTTCACACAGCCAGCCTTAGTGCTTGAATCTAATCTTTTCCCACCTAAGTGACTCAGGTCAGTCTTTTTTATGACTGTGTGAACAGTACAAGTCACATTGAAAGTTACTTTTTTAAAGACGACCTGGGCTACTTTCAAATGTGGAAAAACATCAGATTCGAATCTGATGTTTTGGAATGTGACTCCGGTGTGAACAGACATCTTGCCCATATCTGACTTAATGCTTCAATGTGACTTTTACGTCATTCCAGAGCGACATTCGTCACTATTCTGCACTGGCGGGAGGAGGGAGGACCAGATTGTGATTACAAACATGGAGGACAGCTGCGAGGGAGGTAATCAGTGGAGGAACAGTGAGGTTTTAGACCTCATAAGTATTAGCAAGAAGTAGCAGCTATTGCTCCACAGAAAGCCATTATTAAAAAAAAATCTAAAGGCTCTCTTTCTCCTCTTCCTCGCTATCATCTGCACCTATATGACGGCACGGTGGCTCAGTGGTTAACACTGTTGCCTCACAGCAAGAAGGTCCCGGGTTCGAACCCCGGTCCGTCCCAGGTCCTTTCTGTGTGGAGTTTGCATGTTCTCCCCGTGTCCGTGTGGGTTTTCTCCGGGTGCTCCGGTTTCCTCCCACCATCAAAGAAAGACATGTATGTTAGGGTTAATACTCCTGGCTGTCAGTGCCCCTGACCAAGGTACTGGCAAAATAACTGGAGTTGGTCCCCGGGCGCTGCACAGTGGCTGCCCACTGCTCCTAGTTCTAGGAAGGTTCCTAGTAGAGGATGGGTCAAATGCAGAGGATGGATTTCCCCAAGGGGATAAATAAAGGATAACTTAACTTAACTATATTCCCTGTCTTCCACTGCACAATAACTTGTAAATTGAACCGTAAACAACAGATGAAACAACATCGTCAGCTACCGCCATGTTTACTGCTGTCTTCTTCTGGGTTTATGTAGAACAGCAGTGTGCTGCACATGCGGGTCACTTCAGGTCCGCGACCTGTTCACACTGGAGTCTGATATGGGCCACTTTTAAAAAGTCTGTGTGAACAGCCACACAAAAAATCAGATGTGAGCAACAAGTCAGATTCAAGCACTAATGTTTGCTGTGTGAACATAGCCGAAATGAAGTCTGTACTAGCTCACGTTAGGAGCACGCTGATAGGCTTAGCTTGTAAACAACTACAGTGGCTCGTAGTGGACAAATATCATGACATTGCGTAACGTTATAGCCCCCAGATGTCCGTCAATTATTGTGCCTGTTGACGAGCGATTTAAACAGAGCGACAGAGTGATTCCATAGGGTTGAATCAAGCGACAGAGAGAAAAATAAATATCTCGGTGTGAACACAGCTTTAGGAGCAAGAAATAAATGAGCACAGAATGATTAAAAAATAAGGAGGCTCTAGTTAGTCTCAAGAGATCAGAATGAGCAACAGATTTTTTTGCTATGGTTAGATGGATAACAGTGAAACTATGATCAATATAGTATTTTTTCTATGTTCTCCAATTGTGTTAACTATTAACTACTACTAACTTAACTACTTTATTCAGAATTGACATCACAACATACGTTTACTTGCATTTCACTTATGGTTATCCGCTTGTGTAAAGTAAAGTAAAGGTAAAGTCCCACTGATTGTCACACACCTGAGTGTGCGAAATTTGTTCTCCGCATTTGACCCATCCCCTGGGGGAGCGGTGAGCGGCAGCAGCACCGCGCTCGGGAATCATATGGTGATCTAACCCCCCAATTCCAACGCTTTGATGCTGAGTGCCAAGCAGGCAGGCAAATGGGTCCCATTTTTATAGTCTTTGGTATGACTCGGCCGGGGATCGAACTCACAACCTCCCAGTCTCAGGGCGGACACTCAAACCACAAGGCCACTGAGCTGGTGTAAGCACACAAATTGAAATATATCATGAAACGACAATGGTTTAAGCAAGTGTACTCAAACTTTTGACTGAGTAATGGCTAACTTAAGTTCTGGCCAAGGGACAACAGTTGGAAATTAGCCATCTGGCTAACACTGTCACATTTGACAGTGATGTTATGTGCACTGTAGTGCGAAAGCATGTGAACTAAGCACAAGGCCAAAACACATGCTGTGTGGCACTAAAAATCATTTTCCAAGGTTGGCAGGTCTGCTGTAGCAAGAGTGAGCAAAATCTCAGAACACTGGCAATTGTACAGGAAAGAGGAAATGTCACAATTAAAAAAAAAAAAGATAGTGGAATATCCTCAACTGTTATGTACACAAGGCTGAATTAATTCAGTGATAAGCTCAGTGTCTTCTTGCCCCTAACTGTAACTTCTGTTCCAGCTACTAATGTTGGAGAAGACTTGCTGCACTCACTCTCCCGGGATGAAATCAACAATCTTTTTCCCGGTCCTGAAAACTTCCTGAGGCTGTATGGCACCTTGTGATGTGAGACAAAAGGGTCAGTGCAGGGAGCACGTCAGTGCAACACCAGCCCCCTGCAGGAAGCACCAGCACCCCAGTGCAACACCAAGATCACAGTGATAACATGTATGTGGTATTGCATTTAATATACTGTATGCATCTGTGAGTCTTTGGATGAAAACGTTAGGCCACGCAACAGCTTTAGTGTCTGTCCAGGGATCTTAGTATTCCATTCATTTGTAAGTGTTTGGAAACCTAATATTTCCCAATACTTTTTTCTTCTGATGTAACCTGCAGCCAGCACCCAAGTGCCATGCCGATCTGAAACCAGCAATGCCAGTCACCTGCAATGAGCACCGCAGAGCAACGCCAGGATATCAGTGATGAAACATGTATGTATTTTTTAATACTCTGTATGCAATATTGCAACAATACATTAGCCCACAGTCCACATACCTTTTGTTTTTGGGTCATGGTTTCACTACGCATTTTATGCATAAGGAGAAAAAAATGCTTCCATTTCTAAAATGGAAGCATGGAAAATGGAAATGCTTATTAGCAAAAAATCTATTTCTGGTCTATAATATGAAAGTATAAAAAAACACTTGCAAATGTAAAAGTGCTTCTTAGTAGGGCTGAACGATTTGGGTAAAAAATCTAATTGCGATTTTTCTGACCGATATTGCGATTTCGATTTAATTTCGATTTTTTTTTTAATCAAGTTTCAGTGCAATATTAACTGTAATAAATGTAAAACACAATGGAGCATTTGCCTACCACATTCAAACATCACAATCAACAAACTGCTCTATATTATAATGCAAGGATGAGAACTTGGATAAGAATTCCTTCCAGCAACATTTATTTGCTTTTAAACAACAGCTGCAATTCTCTCTGTGTCTCAGTCTTTAACAATACAAACAAAACAAAAAGCACCAGCATCGCTGCAGCTCTTGAAGTAACTGCCCAAGGATCGCTTGGCCTTTTTTGCAGCCGATGGCCTGGCTCCTTCCTGTGCTGCACTTTGAGGCACAGCAGCAGCATCTGGGGGTGATGGCAGCCCTCTTCTCCTGCAAAACACAGACACAACTGTTAAGTTTCACATTAATGCAATTCACAGCACACACATTCATTCACACATCAAATACGGGGCACAGGGCAGGCTATATACACACGCAGTGTTTCAGTGAAGCCCTATTTTGCAAGGAAAGCCAGGGGAGAGAGGGGGAGGATAAGGAGAGAGGAGTGGGAGAGGAGAGAATTAATGCAAGTTACCTTTAGTGCCACCTGCACTTGTTCCATCTCTCTCTTCACCCGGGCCTTGATTTGTGGGACATTCTCTGCACTTATGTAGCTTGTTTGCAACTTTTCTGAAAAACAAAATAATTAACCAAATTATTCTATAAGTACTACATGGCTGTATTGCATTTTTAAGATTGGAACTAATTATAGATGATGTAGGAGGGAGAGAAAGTAGGGAGGAGAGATGGGGAGGGAGAGAGCAGAACGCTGGGAGAGAGGACATTAGCTGCTACAGAATCATTCCATTTCCCAGACTGACAATATATTGGCTATATAATATATTGGGGGAGGTGAAGAGGGGCATTTAGACATTACTGTAGGCTTACCCAGGGCCGATCCTGGCCATTTGGGTGCCCTAAGCGTAATTGTTCTGTGGTGCCCCCCCCCCCCCCCCCCGTAAAACTTTCAATAACTGTCAAACGAAAGACTGCAAAATCATTAATTATGAACGATACTAGTGTATCTCACATTTCATTACATGTGGGAAACAAACAATTGTTAGAATTACTGTACATGTCAGCAAACAAGTGGTTGTTAAACTGTACATGCAAGCAGGGGCGGACTGGGATCATAATTCAGGCCGGGCATTAGATACCAAGCAGGCCAGGCCGATACAGGCCGACGTGCGTGCCGGCGTCCGAAGGGCGGCGGCGAAAAAATTGGGCTGTTTGAAGCCCAATTTGGGCCGTTTGAAGCCAGATTTGGGCTGTTTGAAGCCAGATTTGGACCGTCTGAAGCCCGATTTGGGCCAGTTGAAGCCAGATTTGGGCCAGTTGAAGCCAGATTTGGGCCGGTTGAAGCCAGATTTGGGCCGCTTGAAGCCCAATTTGGGCCGTTTGAAGCCCAATTTGGGCCGAGTCCAATTTTACAATGAGATGCACCCTGAATAAAGTAATAAAACCACTAGTAAACCAGTAGGCGGCGCCTGGCCTGCTGTTCAGTGAGTGGCCTGACTGAGGGCACCAAAAAAAAAAAAAAAAAATTTTTTTTTTTGGTGCCCTCAGTCACGTGATGCCCTACGCAGTCTGCGTACTCTGCGTAATGGGTTGGAGCGGGCCTGGGCTTACCAAGCTAACGTTACAATACAAGTAGCCTACTGCATTCAGGCAGAGTCAGACTGATAATGTTAAGTGAGAGGGGAAGAGGACATGTAACGTGAGCTAGCCAGTTAGGGCTAGCAAGCTAACTTTACTAGCTAAATGAGCTATCTCCTTAGGGAGAGAGCTAGCGTTAGTAAAGTTAACTTGCTACGTTGCTAGCCCTAGCTGCTAGGCTAAATAACGTACCGATGGCGAGGTGTAGTCTGTGGTGAAGCACTGGAGTCTGGTCCATCTGTTGATTTCCATAGCTTTTATGACGTTTGAAGCGTTGTCGGCACCGCGCTTGCTTAACACTGTCTAACTAACCGATGCTCTAAATCCAAAGTAGTTCCAGCCTTTCTTCGGTGCTAAATCATCCGGCGGCCGCTTCTTGTTCTTGTTCGGCTGAAGCTATTACACTTCCGAGTCTTGTTAGATAGCTGCCCTTCCATTGTAGAGAATCCAGTCAGTGGCGCACTATTAAAAATCCAGTCAGAGTGAATAATGTGTCAACTTTTGTAAAGTTCGCTAATCGGCTCGCTAGCTATATTCTGCAGACTGCTGCAGCCATGGGGCTGCAGCTAGGTTTCTCCTCCTCCATCCAGGCACGTTTGATGCTGGTGCTGCTGCGTAAACATACGTCCGTCTACTACGGCGTGCTGCTGCTGCGTAACGACGTCACGTAACGTGTACCTACATGCAGTCATGTCACATGTTAAATCGAAGCCTTTGCGATTAATCTAATTGCGTTGTTTCAAATCTCGGTTTCGATTTAAATTCGATTAATCGTTCAGCCCTACTTCTTAGCCATGACTACTTGTAGGATAACCTAGGTAATAACATTACGAGACATTGTACATTTTATTTTCGAAGCAAATAGATAGCCGGAGCTACTTTCCTGATAAAACAGGAAATGTCCGGGAAAGTAGTCTCTTATGGGGTTGTGTTTCTGTGGCTTTCTCTTTAAAGCTGGAGTGAGTACATTTACAATTGCTGGAGTGAGTACATTTACAATTTGTTTATATAAACAAATGTCCATTACGTTCAAGGCATTGCCAAACAAGTTCCCACAATGCTGTATTTCTCAATATACCAGAGTTTTCAATCCGACACAGTCGTGCCCGACAGGTAGAAAACTCAGGTATACTGAGAAATGCACAGAGAGAGTTATGTGGTGCAGATAGGCTTAATCAGCATTGTGTGAAGTCGTTTTGCAATAGCTGAATATGTGCATAACATAAACATTCGTTTATGTTATGCACTCCAGCTTTAAGCAGCGAGGCCCAGTTCCATGTCTTTACGGTGAGACTTGTGCAGTATATTGGATACTGCATGCCTACATTATGTTTTGTACTTTGTCATTTTCACAATGACATAAGGAGAAGTGTTCACACTGTGATTTTTGTTTTAAGAGTCGCTTTATTGAAACTTGGTTTCAGTATCTGGTCAGCAAAAAAATTATACAAAATCTTTTTCTCCGATTTGATGTATAATGATTGTTTTAACTGTGATGGTTTTTCTAATTGGTAGTTTTCTAATCTTTTACATTGACTTTTGTCATCTAGGTTTCAGAAGACCCAAACGGTTTCCTGCGCCAACAACCTCTATCATCTCCAGTTGTGGTCATCAGTGAGGAAAACTGCATGATCGCCATGGGAGCATGCCAGTGGCGACCTTCGAAAGAGATCGGTTGAAAGAGGGACTTGTCTACCCGATGGCATATTATTATGTCCTACACCTCACTTACTCCAAGTGTGACTCAACAGTGCTCTCAGTACTGCAAGCTGAGATCCACCATGATGCCATCCGTGATGGACATTCAACCCCTTCCTACAAAAAGCCTATGGGCGAATGGAAGGCCTTCATGAGTGAGGTGAGTGTGAGAGAGTGAGGGACAGGCAAATGGAAGGCCTTCATGAGTGTTCTTTTTTTGGAGGAAAAATATATATTGGTCTGCCATCACTGTAGAAATGTCTTAAAACCTTGTCAATTGTTGTCTGAGCTTCAGTTCTGTGTTGTAACAGTCATGTTCTGCCATTTCACATTCAAGACCTTTTAAATGTGTTATTTTTTCGATGTGAATATATATGTTCTCAATCATGATGTTCATTTACGCTGAGTTAAAAATAATTTGCGTGCTTTTAAAAGAAATAATTTTATGTTACAAGCATGTGACATTGTGTCCATGTGGGGGTGTGCGAAGAGTGCTCCAAGTGGTGCTCTGCTTTAACTCCCTGTCGTGGGCGTCCCCCCCCCCCTCCTCTCTTTCACTCATTCAGAGCTTCAACACAACAAACATGGCTGCTGTGAGCCCATACGGTCTTGTCTTGGACATGGACAGAGCGAAATATGGGATTATTTTGCTTACGTTACATTGCTGACAGTGACAGGGACTGACACTACATAGCCCGTCAGTAAACAATGTTTAAAAGTGCGGAGGCGAACTGGCGAAGGGAGCTGACCAAACGCCGACAAACATCCCGACTTAAAAGAGCAACAGGTTAGCGAATGTGATCGATAACCTAATTACATTCCCTCAAATAAGTTTTTTATTTTGTGACGAGCAAACATTTTTCACCGTCAGTTTGACGAGGAAATGTGCTCAGTACGAGCGACCCTCTGCCAAGTAACATTATTGAGTCATGACGCTGTTTATTTAATAGGGTGATCTGGTTGTAAAAATAAAACATTTACATCAGAAAGACATTGAAAGCAGTGATTGATAAATGAAATCCAATGTTTTTCTACAAATTGCATCATTGGGAGGTTGATTCTGGCACTCAATATTAAGGGTGGGCAATATATCGATTTTATATCAATATTGTGATATGAGACTATACATGGCAAGGCTGTCCAAACCCTTTTGAATGGGGGCCAGATTTGATAATGTGAAAATACCTGGGGGCCAGCTACTTTCTGTTGTATCTGAATTCTGTTGAATTGATACAGTACATAGAAGTTATGGCAAACTTAGTCTCGACGCCAGACCCATGAGAGTTCTTACGCTGATACACTAGGTTACTGCATGCTGCAGAGCTCTCTCTGGGTCTGGGACACTTTCCCTCAGAGGGCTGGTTATGGGAGGGAACCGTTCACTTGGCCAGTCATATGCCAGTGATGGCTTCAGTCCTCTCCAATCAGTAACGACTTTGCGATCAGACAACACGGGAGGCGCAGCCCATTTGCTCTCTCATCGGTGCTACGACCTGTCACTCATTCAATTTCAACCCGCCTTCAAAACCAGCAGTGGCTGTTAACTGGCACAGACTCACTTATGTAGTATACGGAGCGCAGCGATTCAACGTAATATTTGAGTCTGGGGAGAGACTATGGCAAACTAAGACAGATGGAATTGAATGCTTATGGGAGAGGAGAGTGACTGCTGTGAGGAAGATGTTGAAGATGATGATGGCTAAGACACATCCTTGTTTTACTCCTACTTTGACGTAGAAGGGTCAGACTGTTGTCCACTTATTTGAACGTGGGCTTGCATGCCGTCATGAAATAGCTTTAGAATGGAGAGGAATTTGGGTGGGACTCCAAATCGACTGAGTAGGTCCCAGAGTAGCTTTTGATTTACTGTGTCGAATGCCTTCGAGAGATCAATGAAAGCCATATACAGGTCCTGCTTATGTTCTCTGCACTTCTCCTGGATCCAGGCAGTGGTGGCCGATACAAATTGGCACTGACCTCAAACTATCCAATCAGACAAAAGTTGACATTTTCTCGGAAACGGAAGGTCAGATCGAGATGCCTATAAAGGACTATAATATATTTTCTCACCCCAAATCCATCCATGAGTCTCTACGAGTTACAGTTGCAGAGATACGTCCGCCCTGCATGCAGGACTACAGGAGAGACATAGAGGACAGCGAAGTTGGGGGTTTAAGTCACTGATCAAACACTCGATTTCAGTGATTGCTGTCAGAATATAGAGCCATTTAACACTTATTTTAACACAAAAACATTGCTGAATGTACCTTTAATGTGATAATCTAATTTCTTACGTTCTGAAAATAAATCCTGTTTTCTAAAATTCTGTATTCAATGTTGATTTTTTTCTTTTTGTGATACGAAAGTTTTGACATCAACCAGATTTAAATTTCTACCCATGTCTAGCCAACATTGGAGGCTGATGCCTAGCCAACGTTGGAGGCTGATGTCTAGCCAACGTTGGGTTTTGATGTCAACCCCAACCAAAATTCTGTGTCTATATAACGTTGGAGGCTGATGCCTGGCCAACGTTGGAGGTTGATGTCTACTCAACATGGGGTTTTGACGTCAACCCCAACCAAAATTCTATGTCTATCCAATGTTTGAGGCTGTCTATCCAACGTTGGAGGCTGATGTCTAGCCAACGTTGGAGGCTGATGTCAGCCCAAAGTTGGGTTTTGACATCAACCCAATTTTCATTCTCAACCAAACTTCTACATCTATCCAACGTTGGAGGCTGATGTTTATACAACGTTGGGGGCTGATGTCTGCCCAACGTTGGGATTTGATGTCAACCCGATTTTAATTTCCAACCAAAATTCTACATCTATCCAATGTTGGATGCTGATGTCTAACCAACGTCAGAGGCTGATGTCTATCCAACGTTGGAGGCTGATGTCTTGCAAACGTTAGGTTTTGACGTCAACCAGATTTTCATTCTCAACCAAAATTCTACATCTATCCAACGTTGGAGGCTGATGTCTATACAACGTTGGGGGCTGATGTCAGCCCAACGTTGGGATTTGATGTCAACCCGATTTTCATTTCCAACCAAAATTCTACATATATCCAACGTTGGATGCTGATGTCTAACCAACGTCAGAGGCTGATGTCTATCCAACGTTGGAGGCTGATGTCTTGCCAACGTTGGGTTTTGACGTCAACCAGATTTTCATTCTCAACCAAAATTCTACATCTATCCAACGTTGGAGGCTGACGTCTATACAACGTTGGGGGCTGATGTCTGCCCAACGTTGGGATTTGATGTCAACCCGATTTTCATTTCCAACCAAAATTCTACATATATCCAACGTTGGATGCTGATGTCTAACCAACGTCAGAGGCTGATGTCTATCCAACGTTGGAGGCTGATGTCTTGCCAACGTTGGGTTTTGACGTCAACCAGATTTTCATTCTAAACCAAAATCCTACATCTATCCAACGTTGGAGACTGACGTCTATACAACGTTGGGGGCTGATGTCTGCCCAACGTTGGGATTTGATGTCAACCCGATTTTCATTCCCAACCAAAATTCCACATCTATCCAATGTTGGATGCTGATGTCTAACCAACGTCAGAGGCTGATGTCTATCTAACGTTGGACGCTGATGTCTTGCCAACGTTGTGTTTTGACGTCAACCCGATTTTCATTCTCAACCAAAATCCAACGTCAGTTCAACGTTGGAGTCCAACGTCGATATGACGTTAAACTGACGTCCCGTGCCAGCTGGGTAGTTCACCATGATGTTCTAACATCAGTGTGTGCTGTGTGCATGTATGGTTGGTTAATAATACTAATGGTGTCTGGATCATCTAGGTGTCACATAGTGGCTTCCGCACAACTTTAGTGATCAGCATTTATCTGTTTCCGTTTTCACACTTCACACAGCAGCAACATGAACAAACCAAACAAAGTACAGAGTTAGACTCCATGATGCATCTCTTGCTGCATGATTTATTTACCATTTTCAAAGCAAAGTCTTTAACTCTGCTTTCTCATATCTCACTGTCTCATCAACTCATAAATAATCATATCAACATGATTATTATATTATTGTTGTGTATCCATATGGTAGCCTACTCCACTTTATAATGTTCTCACATCAGTGTGCTATCCTCATATATGGTTAAGATGATTGGGGCATTGAGTCCTGGGTGTGACATGGCAGCTTTAGATGGGCTACTCTCCCCAAACTCAGTGATCAGCATTTGCAGAGGGCCAAAGTCACGCCCTCTTCCACGTTCAGCATACAAACCAGATTTCATCCGCCATTCATTTTTCCATCTACATTTCATAAAATGCTTATAAATATAGCTGTACTTGGTCAAACTAAGTGATTCTGCTATATTTACAATCAGGAGAGACATATAACGTTTCACTCTGACAAAAAATGGCAGATAAAAAAAAATCTTTTCAGCATTTTTATTGTTCTATTATTGTTGATGTTATATGGTCTCTCCTGGTTCTAATAGGTGAATCGCTTGGTTTGATGAAGTAAAACTATTTTAATAAGCATTTTATGAAATGTAGATAGAAAAATTAATGGTGAATTAAATCCCTTGGTTCGTATGCAGAACGCGGAAGAGGGTGTGACTTTGGCACTCTATTGACAGTTGTGTTTCACACTCTGCTCAGCAGCAAATATGACCAGTCTGAACAGACAGGCTAAGTACTCTATTGGATTTCATGCATCTCACTCTTTATGTGAGTAGTGCAGGTCTCTGGCAGGTTCATGCTGTAGCAGCTCCACTACAGATGAAAGTCTGTCCTGTAATGTGTTTGTTAATGTGATTGTGGTTTGTGATGTGCTCTGTGTTACAGTGGTACAGGCTCAGCGTGGCTGGGGAGTGACTTACACTTCTACTGAGATCTGTGCCTTCAAAGGATCAACAGTGGACATACACTGCACCTACAGTTACCCCGACTACCACTACTTGCAATTTACAAAAAGATTCTGGTTTACTAAAAATGTGGATCTGAGAACAGACCCAGCGTATCAGGATCGTGTAAAGTATCATTATCAGCCCAAATGCAGTTCCACTATACATACTGGTACATATACTGTATACTGTACTGGACTCGTGAGAATCAAAGACGTGAGAGAGACTGACTCAGCTGTGTACAAGTTCAGGTTCGAAACAAACCATCCAGATGGGCGCTATACTGGTTTACCTGGAGTCACTCTGACTGTCACAGGTAACACTTTGATCACATTATTTGTTCATTCACTTCCAAATATAGCTCAACATCTTGCAAATGCTGTTGTGATTTGTGTGTGTGTGTGTGTGTGTGTGTGTGTGTGTGTGTGTGTGTGTGTGTGTGTGTGTGTGTGTGTGTGTGTGTGTGTGTGTGTGTGTGTGTGTGTGTGTGTGTGTGTGTGTGTGTGTGTGTGTGTGAGTGTGTGATTGGATTGGATTGACGGTTTAGTCTCCAGTGACATTTCTGTCATGTTCACATATCCAGGTCTCCAGGTGCAGCTGACCAGGTTATCAGTCAAACCTGATTCCACCCAGGTAAAGCTGCAGTGTCACAGCAGTTGTCCTCTAGCTGGTGATCTGCGGTACATCTGGTACAAGAATGAAGAGAAGATTGAGGAAGGAACTTCTTCTTATACAGGCTACTTTGCTCCTGGAGACTACTACTCCTGTGCTGTAGCTGAATATAAGCCTTCCCGCTCGCCTTCAGTGTGTGAGTGACATACCGCCATCTGGTGGAGCTTTTTGAATTTAATTTAATATATTTATTGTCATTGTACCAGCCAGGTACAACAAAATTAGGTTGCGACTCTCATAGATGCAATAAAAAATACATTACATTAAAATGATAAGATGATAAAAAAAAATACAATAGAATAATAGCAAGAAGATTGGCAACATGTAAACGTACGACAGAGTTGTGGCTCAATGTGCAAAGCCAGACAGCACTAGAGGTAGATGGAGGTAGAGCAGCTTATGTTATGTATTTTGTATGTAAACTCTATCTATGCCATTTAGGTTAGTATGCATGTGATAAAGGGCCTTCTGCTTCTCTAACCATCTTCATCTTATAGTTAAGGTCTGTTAATGTAATGTCTTCCAGATGGTCCAAAGGTTCCCTCAGTGTTGGCGAGTCTCACTGGTGAAACAGTGGAGGGACGTTCAGTGACTCTGACCTGCAGCAGTGATGCCAACCCAGCACCTACTTACACCTGGTACAAGGAGAACCGAAGACTGCAGCAAGGACCAGAGAAAAGTTACAGTTTCACTTCCATCAGCTCTGAGGACAGCGGGACGTACCACTGTCAAGCTGATAACCCATATGTACAGCTCATCTCTTCCTTTTTATTCATAGATGTCCAATGTAAGTAGAAAACATTAGCAAATCTCTTAGGCCGATAATGACTTTACAAGAGCATTGTGACACTCTTATCATGCAAACCCCCTGAAATAAATCCACTTGAACTTGATTTGTGTGTGAACCCAGTGGGGGGACAGCCCCCCAGCACCCCCCAACCCAGTTTGTCTTTCTGAATATTTGCCTACCAGCTTCATTCACAAGCCTGCTTCTCTAACCAATTGGTCCTGCCTCTCACATAAGCCATTTAAATAGTTCCATGATAAAAACATCCTCATCTTATAGTTAAGTTATGTTAATATAATTTCTTCCAGATGGTCCAAAGGTTCCCTCAGTGTTGGTGAGGCCCTCTGCTGAAACACTGGAGGGCAGTTCAGTGACTTTGACCTGCAGCAGTGATGCCAACCCAGCAGCTACTTATACCTGGTACAAGGAGAATGGAGATCCAGAGCAGAAAGCTTTGAAAATAGGACCACAGCTTGACTTGGTTTCCATCCAGTCGTCTGAATCTGGAGAGTATCACTGTGAAGCTGAGAATGAGCTGGGGACAAAGAGGTCTGCCTCTGTCTCTATTAATGTGACATGTGAGTGAAACTGAAAGCAACAAAACACAAACAAACAGACAAACCTACAAACAAACAAACATGTTTTATCTGTCATAGCCGTTATTAACCAGGGGAAGGTTTCGCTGAGCTTGTATGTTTTTTTCTGATGTGCCCTGCTTCACTTTCAACTGTGAGCTGCCCAGTACAACCACAGTGTGTGACTGTAGTTCACTGAGCAGCTCCACTGCAGCACTTGGAGATGAAGTGCCTTGCTCAAGGGCACAGTGACAGCAGATGTTGAGGAACAAGAGAGCGTTACATATTAACTGTTGTCAACAAGATCTTCCCAGCTGTTCTGGGGATTCAAATCAGACTTCCAGTCACAAGCTGACTTCCAAATTTTCAATTAATTGCAGTATGTGTCATTGTTAAAACACATCCTTATTTCATTAATCCATGTTAATCCATGTCCAGATGGTCCCAGGAACACTTCAGTGTTGGTGAGTTCCTCTGGTGAAACAGTGCTGGTGGGAAGTTTGGTGACTCTGAGCTGCAGCAGTGATGCCAAACCAGCAGCTACTTACAACTGGTACAAGTCAACAGATGTCTCTCCAAAAGCATCAGGACAGACCTTCATCATCAGTGACATCACATCTGAACACAGTGGAGAATATTACTGTGAAGCCCAAAACAGCAGAGGACGTCAGAACTCCACCTTGTTGCAGTTGACTGTTCTGGCAGGTAAGCAATATGCTAATTCACTTTAATTACACACAGCATGTGCTAGGTAAAAGGGGTCGTAGCTAGGCATAGGAAGGTCCTAAAGAGTCAGGGTTCGAGGGGGGGGCAGGGGAGTGGCTAAGGGGATGTGGGTGGTGGGAGGCGTGCGACAAAGAAGGGGTTATGGGCTAGGGGAAAAACTGATTATCAGTCAGTAATGGACTTTAACATCTAATCCCCTAATTAATTGTCAGTATTTTCATCTGATCTCTTCACAGCCCAATGGAAATTAACTGCTGCTGTAACAACAACTCTTCTCCTGGTTATCATACTCCTCATAGGCCTATTTGTCATCTTCCTATGGATTAGGTGAGTGATTCTGTTTCACTGTGGTTATGTTCTCTTAGACATTTAAAAATCAGTGATTTGTTCAGTAATTCAGGTGTTCATTCATTCTCCTAACCAGAAGGAAGAGGGCCTCCCAACAACCACCTGCAGGAGGAGGACCAGACAACAGGCTGCAGGTGAGACAAGGAACTAAACAAGTCCAAAAGAAAATGACTTTCCTCCTGCAGTCTGGCTCCTTAGTTCAGACAGACAGACAGACAGACAGACAGGCAGACAGACAGACAGACAGACAGACAGACAGACAGACAGACAGACAGATAGATAGATAGATAGATAGATAGATAGATAGATAGATAGATAGATAGATAGATAGATAGATGGAATTTATTAGTGTTGTGCACCATAAGCCCATATGGGCTTACAACTGACAAGACACAGAGTTCCTCGAAACCAACAAAAAACATGCAAATAACTAAATCAAATCACTGACAAGTAATCAATTAAACAGCTTCTCCATTATCAGTTTCCAAGCTTTCCAAATAAAACTGAAAACGTCCTCTCTGAATAACCATTCCAACTTAACATCATCTCTCAACAGAACAATTCAGGTTTCAGGTTTGGCATTTGATCAAATAAAAAGTCTTGGTTTGTCATACTGTATACTGTGACATCTTTAAAAGGGCATTAATTAGTCTAAGAACTTTAGTCAGAATTGCAACAATATCAAGATCACTTATTTCTTCAGACAGCCGCCCCAGCCCCTCCCATCTTATATTTTTATTTTCAAGCAGTGCACCCACCTCTATACGTGACATCATCATGTGTGTCCATTTGTAGCATGATAGACCAGGAGTAGCCTAGAAGGGGCCGACCTGAGGAAACTGCACCACTTGCTTCAACAGCTGGGTGTGGCAACCCCCCCCCCCCCCCCCCCCCCCAAATGACGTGACATTTCTGGGCTATTTATTAAAATTTATATCCTAGAAATTTGATCTTACTATTCAAGCAAAAACAATTACCATTTTGTGTAACTTGTCGGAAAACAATCTGATTGAGGAAAAGAGACCAGTTGAAATAACATTACAAATTCTTCACTATAACTTTGGTTATTTTTGTTTTGGTAAATGGCCTGCATTTATATAGCGCTTTTATCCAAAGCACTTTACAATCAGTAGGTACATTCACCCATTCATACAGGTGCTGGCACACCATCAGGAGCAATTTGGGGTTCAGTATCTTGCCCAAGGACACTTTGACATGCAGACTGGAAGAGCCGGGAATCGAACCACCGACCTCTTTCATCCAAAGCGATTAGTGACGACCCGCTCTACCTCCTGAGCTACAGCCGTTTTCAATTATACTTTTATCTATAAGTTTGGCAATGTGTTCTCTGTTCTCTGTTAAAATGTTTGTGCCGGCCACAGCTATGCCGCTTTACGTGCTATCGGGCTGAAACTTTCAGGGGGTGTAAAGAGCACCCATGCAGGTGACCAGACAGAGCCAGATTTTTTTGTATTAAGTGATTGCCCCAATTAATTAATGACATCAGTTATGTCATCAATGATGTTATACCATCACCAGTGTTGCAGTGATGTCATGATTGGGTGAATGTACCTACTGACTACTGAAAAGCGCTATATAAATGCAGGCCATTTACCATTTACCATGTCATACATAGGCATTGTGACATCATTGTGACATCATTGATGATGTCATCAGTGACACACACACACACACACACACACACACACACACACACACACACACGAGAGAGACTGAGGGAGAGAGAGGAGAGGGAGAGGGAGAGAGAGAGGGGCTAGAGTCTGAGGGAGAGGAGTAGAGGGAGCTAAGACTGAGGAGGAGAGGGAGAGAGACTGAGGGAGAGGGAGAGACTGAGCTAGCGAGGAATAGAGTGCGCATAGCGCGCGAGATGCCTTGTAAGTAAAAAAACATTGCACAATTGCTATATTGCAATATTGCTATTGTCAAATATTGGCCCAAGCCTGCTCTTTCATAGCACCATCCGCAGTTAAAGATGTAAGTAGGTATAAGGGAGCAGATTGGAATAAATTATGGCTGAGCGTTTTTTGCTCCAGAACAGATTAAGGGCCAGAAGTTTTCTAAAATGTCATGTAACTTTGTCTGTGTGATGTCTACCCATCAGCTAAACCCGGGTCGTGTGTCTGACACGTCAGCTGCAGCACAGACACAACCCACAGACCAGCAGGACTACGCCACCGTCCACTTCTCTAACACACAGACAGATCCTGTCTACTCCAACGTCAGGCATCAGAGAAGAAAGAAAGAGGAGGAGACTGTCCATTATGCTGCTGTCAACTTCAAAACAGCCCCAACTGATCCTGGGTGAGCTGGTCTTCACATTACAGCTGAATGAACCACCAACTTAGCACACTGTCCTCACTATGAGATTTACAATGCATCATTGTCTAAGATCTTTTTACTGTAGATTACTATAGAAAAGTGCACTCAGTGGAGTGCAGATCTCCACCAGGCACCGCTACACCTAACCATGGCCAAACTGAAACCCAACTGCGAAGAGAACCGCTTGCAGATAAGAAGGCGACATTAACATTGTTTAATTGATTTTGACACATGGCCAAGAGTGAACGGCACCTATCGTGCTTATAGCCTTTCTTACAGTAGCCTATGTATTGTATAATAAAGATTTAAAAGCTTGTTGGATTCAGTGAACGTCAGAGAAAGGGTGGGATTTAAAAAAAATAAAGTAACAGAATGCAGCCGCCAAAAGCAATAACATTAATGTAGGCTATAGGAGACTATTCAAATTGACCTTGATATATTGTGGTTGTCATTAGCGTGAAATGTCAACATTGTATTCTGGCGAATGGGGTGCTTTATAACGGGGAGATGTACCAGACAAATGTGTTGGTCACGTTTCAATAACAGTTACAGAAGCCACTTCTACACAGAGATCCAACAATATCGCCGCTAGGAACGCCCGCAAATAAGCCAGCGTTGCCTTTTTACACAGAAAGCGGTTTCTAAGTGTGTTTACACAGAAGGACTGCTTTCCGCGAGGAAAGGACGCATGGCGTTGTATCGTTGCCATGGAGATGTGAACAGCTAGCCTACCTGTTGGATTGTGGATTGTTTTGAGGAGAGACTGACAGAGAGGGAATCCTCAGACCATGACTCGCCACGCTAAAAAGAAAAAAAAATGAAAATGCTGCAGGCGTATTGTGAGAAAAACAACAATAGAGAGGTCCTCTGAGTGACAGGTCCTTAAGCTTATTATTATGTCCGTTAATTTTGCCTAATGTCAACATCGTTTGAGCATAAATATCCTAACCTACTTACTCATAAACTGTAGGCACGGAGCATTCCTCCTGGCGCCCCTGTTGCAGTCATGGATCGTATAGGCTACTTTTTTACTTTCACTTGGCCTTTCCCCTTTTTATTGTTGTGAAGGCCTTAACGTCAAATCTATTATAATATTCCTATATGGAGTTATGGATTTGTTGGGATATAGGCTATCTAGTAGGCTATAAATGCACAGGAATACGTTAGTTGTTTTTCGGAAGGGAGCGTGCACAGACCAGACTGCAGTAAACAGCGATCCCCCCACTTTGATTCCACTGCTGTTTTCAATTATAGCCTATGCTTTGGTTAATCTATAGTAGAACTTCAATGTGGAGGTGGTTTCCCCTGTAACTTTTTTTTATGAATGAGCTGAGTTTCGATCCGTCTTCCCGGGGGTTACCCTTTTAAACAGACGTTGATTTGGGGCTAATACTACCTCCACTGGCGTAACGAAAGGCGTAACAAAATGTCACGCCATTCCGTCCTTGTGACTTTTAAACAGGAGGTGAGGCGTAATCGTGCAACGATCGCTGCTTTCATAGGCTGTGTAAAAGGGGCTAGAGATACAAAGAACCGCGGCATCGGCTTGTTGAAACATGCATTTCAAAAGTCGCTATTTGCAAACATCGCTATGTGTCTCTGGATCTCTCCATCCTCCAGACTGTCCCTGCACTGGGTGTCACGTTTGTCACATGTAGATAGCCTGTTCTGGCTGACAGTTGCGCTGGGAGACGGGGAGATATGTGTCTCTCTGGATCACTCCATCCTCCAGACTGTCCCTGCACTGGGCATAACAGGTGTCCCCGGCGGGAATAGCCATGCAATTTCCGCCCCTGAAATGCTGTCACATCCACAACATCCACAGTCCACCCGACTTTTCCACCTTCGTCAAGCGTGGAAACGTTTTTTTTTTGGCGATATTTGGAGCGTTTTTTATGCACAAATTGAAATTTCGCATAAAAACAGGTGGATGGAAACCCGACTACAGACACACACACACCAAAAACATAATCTCCTTCCGGCTTTGCCTGGCAGAGATAATAACCATTTTATTACCATTTATCACCAATGTTGTTTGTTTGAACACATTTCCTCTTATCTTCAGAATGCACTAATTTATTTCCCCCCTCTCAGAACCAGCAGCCAGGGAGCTGACGACGATCCATCTGAGCTGTACAGCAAAGTCCACAAACCCAAGGCAAACCCCAGAGTCTGAACACAGCATGACCTTATGGCCTGGAACAGTTGTTTGGAGTGGAGGCAGTTGTTTGTGACACAGTATGACATTTTTTCAGAAGCATATTTCATTAAAGACTCAAGAAAAAAAGATATGTTGCTTATTTCTCACTGACTCCCAGCTCCTTGTCACTCAAAGTATGACTCGCTGGTTGAATGAGTAGATGATATTTTTAGGACCTCAATAGATTTTTAGGGGAGCACCTATAGAGCTCAACAGGCACTTTTCGTGACGTAATTTGCCCCTGGGTCGGAAGTAAGTTCCACGTCCATTTTCTCCATAGACATTTCGATAAATCCAAATGTAACGAGTTTTAAGGCTTGAACCAAGCCAAAAGGTCTTCCAGAGAATCTTGAGTGACCATAAAACATTCAATTTAATGATGACGTATTTTGGTAGTCGGAAGGCGGAGATCCCGGACATGCTGGAGCTTCAGGGGAAAAGCGAATGGGGTTTGGGATTTCGACAATGACATTACCGATGACATCATCACTGATGACATCATGAGTGTGCTCGAGTGACATCAATGATGACATCACAATTGAGGTCATAGACATTGTGACATCATAGGTAATGTCTATATAAGTGGAAGTATAAGCAGCAGTGGTACTACACTACTTGACTGTGATCGCGATCCAGCAATGCCTAAAAGGAAGGTACTGCCACGCTCCAATCCCAAAGCCAAGCGCAAGAAATTGGCTCGAGCCAGAGAAACTCCGGAGGAGTCAGCTGATCGAGCCAAAGGAAACTATGATCAAACAGCAATTAAGCACATTAACGAACAGGCTCGATGCACAGAGAAGCAGATTAAGCAGGAGTTTAAGAAGCTTCACCAGTTTCTACAAGAGGAACAGGAGGCCAGGATCTCTGCACTGAGGGAAGAAGAGGAGCAGAAGAGTCAGACGATGAAAGAGAAGATTGAGGGTCTGAGCAGAGAGATAGCAGCTCTTTCAGACACCGTCGGAGTCATACAGAAGGAGATGGATGCTGATGATGTCTCGGTCCTGCAGAACTACAAGGCTACAGTGGAAAGAGCCCGGCGCCCCGTGCTGGAGGACCCACAGCCGGTCTCAGGAGCTCTGATAGACGAGGCCAAACACCTGGGCAACCTCAAGTTCATGGTCTGTGACAAGATGAAGGAGATGTTCTCCTCTGATTCTGGATCCAAATGTCATCAGTGATGTCATCAGTCAGAACTCACTGATGACATCACTCGAGCCAGGGATGTCACAGTATGTCTATGTATGTGTCAGAGTGAGAGTGAAGGCCTGTAGCGCCCCCCCATGGGCCCATCATGGATGACATCATTCGAACCATTGTGATGTCAAAATGTATGGATTTATGGGGGGGGGGGGGGGCATATCAGGACATCCGCTATGACCGCTGGCAGCTTTGGCACATTGTGATGGAGTAGCTTCTTTATTGTTATAGTGGGGTAGCCTGAAACCATCGAAGGCTGAATGGATACGACAGCATCCCCGTTTAAATCAACGTTCCTGGATGGTCAGCAGCCAGCCAGTCGCTGAGGTGAGATGTTTTACAGCAAAAAGCAAAGCAACTTCTCCATCACCTTGCTGCCATGGATTGCAAATAATATGCTAATGTTGACGAATAGCCTATGCTAGTTTTGAGTAGAAGAGCTACTAGCTTTGTTAAAGCTACGTTAACCTTGACACTAATAGCTGTCGGTTGAGTTTTGACCGTTTGCTAACAGACACATCTGTACAACTCGAACAAGTGTGACACACATTACAGCCTTAATACTGACTGTGTTTTCACCATAGAAATTAACCCATAAAGGTCTCATATGATGCTATTTTTAACTGTATAAAACATGATGATTTTGTCCAGAGTGACAGCTGTCACTCAAACGTGAAGGGTTTTGTTTTCACCACACAGGCACTGACAACACTTCCACAAGTCACTTGCCCTCAGGAATTAGGAATCCAGTTCCTAAACTCTTTGACGCTGTGTACATTTCAGCGGCCGGTAGATTGCAGTCGCCCCCCTGTGCAAAATGAATGCGCGGCCGAGCTCCCCTCTCAATAGTGGTGTGAATCTCTTTCTCGCACCCGTGTTACAGTAGAAATTGTGCCCACGGGCGTGTTTGACCGGAAGGGGGAACCAAATCATTATGGGGATCAGTTGAGTGTAACACCAGACAGTATCCGACATCAAAGACATTTTATTCGGTTCAGGACCCATGAAGATGACTTCATTTACAAAAATGCCTTTTTCTCAACTTTTTGTGGAGAGACGGACGTTTTCAGTGACTGACCACTACCTACATTCAAGTGTCAATAACTAAAGAACGGACGAAGGTAGAATCAAACTTTTTTTTCATATGAAAGAAGAGACTCTCTTCTTTCTTTTGGGATATTCAGTGTTTACATAGTCAAAGAAGAAAATATTCCTCGAAAATTAGTGAAAATGACAGTTGAAGTTGCTAGCCACCTCTGGCGGGGAATGAGTTAATTGTGTCTTGTGAATGAAATGATAAGAACAAAATAATAAGAACAATTCATCAATTTGATGGGGATCCCCTGGAACCGCTTCATAGTCACCACCATCTCCCCCATCCCCCGCATGGAAACATATCTCACTCCAAGCTGAAATGTACAGTTATTTGCATCGCCTCCTGTAATATTTATCAGTGATGTTCCAGTGAGACCGGCATCCTTACCAGCCAGGATCAATGTGACGTTCTGTGAGGGAGGATTTCATAACTCTGTGTTGGGTGCTGGACTGCTGGTTGGCTGGTAGCTTCATGCCTGGGAGGCAAGAATGGAGATCAGAGAGAATCAAATCATATCGGGAGCATGGGACACACTCCTATAGAGTAGAGCCTCACACTCATACACGTGCACTGATAAGTGCGCGTGTGTGTGTGTGTCTGTGTGTGTGTGTGTGTGTGTGTGTGTGTGTGTGTGTGTGTGTGTGTGTGTGTCAGATGGACGTACATTTTAAATACATTAAATATGCAACCTCCACTCCCCACAACAAGCTTCTGTAATTTCCATACATTTGAAAAAGAATTTTCAAATATTGAAACCAGCAGTTGTAAATCATTATTCCTCTTCCAGTTATCACAATTATATTCCCTTATGTATTGTCCTTGTCTATGTCATGGGTTATCTAACGCGGGAAATAACTATCTACTCACTATTAAACCAACTTCAGTCTAGCATAAACTGTTGGTGGCCGTTACATTCTGCTCTCTCCTGCTCCTGTGGGTGGAGAAACTGCTCTCTCTCTCCTGGTCCTGAGAAACTGCTCTCTCTCTCCTGCTCCTGTGGGTGGAGACATTGGTCTCTCTCCTCTTCTACAATGGATTCCTCCCTGTGTGATTGTCAAACATCTCAATGTGAGAATAGTGAACACCCACACACACTCACTCTCTCTCTCTCTCTCTCTCTCTCTCACACACACACACACACACACACACACACACACACACACACACACACACACACACCTTTCCAACAAACACTCTCTCACAGACAGAATACCAGCGGGTTGCTGTTTGCTTCCTGTGGATGAGTTAATCCTCAAAGTCTGTTTGAATCAAATCATTCAATGTTGTTGCTGGCAGGTTAGCAACACTCACACACACGCACGCACGCGCACACACACACACACACACACGCACGCACGCACGCACGCACGCAAACAATAGCACTATCATTGATTTCAGTGAGGGGACCAAAATGCAGACGAGGTGCATTTGGAGTCCCTGGCAGGTAGCGCCAACTGTGAATAATATAGTTCTTTTCTAGCAGGCTCTGTTAGCGCTCGCCGCGGCGCTTTTGGCAGACAGATATAGGCCTATCGGCATTGTCATGTGAAAACCTCGGGACTCAGAATTTGACGATTGAATTGAAGGATTGCACAGTTCTATATGGAGATTCTACCGCCCTTGGGCTTTTGAAACCCTGTTGGAAAAATTCAAAAGTGACCGAGCTAGGCGTCCGGTGCAGTATTCCCTGCCTACCAACGCGGAGGTTCGAGCCCACGGGTTACCTCCAGCTTGGTCCGGTGGTGTCCATACAGACACAATTGGCGGTATGTGTCGTGGTTGCTGCACTTATAAGCGCCTCCTCTGGTTGGATGGGACGCCTGTTTGAGGGGGAGGGGAACTGGGGGAATAGCGCGTTCCTCCCTTGCGCTACGTCCTGCCGGTGAAACTCCTCGCAGTCAGGTCAAAAGAAGCGACTGGCGACACATGTATCGGAGGAAGCATGTGCTAGTCTACAACTCTCCCCAGATCAGAGGAGGTGGAGCAACGACCAGGACAGCAGGGGGAATTGGCTAAAGTACAATTAAGGAGAAGAATCTGAAAAACTTTGATAAATATATATATTTTTATATATTAAGGCTTTTTCTTAGTTCTGGAAAAAAGTAGATATTTTGGAGATATACAAGGTTTTCACCTGACAGTGACCATACGCATGGGGAGAACCTCTTATCGTATAGCACATGCACCAAATATATATACATATATTTTCTTCTCTCTGTGTCACACCTGAACAAGCCATCACCAATTCTCTTTTCTGCTTTATGCAGCTCAGCTCCATCAATACACATAATCATTTGTGACTCGGTCTCGGTGACAGTGTGAGTGACTGCTTAATAATACTCTAGACTTTCTTTGACAGTGATGAAGTGGAACTATTTCTGTACCCTACTGTGCTGACTGTCCTATTAGAAAAGACGATTCTGGCATTTTTGAAACTTTACAATGGTGGTTGCGTCATGAATTTTGTATATCAATCGGGTAGAGAAGCGCGTACACTTAATTTCTATGTTAAAAGTGAAAGAGACATTTTTTCCAAACATTTTCCATGACTTTGCTCCGTTCTTCAGCGACATTGCACTTGTTTGAATATCTGGGTATTGGTTTGGCAAGATGGATAAATAGCACTGCAGGTAAGAGGAAAAATAAGTGTTTTGGATTTTAGGGTGAGCTGTCTCTTTAAGGGGTACATTAGACAAAAAAGGTTGGGAACCACTGACTGTAGATACCAAGTACAATAAATAAAGGTATAGATAAGATAAGGTAAGACAAAGATAAAAGTATAGATAAACAGCTCCTCGGATTGAATTGCTACCAAAAAAAGTCATATGCAGGCAGAATCCACTTAGTTCAAGCAAGGGCATGTGCAGCCTGTGTAAATGCAAACATGCACCATTACCTCTCCACACTTCAGACTCACAGATGGAGGCAGCATATGAGCAGAATGCAACCATTAAAAAGGAACTTGGAACTAAAAAAAGTGCTTGGTTTTTATTCCCCGATGCTTGAATAGCCTGCATAGCGTGCATATATAAACACGATTTCAGATTTCAGACGGACGGACAAGCCCGTCTTTATTGTCACACGATTACACATCAACACATGCACGGACGGCCACAAACACACACATGCTGACGGTGGCCGGTGAAATTTGTCCTCTGCATTTAACCCATCCTGGCTTGTCCTTTCCTCCGGGGGGCAGGCCAGGAGCAGTGGTCGCTTTTCTCGTACAGCGCCCGGGGACCAACTTCGGATGTTGTCGTCACTGGTCGGATGACGATGACGATCTGATCTTCTGCATGTTTTTAATGGGGGGGGGGGGGGGGGGGTTATATACGGAGGAACCCCCCTGGGGGAGCACGGGGAGAACATGCAAACTCCACACAGACAGAAAGGCCCTTACGACGAGATACCCCACCTGGGCAGTAGGCACTGAAGATATGGGGGGGGAACACAACCACAGCGCTCACAGTGTCCCAGGCGAGAATCGATATTAAAGTATATCAACCACTTCCTATGTCTTGTGTTTCTTGTATTATTTGAAACATGACACTACTTAACCAGCATGTGTAGTTTTCATACAATTTGTAGCAATGCCTGTGCGTGTGCTGTTAGAGCCCCAGATGAAAGTGACCTATATCAACATCAGCAACAGACTGTCAGTGAGTTTGAGCAGCATTAGGCAAGCAAGAGGATGAAGGATGGAGGAGGGAGAAGGAAGAGAGAACACTTCATAGTAAAGTGGATAAAATCAATGGGCAGCAATGGGGAAATGAGTCTGAGAACTTTTTGGGGAGATTCAAGGTTCTTGCAGGAGACCCATAACCTATGACCTTATTTTGCTCTGGAAATAAAGTCCACATGATTTATTTCACACACACAAAGAACTGCATGTCAAACTGACAAAGTGTGTGTGTGTGTGTGTGTGTGTGTGTGTGTGTGTGTGTGTGTGTGTGTGTGTGTGTGTGTGTGTGTGTGTGTGTGTGTGTGTGTGTGTGCGCGTGCGTGCGTGCGTGCGTGCGTGCGTGTGTGTGTGAGAGAGAGAGAGAGACACACACAAAGAGAGAGTGCAGTCCATCTTGTACATGCAGGGTGGCCTGACGACCTCGCTGTGCTCTTTGCAGGTCGGCCTGTCACACTTGGCGCATGTGGAGGTGACCTTAAAGTCCTAGTTATACTTTGCAGATCGGCGAGACGGCCAGGGTCCGCATGACGTACATTTCCGCATCAGAGGGCCGTGCGCATAATTTTTTGTGGGCATGCGGCCATTTGTAGCACGTGGCTACAAAAAGA